>NC_079483.1:6352283-6961154 GCF_026230105.1 Diorhabda sublineata
AGTCCGAAGAGTAATGATTTTTCACAGTACATTGTAGAAAAATCTTAAAAATCAAGAAAACAACATTTGTATGTTATAAAATGCAACACTTGTCGAAGTATATAGTCCGAGGCGAAATGATTTTTTTTCACTTGTAAATTATCAAAAAAACACTCATAATTCAGAGGAAATCGTTGCTATAAGCTTGAAAAACCATTTAAAATATATATTACAACAACTGTCGAAACAAATAGTCCGAGGAGAAATGATTTTTTTCGATAATTGTGAAAAAACATGAATAATCGAGAAAATATCGTTTGTATGTTATAAAATGCAACGCTTGTCGTAACCTACAGTCCGAGGAGAAATGATTGTTTTCCGAAGACAAATGAAAAATGTTTGTAACTATATTCAGCTACAATAAAAAATGATACTTACCAGCGGCAAAACCCGTTTCCACTAATATAGAAGAAAAATCTGTATTCGAATTTTTGTTTTTAATTTTCTTTTCGATTACCGAAATTTGAGATTTACTAATCGTCGTCGATTCTACGGTATTTTTTTGAAAAACTTCGTCCATAGATAAAAGTGTTTCTGAAGACGAACTAAAACAAAATTATCCAATTTTAATGAATCAACTCCGCCACTGGCGATTACCCAAACAAGATCATTACGTAATCATTCACGCATCATAATTCGTTCCCGCCAACGAAACTGTCAATTTACCCATCATAATTCGTTCCCGCCAACACAACTGTCAGTTCACGCATAAAATTCTTTCCCGCCAACGAAACGGTCCAATCACGCATCATAATTCGTTCCCGCCAACACAACTGTCGATTCACGCAGCATCATTCGTTCCCGCCAACGTAATTGTCGATTCACGACTGCGCTATGGCACTTTGTCATCTGTTTGCCATCACTCAGATAAGTGTGCTTCGATGGTTCGGTTATAGTCCAGTTAGAAAGAGTGTAAAATTGTGTTTTTCGCAGATGTGGTTGAAATTATATAGAAATGATCGGAACGTGCGTACTAAATTGAGGGTAAAGAAGAAAAGAGAGTGAAATAAATTCAAGAACTACCCCGAATTACGATTCGTGGGTTCTATTTTGAGAATTTCAAAAAAAGTTTCAAATTAATAATATGAATTCCATTTAAAATTTTTCCGAAAAAATTTTTTATTTGCTATATATTTATAACTTTTTGATTAGTATAGGAAAAAATATACAGTCAAATTTTTTATTCTTGAATTTTCGTTTTCTCTTACTATGAAACCTCCCGATTTTGTCAAAAATCGTATTTTGGGGGTAGTTTTCAATTTATTGCCTCGTCCACAGTTTTTGACTCATTTTCCTATTATTTCCATTTAATTTCGGGTATATTTAAAAAAAAAACGATTTTTTAGTTTTTCTGACTGGACTATTATATATATTCGCCAACGCTCCTATTGACGCAAAATGGAATTTACTTACTGTATTTTGTCGACCTTATTTATAGCGGAATATTTCTGTTTGAACTTTGTAGTATCACTCGTAGAATTGTCCTTGTGACCGTCCTTGTATAATATATTCTCTAATTTCGCTATTAAATCTGTCGATATAACGTTCAGTTCGGTTTCTAAGACGTCGTTAGATATTTCGTTAGTTTCTAAAATAGAATTTCCGCCTCATAATAAATCAAACGTAAAAAACGTTGCCGGACTTTGAAAATAGTATTGAAGATTAAGAAAAAGCAAAATAATGATTTTATTAAATTTTGTTATGGTGACGTAACATTATCATGATAAACAACGTTGCCAGACTTTAAAAATAGTATTGAAGATTAAGAAAAAACAAAATAATGTTTTTATTAAATTTTGTTATGGTGACGTAACGTTATTATAATAAACAACGTTGCCAGACTTTAAAAATAGTATTGAAGATTAAGAAAAAGCAAAATATTTATCTTACGTTTTGAACACAGTTACTTACCATCTTCCAACTGGGACAGATACTGATATGAAGTTGTTTCTACCGATTTACATATCGATAGTTTTTGTAATAGTGATTTTTCCGATTCTTGAGAACTATCAATGGGTTTAAGTCTCGTTGGTTTTTCAGAAACTTTACGATCACGTGTCGATTTTACTTTATTACGTGTTAAATGATTACATTTTTTGGAACTTCCCTCTTGCTCGTTTGAATCGATATATTTACCGGGAAAATCGCTAATTTTTTCATTAACAGAAGAATCGATTCGTATTTCCTTGTCAGCAGAATCGATTATTGGGGTTTCCTTGTCAATAGAATCGATTGTTGGTGGTCTAAGAGCGGAATCGATACATTCTGTCTTCACATCGATTAATGTTTTTTTGACAGGAGAATCGATACAAGTTTTCTTGACAGAAGCATTATTTGTTATTTTGTTAGGAGAATCGATTGATTTTTTATTTGTTGGAGAATCGATACACGTTTTATCGATTAGTTTCTTCTTTATAGGAGAATCGTTACACGTTTTCTTGATATGAGAATCGATTAATTTTTTTTTGACAGGAGAATCTATTAATGTTTCATTGTTATAAGAATCGATTGTTTTATCGACAGGAGAATCGTTTAATGTTGTTTTGACGATAGAATCGATACACGTAGGTGAATCGATAGACATTGTTTCTCCTCGGAACGAATCGATTGGAGAAATTTCATGAACGGGCGGTAATTTATCTTTACATTGATTTTTCATTAAATCTAAAACGTTATTTATTTCTTTTTCCATAATGTCGAATGCTTCGGCGCTGGCAGTTTTGTATGGAGACGATAATACGTCCACCATTTTAGTTTCTATCACGCCGATTGCTTTTTGAATGTTGTTTTGGATGTGATCATTTTTTTGTTTGAGACCTTTGAGATGGAACAACATTTGTTTGTGTTTTGAGGGAAAATCTACAAAGAAAAATTAAATTATTGAAAAAAAGATCGAAATATTGATTAGCTAGAATAACGAGAGCCGGACCTGCCTTGTACGGCAACACTGTTCGGAGAAATGAGACGAGGTCATTTAACCCAAGTTTTTGAAATAAAATTTTTTGTCTTACCGCTTTTTTCTGATTTATTTTGAATTTTAGTCGGTTGGAATTTATTTATTTTTTGCAACAATACGTTATTACATTTTTTCATTACTTCCCGATTTCCGTCCAATATTTCCGATCGGTTTTTAAATGCATCCATTTGTTTTCCTAAATTGTTTCCACTTTTGTGTAACCTAAATATAATTTTAAGTGGTCAAAATAATATATATATATATATATATATATATATATATATATATATATATACGAGGTGTATGAGAAAAGTAAACGGTATAGTTAATAGCAATCTTTTCAACCAAATTAATTATTTAATTTTTTTTGGTTTTCTAATTATGATGCTCTTCAGCAGAAAATGCGTACATTTGATAAAAATTTTCCCCATAATTCGCGCTCATAAACCGATAGACGTTGACAGATCGCTCGTAGTATTACCGCTGTCATTACTTTTCTCAAACACCTCGTACTATGAGAGAATAGATAGTACTAGAATTTCGGAAAAATTCAAAAGTGAAAAATTGACAATACTGGATACGGAGAATAAGTAAAACGAATAAGTATTTTATGAATAGTCCTCGTATTTTTCTTTCGTTTTGCAAAAAATATTTTTTCCTAGTGAAAACAAACTTCAAATATTGATCGTCCTAATAATTTTAATCACTTGGTAACGCTGTAATTTCTTCTACCAATAAGAAATAGAGCAGATTCAGAGAAAGAAAAATAATCGGTATCCACAAAAAAATCAATTTAACAAAATGCCAAGCTTAAGTCTTTTTTCCGAAATTATAGGAAATAAAATAGTTAACATCGAATTTTTTTAATATATGCGTTGATGCCAAGCTTAAGTCTTTTTCCGGAATTATAGGAAATGAATAGTTAACATAGAATTTTTTTAATATATGCGTTGTTGCCAAGTTTAAGTCTTTTTCCGGAATTATAGGAAAGTGTTTTTATATCTACTTACGTTTTTAACTGAAAATCCCCTTTAGACTGTACATTGTTAAATCGATTTACGAACATATTTATTTTGGTTTTTCCCTCGATTCCAGTGGTTTGTTTAACCATGGCTCTTTCCAAATTTTTATTCGTTTTTCTGTAAGCGTCTTGTGTGTCTTTAGGGTCCTCCAAAAATAATTTGAAACCTTGAAAAAGGTAAATTTTTTTGTTCCTGATAACGCTTATAAACAGAAAATTTATCATTTTGTGGTCGTTTCGTCCGTTTATGTGATGCTTCAGGTAAGTTAAATTAATTGAATGTACGGGGGCGGTCGAATATTGAAGAAGAAACGTTGATAATTGAAAAAAATTGTTAAAAAAGACATTATGATATACGAGGTGTAACCGTGATATTTGACGTAAGGAAGAGATTCTTAAAAAGTCCATAATGATATACGAGGTGCATCTGTTACGTTTTATATGAAAAAGAAATCATGATATACGAGGTGCAGTCGTGAAAAAATCGGTATTATACGGGGTGCAGTAATTATATTCGTTACTTTCCGATTCTAATGTATTAGAAGAATTATGTTGTAGTTTTGACTTACGTTTACTTTCAATCGAAGTATTCAAACTTTTTGAGGAATCGATTTTTTCCGATTTCGTATATTGCGTATTATGTTTATTCCCAATTAGTGACTTTGGAATCGCGTGTTCGATTACCGGTTTCGGGGAATCCAATTTCTTAACTTGAAATCAAACATTTTAAATAAACTTGAATATTTTAGTCGAATTAAAACAAATACAAAAAATTGTTGTTTATACGTTTTGTGTTTTCGTCTTTCATATAAACGTTCGAAAATTTGTATAATATCTGTACGAGAGTTGTTACATAAGTTTGGGATAGACAAATAAAAACAAATATTTGTAATTAAATATTTTTCGTTCCGATTGAGGTACATCCAAAACACAACAATTTCTTCTGTTGTAAAAAAACGTCGATTTTTGATCTGCGGGAATAATAAACAGAAATCATCGGGTGCCAAATAAGGACTGGACGGTGGACGACACATTCTGAAATTTGACATATTTATATCGGATCGGTGTTGCCATATCTCAAAACTTCAGTAGCATCCCTCGTATTTGATCGTATTAGTTATAATTTTTTTTGTGTGCAACCCTCTATGAAAATATTAGTTTGTTGTAACTGCTGGAATTGATTTTTTTGTTTTAAACTCATCAATTCGTTGACGAAGTTTTTTTTACCTGTTTTTTTAACATTGGCGGGATTCACCCATTTTGCCCGATTTACTTTGACTTCTTTCAATGGTAACGGAGTTAAGGGTACGATAGAATTTTTGGTATTATTAGAATTCGTATCTATGTCAGAGGCATTATCTTTATCGTAGAATAATCGGACCGGCATCACTACTAGACTTTGAAAATTTCCGTTTCGTTCGAAATCGGGATCGAACATATAAGGAGCCAATGTTTTCATAATTTTTTTTCTCTAAAATAAATTATTCGACAATTACTAATTATTATAGTTACTACTACCCCTCGACGAGCTTCAAATGTGATTAATATTTTTCAAATAAACGGTCCGTTATGTTACAAACTCGTCCGCTGACAAAGACCGCGAAGCCGGACCTGTTTCAATAAGTTATCGAAGCGTATTAGTCAGCAATTTTTTACGGCGTTCTAGAAATTAGAAGTTAATATATAATATATTAATATATAAAGCGGAGAGTTTAGAAATCGAAATTAAGTTAATAATTATGTAAATAAAATATGAATATGAAGATGTTACGTTTATAATTTACCTTGGCAATAACGCTGGTCGTCTTGTCTACGGGCTGAACCTTCGACGTCATTTTTCGTTTTTCGTTTGTCGATTTAATCGGAAGTTGCTTTTTCGATTTGTTTTTCGAATGAATGCAAAACGCGCAACTTGAATCACGACATTCGATTGTCGGTTGTATGAGGTGATTCCAAATGTCCGTATTTTTTTCGTACATAATTTTATAAAGATAAGAATCGTGTATTTCTTTTGAATTTCGATCCTGACAAACGTTCAAATGATCCTTCCTAGGATATTCCGAATGTAATGGCAACAAATCCCTAAAAAATTACGCTTGGTATGATGTACAACGTTCGTACACAAAAAATGGGAATTTCTTAGAAAAAGTTTTTACAAATACCCAATTTTGGATACCGCATCCGTTGAAAAATGAAAAATACCGAAAAGAATAGTACTAAAAATATGTTGCAAAGAATTTCTTTTGAAATTCTTCTATTTTTTGTCATCTCCTTTTTTGTAACATAATCTGATAATAAAAATTGATGAAACTTGAATAACATCACGTGGAATGACTTATTTGACGAACCGTTTTACCATACAGCCATAGTTGGACGCCATCTATCGAAAATAAACGAATAAACTGAATTTTGGATCGAATATTTTTGTTTTTTGGTGGAATTTCATGGATTTTCAGTCATTTTTCTTTGTTACGAAACAGTCCTACCGGACACTTAGTCAAATTTGATCAATTTTGGTGGAATGGCATGGATTTTAAGTGATTCCTACTAACCGTACGAAATTCAGTAAGGTTGTAAAGATTTTCAAATAATTTACCTATTGGTTAGATCATCCAATATATCCAAATAAGCTAATTTTTTTCTTGAAACTTGAACGTGAGTTCGAGGGTGTCTTCCGCTGCAATAATTCTGTACGACCGGATTGTTATTGGTAACTTTCACCGAGCATCCACAACCTACAATAAACACATGTTTAAAAAAAATCCAGTTTCTTGCTCGCACGTGAATTTTTGGCTAAAAACAATAATGCCTCAGCCTCCATATACGCCAGGCGTGGCTTTGTGTGATTTTTTTCTATTTTCGAATGTCAACACATCATTCAATAAGTCGTCTCACTAAGGAAAAGACATTTTTTTGTTCGCGACGAATAACCAACGTGTGAACAGGGCATTATCTACGTAGATGCGCGTATTAAGTCCCATCCACACGCTTGTCAAACAGTAGCAAACAACAAACAGCGAACGTGTACTTTTGGATGGATGTTTGTCGTTGTTGATGTTCGCGACGAATCACCAACGTGTGAACAGGGCATTATTTACATAGATGCGCGTATTAAGCCCCATCCACACGCTTGTCAAACAGTAGCAAACAGCAAACAGCGAACGTGTACTTTTGGATGGATGTTTGTCGTTGTTGATGTTCGGGACGAATCACCAACGTGTGAACAGGGCATTATCTACATAGATGCGCGTATTAAGCCCCATCCACACGCTTGTCAAACAGTAGCAAACAACAAACAGCGAACGTGTACTTTTGGATGGATGTTTGTCGTTGTTGATGTTCGCGACGAATCACCAACGTGTGAACAGGGCATTATATCGATTTATTGGATTTATTGGATAAGTTTTACATTTTATCATTTAAATTGTGTAATCAATATAATGTTTAATCGATTATAATCGATATTTTCATACAATTATGATCGAATTCGAATTTATTTGGCGAGAAGCTTCAATCACGAAAAAGCTCGTGAAACAAATAGAATTCAAATTAATTCCTGCTTGTTGAAAGTTTTCCAATTCCACTTTCAACAAGTTCAAAATTTTGAACTGATAATTACAAATTTCAAATTTCCCGTGAAAAATGCACGACAAAAGTTGCTAAAAACTTTACAGATACAGCACACTGTAAAAAATTTTTCAAAAAAACTTCTACCTGTTGTAGATGTAGGTTTTTGTTCTTGATTAATCGCGGCTCGTTTCTTTGTTTTCGACTTAACGTTTTTGATTTTTTCTTTCCTATCTTTCTTTTTCACTTTTTGAACTTTCGACATTTTAAACAGTTTTTTACCGTTAAACCATAAACTATCCGAATATTTGAACCGCGAATCTCCATTAGCGCCGTCTTCTTCTTTTATCTAATTTATAAAAATAATCACATCATTTTGACAATAAATAATTATACGAGGGTGGTTCAGATATAAACCAGAATTTTTGATTTAACGCGCTCGTAAAGTCGAAAAAATTCGCATCCCAAAAAACCGACGCCTGCAGTCTTTGCCTTCTTTAGAACCGGTTTTACATTTTCCGTCAATTCCTTTGATTGTTCTTTCTAGAATCGTCCCTTTATTTGGTTGATTTATATGATGCTGGTCCTTGCAGGTCGTACGACTGCTACCCATTATACAGAGTAGTATCTAGATCAGATTTCATATTGGTTGGGCCAAAACCTTCCAAATAACAATATTGTATCACATAAGCAATTTTTTGGATTGGAAAACATTGGAACACCCTCCTTAGAGACCCGATTTGGACCTACGCGGACAATCGGATAGATTTTTACGAAAAAGGCATCCGAAAATTTGAAAACTTGATTATAAAATTTTTTATAGAAAAATTTTGGTTTATATTTGAACCACCCTCGTAAGTACCTACATTTTTTTTGGTCAATCTTTTTGTTTGTTGCGATAAACACGTCGGCGTATCGGTCAAAATTGGAATATTTATTTGCGTAATCGGACTGTCGATCTTTCCGGTTTTGTTTTTTTCTTGTTTTCGCATCAATTTTTGGAACGTGGTGAAACTATCGTTGGCTTCAATTTGCCACAATAATCTTCTATGGATATTCGTAACGCCCGGTCGATGGTACACTTCGGGAATTTCTACAGAGCATTTAGGTTTATCCACGGAACCATTTAGTCCGCTATGAGGCGATTTGTCTTCTTGATCTTTCAAAATAAATTGAATTATTTATCAAATCTATCGAATAATCTATGTCTGTATTACACAAGAATAATTCGAGTAGAAGTAGCAGATAAAGGCATTCACACTTTATTTTGAAGTTTAAATAATAAATAAAGGCATTCACACACTATTTTTGAGTGGAAATCGTAAAATAAGGCGTTTACACGTTTTTTTCAAAGCAGAAACAGTAAATAAAGAAACCGCACAATTTATTTTTAAGTGAAAGTTATAAATTTAAGGCAATCGCACACTATTTTTGAGTAAAAATAGTAAACGAAGGCAGGCACGCCCTTTTTTGAGTGGAAATCGTAAATAAACGCATCCGCACACTTTGTTTTTAAAGAAAAATAATAAAAAGAGTGTGTGAAAGCCTTTATTTATTATTTTTACTTAAAAATTAAGTGTGCGGATGCGTTTATTTACGATTCCCACTCAAAAAAGGGGTGTGTCTGCCTTCGTTTACTATTTTTACTCAAAAATAGTGTGCGATTGCCTTAATTTATTTACTACTGTTTTTACTTAAAAATAAAGTGTATGAATGCCTTTATTTACCATCTTTACTTCAAAAAAAGAGTGTAAATGATTTTTTTTTACGATTAACACTCAAAAAGAGTGTGTGAATGCCTTTATTTGAGTGGATATCGTAAAAAAGGCGTCTACACAATTTTTTTCAAAAGTAAAAATAGTGAATGGAGACATGCACACCCTTTTCTGAGCAGAAATCTTAAATCAACGCATCCCAACACTTTTTTTTAATAAAAATAGTAAATAAAGGCAATCGCACACTTTATTTTCAAGTAAAAATAGTAAATAAAGGCATTCACAAACTTTTTTTTATGAAAATAGTAAATAAAGGCAATCGCACACTTTATTTTCAAGAAAAAATAGTAAATAAATGAATCCCACACTTTGCTTTTTAGTAAAAATAGTAAATAAAGGCAATCGCATACTTTATTTTCAAGAAAAAATAGTAAATAAATGAATCCCACACTTCGCTTTTTAGTAAAAATAGTAAATAAAGGCAATCGCATACTTTATTTTCAAGAAAAAATAGTAAATAAATGAATCCCACACTTTGCTTTTTAGTAAAAATAGTAAATAAAGGCAATCGCATACTTTATTTTCAAGAAAAAATAGTAAATAAATGAATCCCACACTTCGCTTTTTAGTAAAAATAGTAAATAAAGTCACTTACAAACTTTTTTTCACAAAAATAGTAAATAAAGGCAATCGCACACTTTATTTTCAAGTAAAAATAGTAAATAAAGGCATTCACAAACTTTTTTTTTATGAAAATAGTAAATAAAGGCAATCGCACACTTTATTTTCAAGAAAAAATAGTAAATAAATGAATCCCACACTTTGCTTTTTAGTAAAAATAGTAAATAAAGGCAATCGCATACTTTATTTTCAAGAAAAAATAGTAAATAAATGAATCCCACACTTTGCTTTTTAGTAAAAATAGTAAATAAAGGCAATCGCATACTTTATTTTCAAGAAAAAATAGTAAATAAATGAATCCCACACTTCGCTTTTTAGTAAAAATAGTAAATAAAGGCAATCGCATACTTTATTTTCAAGAAAAAATAGTAAATAAATGAATCCCACACTTTGCTTTTTAGTAAAAATAGTAAATAAAGGCAATCGCATACTTTATTTTCAAGAAAAAATAGTAAATAAATGAATCCCACACTTCGCTTTTTAGTAAAAATAGTAAATAAAGTCACTTACAAACTTTTTTTCACAAAAATAGTAAATAAAGGCAATCGCACACTTTATTTTCAAGTAAAAGTAGTAAATAAAGGCATTCACAAACTTTTTTTTTATGAAAATAGTAAATAAAGGCAATCGCACACTTTATTTTCAAGAAAAAATAGTAAATAAATGAATCCCACACTTTGCTTTTTAGTAAAAATAGTAAATAAAGGCAATCGCATACTTTATTTTCAAGAAAAAATAGTAAATAAATGAATCCCACACTTCGCTTTTTAGTAAAAATAGTAAATAAAGGCAATCGCATACTTTATTTTCAAGAAAAAATAGTAAATAAATGAATCCCACACTTCGCTTTTTAGTAAAAATAGTAAATAAAGTCACTTACAAACTTTTTTTCACAAAAATAGTAAATAAAGGCAATCGCACACTTTATTTTTACGTAAAAATAATAAAAAATTGCCATCAAAAGGTTTACATAAATACGGGGGTTGATCGCTTTGCAGATATGAAAAATTATTTTTTCGAAACTGCTATAAAATTCATAAAATAACGTCATGGAAAATGTATTAAATAATAAAAATATCAAACAATTTTTTATTGTAAATTATTCAGGGGTGCAGCAAAGGAACTAACCCTCGAATAAGATCCAACGAATTCTTTTTTTTTTAATTGAATTTTATGTATAGAAACAAAAATTTTCGTATCTAACGGTGATTAATAACCAAAGCAGTGACTCACCTTTCATTTTTATCGTTTTATATTTTTTTTTCAATTCAAACTGATTATCGCCCATAGATAAATCACCTAAAACGTCTATTTGTTCCGTGACGTTTTCTATTAAAGTTTGTAAACTATGAAAATCCGTTTTATCCACATACAATTTAAGAGAATCTCGCAGATTATCCAACAATTTTCGTCGTTTTTCATTTCTGTTGGTTCTCTTTCTAGCTACAATTTTTTTAACGGAATCCTCGTTGCGTTGAGTCGAATTACCTAAATTAGTACATCGTTATTAAAATTACCAGCCATTAGTCGCTAGATACCGAATCTGGATAATGTGATGCGTTTAAATCGACTTAACCCTTATGTTTATGGTGTCCCATTGTTTTCACCTACAGAAATCATTCATGAATCTCGTCCCATTAAGATACGAGTGGAATCATCGTCTTTGAGACGGGTACACAGCCGCACAATCAAAAACTGCAAAATTACCAGATGATCAGACATATTAAAAGGCAACGCCTCGTTCACAATTCGGTTCCAACGAGGAGAATCAGGAAATCCAGTTGCTCTTTCAAGAACAAATCGCAAAATTTATTGCAAGCACTGTTACCGGGCTCAACAAAAAGATACCGCAAATACGAGGGTTATTATATAACAATTCCTCTAGTAATCGATTTGGGTGGGTTTCTATAGTTTCGTGATGTTGATGACCCTTTTTTGGATAATTTCTTGTACATTTGGTCGTTATTTGATAAATAATTGTAGATAAGGACTTTGGATTTTCTCCCTATCATCGATTTAGTTCACTCGCCTTTATCTAAAGTTGTTTTACTTTTGGGATGTTATGTTTCCAGTTAAATTTTTTTGTCTGATTGGATTACTGAGTGCTTGTATTAGTCAAATTAACTGGAGGACATGTTCATCTACGTTGCATGAATGAATCCTTGATCCTTGAATCCTGCATTGTTCTAACCACTCTTGTAATTGATATGGATGAGCCTCAACATTTTTTGTTGCTGTTTGTTGTCCTTGATCAGTTCCTGTTGTTTTATACTGCGCCTGAAGTATTCAGTACGTAAAGTAGCGGGTTTGGTACGATACCTTGTGGCACCCCTTCTACTTTAGTAACAAAAGTTGAAAATTTTCCTCATTGTTGTTTGGAAGGTTCTAAATTTTTCTTTCTCAATTGTTATTCAACTTTAGTTCGCTTAAGGGTTAATATCTTAATTCAAATTTTTATTAGTACAATATAATACGGGGAAAGTACAGAAAGAATAACTAATTTTCAAGAAACAACAAACCGGGAGTTGTAACGATCTTAGATTGTTAAATTTGATGAGTTACACACTAAAAGTGTTTCTTAAAAGGGTCGAAACGGGGGACTTACCATCTCCCACAACGGTAATAAACTTCGGTAAAAGCGGTTTAGTTTTTTCTTTCAATAAATTCGGTTCTCCAATTTCAATAACTCGTTCTTTGGAGCACGCTTCATCTGACGATATAAAACTTTCTATAAGGTAAGCTGACGCAGTACCGGAACGCGTTTCTTCTTGTTCTTCATCTTCAATTTCCTCGATTATCATCGATTTTTCAGTGTCTTCGTGAATGCTTTCGAGTAGATTTTCCGTCATACCATCGTCGACGTTTTGAAAAGTATCATTCGATTTGTGTAAATCGGATTCTCTATATCGAGACGAACTAAAAAAGGATTTATTTTTACGTGAAATAAATGTTTAAAAAAACGATTTTTTGCTACGTACATTTGTTCGTGACCAAAATCCGAAACGCATTCTCTGACTTTAGTGCAAATACTATCGATACCTTTGAAACTTTCAATCAACATCTCGCTTATATTATTGTTAATTTCCGCCAACTTATTATCGACATTTTTCCGATAATTTATATAAGAATTGACGGATTTGGAAGTGGTAATTGTCGGTAAATTTTCGTATTTAACATCAGATCTCATCTAGAACGAAAAACGTTGTTAATAATAAACGAAATAACATTGTCGTTGTTAAATTTTTCATCCCCAACTCGCCCTTCAGCGAAAAATAATCTAACGCTACCAATTCGTGGCTATATGGTGGCCGGAAAGCGAAGCGGCGTGAACCGGAGCAAAAACACACCTCGGTGGATTTTGTAACAACTTTTATAGATAATTGGTCGTGATTATCCCTGGGAAACTTCTCGATTCCATCTTCTACCATTTGTTTCCACTTGTCATCTATCAGGTTCGCGGTCTAGTGCTAGTACTAGGCTATCCACTCTATCACGAGACATTCTATGTACTGTACGCGTTTGGCTGTTAGTTAGGTCAGTATTTCTGATATACAGTTGAACAATATGTCGGTTTTTCTACGTTAAGTTGTCCATCCGCCCAAACAATATAAAAGTTGAACTAGATTCTACTCTGGGTGAGACTGATCCTTCGTGGGTTGAACGAGGCCGTACGACCGTCGTAGTGGTCGACCGAATGAGGTGATTACTCAAAAAATGATGAAGATAATCCACTGAATGATCGTCAACTCAAAGTGCGCGATCTATCAGATGTAGTAGGCCTTTTCGCACGTTCGTCGTCAAAAAAAAGTATTAGTCTTAGCTTCATAATGAGTGGTCTATGTTGTTATTGAGTTATTTTTTTGGTAAATAGAAAAGAGAAAAATGAAATTTGAACAATTAAAATAGTGTTTTTGTGAAAACTAATTCGGCTTTTGCTTCCATTAAATTCATCGCCCAAACCATCCAGGAACTTCCTCCAAAAGCCACGTTTTCTTTTATGCAACACTGCGAGAGTTTTTCACCAGGTCTTTTGTAGACTCGTCCTGTTCTATCTTTCGTCTGAAAAGAGAACGGAGTCCAATTGCTCGTCAGTGCAATCAACGTGTTACTTGGCAAATCGGAAACGAAATACTCGGTGGGTTGGAGTCAACTTGGGGCCAGTAGCTAGTCTATCAAATCAACGTGTTCTCTGGCAAATCGGAGACGAGATACTCGGTGGGTTGGAGTCAACTTGGGGCCAGTAACTAGTCTATCCAATCAACGTGTTCTCTGGCAAATCGGAGACGAGATACTCGGTGGGTTGGAGTCAACTTGGGGCCAGTAGCTAGTCTATCAAATCAACGTGTTCTCTGGCAAATCGGAGACGAGATACTCGGTGGGTTGGAGTCAACTTGGGGCCAGTAACTAGTCTATCCAATCAACGTGTTCTCTGGCAAATCGGAGACGAGATACTCGGTGGGTTGGAGTCAACTTGGGGCCAGTAGCTAGTCTATCAAATCAACGTGTTCTCTAGCAAATCAGAAACGAGATACTCGATGGGTTGGAGTCAACTTGGGGCCAGTAGCTAGTCTATCAAATCAACGTGTTCTCTAGCAAATCAGAAACGAGATACTCGGTGGGTTGGAGTCAACTTGGGGCCAGTAGCTAGTCTATCAAATCAACGTGTTCTCTGGCAAATCGGAGACGAGATACTCGGTGGGTTGGAGTCAACTTGGGGCCAGTAACTAGTCTATCAAATCAACGTGTTCTCTGGCAAATCGGAGACGAGATACTCGGTGGGTTGGAGTCAACTTGGGGCCAGTAGCTAGTCTATCAAATCAACGTGTTCTCTGGCAAATCGGAGACGAGATACTCGGTGGGTTGGAGTCAACTTGGGGCCAGTAACTAGTCTATCCAATCAACGTGTTCTCTGGCAAATCGGAGACGAGATACTCGGTGGGTTGGAGTCAACTTGGGGCCAGTAGCTAGTCTATCCAATCAACGTGTTCTCTGGCAAATCGGAGACGAGATACTCGGTGGGTTGGAGTCAACTTGGGGCCAGTAGCTAGTCTATCCAATCAACGTGTTCTCTGGCAAATCGGAGACGAGATACTCGGTGGGTTGGAGTCAACTTGGGGCCAGTAGCTAGTCTATCAAATCAACGTGTTCTCTAGCAAATCAGAAACGAGATACTCGATGGGTTGGAGTCAACTTGGGGCCAGTAGCTAGTCTATCCAATCAACGTGTTCTCTGGCAAATCGGAGACGAGATACTCGGTGGGTTGGAGTCAACTTGGGGCCAGTAGCTAGTCTATCAAATCAACGTGTTCTCTGGCAAATTAGAAACGAGATACTCGGTGGGTTGGAGTCAACTTGGGGCCAGTAGCTAGTCTATCCAATCAACGTGTTCTCTGGCAAATCGGAGACGAGATACTTGGTGGGTTGGAGTCAACTTGGGGCCAGTAGCTAGTCTATCAAATCAACGTGTTCTCTGGCAAATCGGAGACGAGATACTCGGTGGGTTGGAGTCAACTTGGGGCCAGTAGCTAGTCTATCAAATCAACGTTTTCTCTGGCAAATCGGAGACGAGATACTCGGTGGGTTGGAGTCAACTTGGGGCCAGTAACTAGTCTATCCAATCAACGTGTTCTCTGGCAAATCGGAGACGAGATACTCGGTGGGTTGGAGTCAACTTGGGGCCAGTAGCTAGTCTATCCAATCAACGTGTTCTCTGGCAAATCGGAGACGAGATACTCGGTGGGTTGGAGTCAACTTGGGGCCAGTAGCTAGTCTATCCAATCAACGTGTTCTCTGGCAAATCGGAGACGAGATACTCGGTGGGTTGGAGTCAACTTGGGGCCAGTAGCTAGTCTATCAAATCAACGTGTTCTCTAGCAAATCAGAAACGAGATACTCGATGGGTTGGAGTCAACTTGGGGCCAGTAGCTAGTCTATCCAATCAACGTGTTCTCTGGCAAATCGGAGACGAGATACTCGGTGGGTTGGAGTCAACTTGGGGCCAGTAGCTAGTCTATCAAATCAACGTGTTCTCTGGCAAATTAGAAACGAGATACTCGGTGGGTTGGAGTCAACTTGGGGCCAGTAGCTAGTCTATCCAATCAACGTGTTCTCTGGCAAATCGGAGACGAGATACTCGGTGGGTTGGAGTCAACTTGGGGCCAGTAGCTAGTCTATCCAATCAACGTGTTCTCTGGCAAATCGGAGACGAGATACTCGGTGGGTTGGAGTCAACTTGGGGCCAGTAGCTAGTCTATCAAATCAACGTGTTCTCTGGCAAATCGGAGACGAGATACTCGGTGGGTTGGAGTCAACTTGGGGCCAGTAACTAGTCTATCCAATCAACGTGTTCTCTGGCAAATCGGAGACGAGATACTCGGTGGGTTGGAGTCAACTTGGGGCCAGTAGCTAGTCTATCCAATCAACGTGTTCTCTGGCAAATCGGAGACGAGATACTCGGTGGGTTGGAGTCAACTTGGGGCCAGTAGCTAGTCTATCCAATCAACGTGTTCTCTGGCAAATCGGAGACGAGATACTCGGTGGGTTGGAGTCAACTTGGGGCCAGTAGCTAGTCTATCAAATCAACGTGTTCTCTAGCAAATCAGAAACGAGATACTCGATGGGTTGGAGTCAACTTGGGGCCAGTAGCTAGTCTATCAAATCAACGTGTTCTCTGGCAAATCGGAGACGAGATACTCGGTGGGTTGGAGTCAACTTGGGGCCAGTAGCTAGTCTATCAAATCAACGTGTTCTCTGGCAAATTAGAAACGAGATACTCGGTGGGTTGGAGTCAACTTGGGGCCAGTAGCTAGTCTATCCAATCAACGTGTTCTCTGGCAAATCGGAGACGAGATACTCGGTGGGTTGGAGTCAACTTGGGGCCAGTAGCTAGTCTATCCAATCAACGTGTTCTCTGGCAAATCGGAGACGAGATACTCGGTGGGTTGGAGTCAACTTGGGGCCAGTAGCTAGTCTATCAAATCAACGTGTTCTCTGGCAAATCAGAAACGAGATACTCGGTGGGTTGGAGTCAACTTGGGGCCAGTAGCTAGTCTATCAAATCAACGTGTTCTCTGGCAAATCAGAAACGAGATACTCGGTGGGTTGGAGTCAACTTGGGGCCAGTAGCTAGTCTATCAAATCAACGTGTTCTCTGGCAAATCAGAAACGAGATACTCGGTGGGTTGGGGTTAATTTGGGGCCAGTAGCTGGTTTTTTTTTTGGCTCAAGGTTAGCTGCATTAAATCTCTTTTTGACTGTTCAACCATTCTTCGAGTTTTTCTGAGTTCTTGTTAGACTTACCAGTTTCTTGGTAATGACGGAAGACTTTGGATATAGCAGATTGATTCATATTCAGACCACTGGTCCCTTCTGACTCTGACCGTTTGAAGAACTTTATCACTTGTTGTATCGATTGAAGTTTGATGGTTAATTGATAGTAAAGGGGCTGGTAGATTGCTTTCTGTAAGGATCTGTCGGTTAACCCTAATTAGCACTAAATAAACTGTGAGAGCAAGAACAAAATTTTACCTTTAACCTAGTTTAGGGGACGTTTTTTTATGTGTTGTAGTCCTCTAATGTGAATAATGAATAAATTCCTGAATTTTTAATTTTTGAAATGTCCAAAATAGATCTGTCAGAAATGTTTTGAAACGTCTCTCAGGTAGGTGTTACAAAAATTAATAAAAAAGGTTTTTTCTATTGAATATTGGAAAAATATGGTAAAAGTTCGAAGACAAAAACCCTTAGATCGAAAGTTAGATCACGATATTTATGAAATTGAATTTCAGTCTCAAGGAATTTTTTTAAATTATTTATAATAGCAAATTAAAATTTTGAAAATTTCGTATAGGTATACAAATTTTTCTTAATGTTGAATACCGATTTTGCTTTGCTTAGGACTGACGAATCGCATGGTTTGTTTAGTCACCCTCAACTACCGAGCGGTACACACTTTTGGGCGCGCAATTCAAATATAATGTTTAACACAAAATAAGTACTAAACACCATGGAAAACTGTACCGATAATTTTAGATTGAAGTATCTGTCATCGATAGAAAATGTAATACGAATTGATTTATAATAATTTTAAAATGTAAAAATCGCACTCACTTTATCAGATGCCGCTGGTATTCGATTCATAATGATCATTTGATCAAATTACAAAATCATTTTAATAATCGTACGGACACCGTCTTCACTTTATTGAAATTATTTTACTCTTGATTTTGGACTTGACGAGATGTTTGATTTACATGAGAGAAGAAAAAAAAAACACTTTTGACAATTATTTTCAATGCAATGACAGGATTCTAACGATCCATTAAATTCTTTCAAAGAGGACTAGATATACATATATCTATACTAAGAGGGAGCTTAATTTTTTATAATTACGTAATAATAATCGTTTTTGAAAATTGTCCGGAAGTGAAAACCCGCTTAGAAATACTAATAGTCCAGTCAATTTATCCGTTTTTATGACTGAAATATAAATCAGAGATCAAACTCTTCAATGACATACCCAAATTAGGGAAATATGGTTATTTTCGTAAAACAAAAATATATTTTGCTATTAAAGAACTTGGAAATTGTGCCACCAGAGGCGCCCAAATCGATTCAGACGACGCGTTGCTTAGTATTTGTTTGGAATTGATGAATTTGATCATCGTTTTGTGATGCGATATTTTTATTTGAAAGGCGTTAGTCTAATATAAAAGTCGAACTAGTTACCACCCTGTATATTGGGTAGCAGTCGTACGACCTGCAAGGACCAGCATCATAGTCGTCGACCGAATGAGGTGACGACTTAATAGGCAATTCAAAAATCGCTTGTTAACTGAAAATTTGGACACGAGAAAGCTGTGTGCTCACAATAGACTAAATCAGCGTCGTGAAGATGTTTCCATCGAATGTTTTATAACCGTGGAAGAAACGTGAGTCCATCACTTAACACCCGTAACCACAAAAACCATCAAAACAACGGATTGAAAAGGAAGAACCGGTTCCAAAGAAGACAGAGACCGTTCCATCTGCAGGCGTCGGTTTTTTGGAATGCGCGTGGGATAATTTCCATCGATTATCTTGAAAAAGGAAAAACTTAACGGAAAAATTCGATTATCGAATATAAGGTATCACTTAATTGGGTGAATTTTGAAAAAATTTGCTTTTTTAATTTTATATTTTCGAATAGGCTCTCTAAAGTTTTGACCATAATTTCCACGTGTTTCTCGTGGTTACTTTTGTTGTAATTTCTATTCCCTAAAGCTGAGATATTCCCAACGGTCGTTCTTAATTACCCACCCTGGTATCTGAAATATTGGATATTGATGCCAGATATTCATCGTAAACAAATACCAAATTGTTCGAAAAAAAGAAGAATATGACAGTTGACGTATATATCATTTCAGATTGGCGATTCTCTTTACGACAAAGAAGGGGCTAAAATCGTCAATAAACTATTGGAGAAAGCTAAAGCTAATAACGTCCAGATTCATCTACCTGTCGATTTCATACTTGCCGATGGATTTTCCGAAAACGCCAAGGTAAGTAAACAAACACTAAAAAAATTTCAAAACAGAAGTTTCCTATATACAGCTTGTCGTTATTTTAGAGAATTACACCATAAGATACGTCAAATTTACTAAAAAATTGTTTTATTTAAACATAAATTCGAATATATAGGATGATTCACGGTAATCTATCTCAATTTTTTGTGGTAGTTACAAAAATTTATTATTGTTTGGACAATTTTTTAAAACTTTGTGATTTATACGAGTTTGCAGGTTTAGAATCAGTATTTTACACACTTCAAAAAAAAACTGGTGAACTGACTAGAAAAATATTTTGGATGGGATGAGGAATTTTTTATAGAGTGGAATCTTCATTGGAATTGGCCCTGATATAGGAGTTGAAGAAGAAAAAATGGTTTGTTTCAGTTTGAGGATAAGTTTTTGTTGTTGTTTTTTCAACTTTTTTTTGTTTATTTCTAAAAGGGAAGCGTGCAACAACTATGATTGAAGAGGTAGGATTTTATCTAATGTCTAAAGGGGATTTATCTAAGAAATTAGGTAGTTCACGGGGAGGTCTTCGTATGCTGTTGCAGCTAGCAGTCGTAGGGGCAGATAGGGAGGTTTTTTCTTGGGCTTTTTAGGTAAGGAACCATCTATTGGCGAATCAGGGGGCGAGAAAAGTTTCTTTGGCAGCAGAGTTGTTTAATTCAATGGTACGAATTACATATCGAGCTTGAAGATTATATAGACAGATTGGAATAGGGGGATGTGTCGGTATTGACATAAACGATCTTACTGGGGCTTAATGTAATGGCAGTACCTGCTTCCAGATAGTTAATTTTTCTGTGGATCACGAGCCTCTCTCCCCAAAGTATCAATTAGAACACGAGAATGAACTTTTGTGCATCGATTAAAGCAACCTCCGCCTTTCTAACTGAGAAAGTGGTATTCCTTTTAAAATCTAAATGACATGTGACAACGTTTGGCGTTAATGGGTTGATTAATTCTTAAATTTTTTACCAAGTTTGTCTATTAAAACCAAAACAATGTATCGTTTGATATTTTCAGACGTGCTCTGCCACCCAAGAAGAAGGAATTCTCGATGGTTGGATGGGACTCGATATCGGTCCTAAAACCATCGAAAAATTCAAAGAACCCATAAGACGCGCCAAAGTTATCGTCTGGAATGGGTAAGTTCCATAAAAACAAAAAAAAATTTTTTCGCATTTTTTTGATTTTTAACATCTCAATAGACCAGCCGGCGTATTCGAATGGGAAAAATTTGCTAACGGTACCAAAGCTATTATGGATGAAGTTGTAGCCGCTACTGGAAAAGGAGCGATTACCATCATTGGTAAAGTTGAATTCTTCTTCCTTTACTATCTGATAATAAGTCCTCGGGCAGATAAATGCGCTTTATTCGTCAAAAATTCGATATGAGTTCAAAAATTTTCACATAACTACAATTTTCCCTTGAATCGCTTTTTCAAATTTGAAAACAGTTTCCACCAAATGCCAGATTGAATTTAACCAACAATTTTGTGTCACTCTTGTATATAGTTGAGCTATCAGCTCACCATTTTTAAATTTGGTCGAACAGAACAACGAACGAAACCGAGCCTAGAGTCAAACGCCCCAACGAACATTTTCATGATCTTTCTAGCGAACGTTCTAGTCGCTAGAACTCAGATTAAGCTCGTAGCAATTCACTTTCCTTTGCACACTCACACTCTTTTTTATTTTTTTTTTTCGCAAGAATACTCATCACAAAAGTCTATCAGCAGCAGTAATATACAGTAATTTTCATCATTAAGTGATTTTCCCTTTCCAAATAATCGATGACCACAATTATGTGTAAATGACATGATATCACATATCTCACCAATTGATTATAACGCTTTTACTCGTTTCCAACAGTTCTTACTTACTTAGAACAATTCTTGCTCGCTTCGAACAATTTTTACTCGTTTGGAGCAGTTTTTATCCGCCTCGAACCATTCTCGCTCGCTTAGAATAGTTTTTGTTCGCTTCGAGCCATTCTCGCGCGAACTGAATAGTTTTTATTCGCTTCGAACAGTTTTTATTCGCCTCGAGCCATTCTCGCTCGCTTAAAATAGTTTTTATTCGCCTCGACCATTCTCGCTCGAACTGAATAGTTTTTATTCGCTTCGAACAGTTTTTATTCGCCTCGAGTCATTCACGCTCGCTTAGAATAGTTTTCATTCGCTTTGAGCCATTCTCGCTCGCTCCGAAAAGTTTTTATTCGCGTCAAGCCATTCTCGCTCGCTTAGAATAATTTTTATTCGCTTCGAGCCATTGTCGCTCGCTTAAAATAGTTTTTATTCGCCTCGACCATTCTCGCTCGCTTAGAATAGTTTTTATTCGCTTCGAACAGTTTTTATTCGCTTCGAGCCATTCTCGCTCGCTTAAAATAGTTTTTATTCGCTTCGACCATTCTCGCTCGCTTAAAATAGTTTTTATTCGCGTCGAGCCATTGTCGCTCGCTTAAAATAGTTTTTATTCGCCTCGACCATTCTCGCTCGCTTAGAATAGTTTTTGTTCGCTTCGAGCTATTCTCGCTCGCTCCGATATGTTTTTATTCGCTTCGAACAGTTTTTATTCGCGTCGAGCCATTGTCGCTCGCTCCGAATAGTTTTAGAAGGTACGTAGTTGAGTTTGTTGGTCCTAAACCGTGTACCAGGTACAATTAATGATCGTGAATCAATCTATTTTTAGATGCGAGGGTACATTTGAGGCAGTTTTTACTCGTTTCGACCAATTCTCACTCGCTTCGAACAGTTTTTACTCGTTTGGAACAGTTTATAGTTGCTTGAAACAGTTTTTACTCATTTGGAACAGTTTTTACTTGCTTCGAACAGTTTTCAATCGCTTTGAACTGATTTTAATCGTTTCAAGCAGTTTTTAATCGCTCAGAACTGATCTCAATCATTTCGGGCATTTTTTACTCGCTCGGAACATTTTTTAATCGCTTCGATCAAATTTGAATCGTTTGAAACAGTTTTAATGGCTTAAAACAGATTTTAATCTTTTGGAGCAGTTTTCACTCGCTTGGAATAGTTTTTACTCGTTAGGGTCAGTATTTACTCTTTGGGACAGTTTTTCATCGCTTCGAACAGTTTTTACTCTTTGGAACAGTTGTTCATTGCTTCTAATAGTTTTCATTCGGTTGTAGCCGTTTTTACTTGCTTCGAACAGTTTTTACTCGCTTCGAACAGTTTTTACTCATTTGGAGCAGTTATTCATCGCTTCGAACAAACTTCATTCGTTAGAAGTAATTTTCTCTCGCTTCGAATAGTTTTTATTCGTTTGGAACAGTTTTCTATAGTTTCGAACACACTTTATTGGCTAGAAGTAGTTTTCTCTCGCTTCGAATAGCTTTTACTTGTTGGGAGCAGTGTTTATTCTTTGGAACAGTTTTTCATCGCTTCGAACAGTTTTTATTCGTTTGGAGCCATTTTTACTCGCCTCAAACCTCAAACCTCAAACCCCCCACCCCCTCCCCATCTCCAATTAGTAGACAATTGAGTGAGTTGATCACAATGAATCAGTCCGAGGATTTATTTTTCTATTGTGAAACGTATTTTCGCAGTCCAAATTGTACTTATACTCATTTAGGTGGAGGTGATACTGCAACTTGTGCTGCAAAGTGGAAAACTGAAGATAAAGTATCTCACGTGTCCACCGGGGGCGGCGCTAGTCTCGAATTGTTGGAGGGAAAAGTCCTGCCAGGTGTCGCCGCTCTATCCGATGCTTAAATTATAAACCTTCCCCCCTAGAATATTCTAGAACATATTTATATTGGTTATTACGATACGTGATTCAAAATTTAAAGTGAAACGTCGAATGTATTTTCATTTCTGTTTATTATTATGTGTTTAGCAAATAAATTATTTAAAATAGTTTAAAGAGATTTTTTTGACATTAACAATTTGTTTTTTTCGTCTCCTTTCCTTCATCGTTTCAACATTAACACGCTTTTATTAGCATCACCTCTACTTTGGACTTACGTTCGCGCCCGCGCTGACGCTCTCGTTGACGTTACGTTCGAGTTCACGTTGTCTAGGCGTTCGAACGCCAACGCGACCGTTTGTGCTTATAATCCACTTGGTAATGTCGCAAACGTGGGCGCCCCCTTAGTCTGATCAATATATGTGTAACGCAAATGGGAGCGTGGGCGCCCTCGTAATCTGTTAATTTGATCTTTAAAGGTCAATTTATAACCTTTTATGATCGCGATTTATAAACACAAAACAACCCCCGCGCTCGCGTTCCAACGCTTAGTCAACGTGAGCTCGAAACTAACGCCAATGAGAGCGTCAGCGCGGACGCGAACGTAAGCCTTTATAAATCCACCTTAAACGTAAAAGTTTATGAATTTATGTTTCCGTTCGAACATTCGATCTCAGTGTTCGAAATCAAGCACTTCGATAACCTTACCAACTACATCGTGGCGGCTCGATATAAGTTTCGACGAGATGTAGGTATATAAGCAGCCTTTTTCTTTGAAAAAAAAAATACTAAAAACACGCTTTTAAAACACATCAAACTGAAAAGTAGAGAATAATTTTTAAAATAAATTTAAAACAATAATTAATGAAAGAAACTAGTACTATTTTTCATTAATTTTTGTTTTAAGTTTATTTTAAAAAATATTCTCTACTTTTCAGTTTGATTTGTTTTAAAAGCGTGTTTTTAGTTTTTCATTTTCAAATTATATTCATCTAATTGGAACCGTACTCGTATAATGGCATCGGTGCTACTTCTCGTCGAAACTTATATCGAGTCGTCACTGTGTAGTTGGCAAGGTGGTCGAACTATAGTTTTCGGGTTTGTAATCGAGAAAAACATGGCAACGGCGCTGTTAAATTACGGTATCTTGAAATATGTTTGTGATAAAAATCAGAATTATACAGGGGGTTCGAAAATCTCACAGTACAGAGTCGTTTCGAGGATAAATAAATAATCGTAAAATCAGCATTTTTCGATAAAATTTTCACACATAATCTCAAAATTAAAATTTTTAAAAATAATCAAAACAAAATAATTCTTTTTAATTTGATATCGTTTATTATATAAATATATATATAATGTTATATAAAAATAAATATATTTTGTTAATTTTTTCAACTTCTTTTTAATGTGGAAGATCTGACTTCGAAGACGACCGGTTTTTCTTTCGTGCTCGGCATAAACGAATGGGCCCTTCTCACCTTTTCACCTACGATCGGATAAAGTTTGTTTTCCAAAATTTCCTTCCTATTTTCGGTGTATTTCATTTGTTGATTAGCGATTTTTAATTGTCTGTCCAAATGTAATCGTTCTTTTTCTAATTGACTCAAACGTTCCTCGGCGCCTAAAATTTACAGACGTACAAAAAAACTGGCAACAGCGCGGCCATCTCCATAGCATATCTCTCATAAAACAATCGAATTGCAATGTTGACAAATGGAAATTAATTATTCCCCATACTGATTAATGAAAATTAATCTCAAATATTTTCAAAAAAAATCCATAAATCGAATGAAATTTTTGATATAATGCCGTTTGTCAATAAGGAAAATGTTTATCACAGGTTATACAGAGTTGTCAATGGCGAATTGACAATCTAGTAAACAGGAATACCAATCACCATGTTCAATTTCACTTTACATACGATTTCTAAGGGTGTAATTTCGAAATTATTCACTTTCGTAGTGGGATTGTGGCAAAATTAAACACCAAAGTGTACTAACTCTAATATATTCCGAGCTTTCGAATACAGATGTATTCATCGTCTGGGAAATAATTAATTGAGAATTGAGGCGTTTTAAATTTCGTTTTTTTCTTTAAATTTCAAAAAACAATATTCGAATTGATGCTTAATAGAAGTCAATTTTAAAAGAAAACATGAAATTTAATTTCCAGTCGTTGAATAATAAGTATTCGACAGCTCGGAATATATTAGAGTTTGTACACTTTGGTGTTTAATTTTGCCACAAACCTACTACGAAAACAAAATCGCGTCAAAAATTTTCTGCCATACATAAAACAATTATTCAATCATGGAGAGAACTTTTTTTAAATTTCATGAACTTTTTTATACTTTTTAATCGCTTGGTATAGTGTAAAAAACCACAAAATTAATAATAAAAAAATGTTCTTCCTTAGCTGCTTCCCGTATGATTGGAAAATTATTTTTGTAATGAAAGAAAATTGTTTTTCGTGATTACGTAGTGGGATTGTGGCAAAACTAAACACCAAAGTGTACTAACTCTAATATATTTCAGAGCTTTCGAATACAGATGTATTCATCGTCTGGGAATTGCGGAGCTTTAAATTTCGTTTTTCTTTAAAAAATTAACTTCTATCAAGCGTCAAATTTCTTTTGAAATCGATGAATTTGATGTTTTTTTTTAAGAAAAAACAAAATTTAAAACGCCGCAATTCCTAGATGATGAATACATCAGTATTCGAAAGCATGGAATATATTAGAGTTAGTACACTTTGGTGTTTATTTTTGCCACAATCCCACTACTAAAACAATTTGGAGTAGCATTAACACGCAAGAGGACAAGAAGTGCGTGTAGTGGGCTCCAATGCTGGGTAGTCCTTGAACACGAGTCAAAAAATCAACTTTTAATGGTCAACGTTGGAAGCATTAGTTTTATATAAAAATCTACCAAATAATCATATTACGAAATAGAAAAATACATGAAAATTTCTCACATTTTAGTTGAGCTTCTTTTTCCCTTTGGAGTTCCTCATATTCTTTACGTTTCTGTCTTTCTTCTTCGAGTAAAACTCTTTGTTCTTCTTGCAATCTTTCCAATTCTTCACGTTTCTCCCATTCTTCTGCCAATACTCTAGCTTGCAATCTATGTAAATCAATCAACAACCATAAATTTATAATATACTAGGGAAATAGGGGAAAAATATAAGGACAAATCTTAACTCACCCCCTTACAATTTCCTCATCTCGTTTCGCTTGAGTTTCTTCTTCTAAAAGTCTTTCAAGTTTAGCTCTCAGTTCCTCCAATTCAATCAATCGTTTAGCTTCCTCTTTAACGACAACTTCCAATTCTTTTGCATGCCCTTCGGCGGCTTGTCTGGCATTTCGTTCTTGTTGTAATTGAAATTTGGCTCTAATCATTTCCTGAATCCTACCTTGTCTTTGTAGCCTTCTCTTAACGGCCTGAAGACGTTGGTAACTTTCATGCTTACCTGTTACAAGGATAAAACCCAGAAAGGTGTGAAAAATCTAAATCAAAAGGTCTTGGCGAAGAGTAAAATCATTACAACCATGGCACCGAGGAAACCGGAAGGCAACTTCATGGCAGACTTACTGAAGACACACTTTCTAGGAAGCTGCTATCGGCTTCAGAAAACAAAACATGAGCAAAGCTCAAGAGAAACCGCAGCTAAAGCTAAACACTTATACAGCACAATATACGAATCAAATGGACTTCCAACCGTTCAAGTCGCCAGTAGTGAATGGAATCTTCTTCAAAGAGGATAGGAAGATTTCCCGCCACACTTGATCCACATTAGTAGAAGCAGTCTAGAGCTGGGGCAGATACCAGAGCATTGGAGTAGCAGCCACATTTCCTTCAGCCCAATCAAAGTGTACCTCCATGTCAATTCGCATACGGGCTAATCTACGGAGACTGCACTGGTACAAACGAATGGAAATCAGATTGATTTGACAACCCAAGAAAACTCCTTCTAAGATATGGAAGGCGCTTTCAAAAATCCACCACATGTGGAGTTTGGTAGAGTACAAACTGTTGAGCAGACTTGTCAATGATATGCCGACTACTTAGTCATCTCCGCAAGATGTAACTCTAGGACTTAGTTTAAAGAGAACTGAACAATACAATAAAATGGTGTGGATCGGTAGGACTAACTGTCCATCAAGCTAGACGAGCGAATCGTTAAGTGGAAAACAGATGGGAAACTTCTGACGTAAAAACCCAATTGGTGTGCAGAAACTTCGCTGGAAGAATTAGGGTTGTAACCCCAAGGAGTTACTGTGAATGTAAACGATAATGGTGGGGTACTAGAACTAGTTTGGTTACCACGAAGAACAATCTTTCGATGGTACAAAAACTGGCTTGCTTATGTCCAACCGGGGTAATGAAATCATGTTCAACAGCTGCACTAAAAGTGATTCTAAATCCCCCAACTCTCCATATTGTATTCGAAAACGTGGTGAGAAAAAAGCCCTTCAAAAATCAGCAATTTTGGGACGAAATATCAAAAAACTTTCGCATTGAGAAAAAGTTTACCTCAATACTATGCTGTAGAAGTGGAATCAGATCAGAAATGCCATAAAATGGTAGAAGGAGGGATCTAAAGCAACAGATAGAACTGGAATGAGAATGTACGAGCTCGGAATCAAACAAACTGAAAACCTGAATCTGTTTTTCAAACAGAAATTTTTGCCATTGTGTTGTTCAATCTAGATAGCAACTATCGATCATCATCCTATCCGACAGTCAAGCTTTGAGCTTCTATATCATAAAATCCAAATTCGTTTTGGAGCTAGACAAGAAAAATTACCCTCCAAGGGATTCCAGGAAACACAGGAGTGGATGGAAATGAAATAACTGACCTGAGACCTGAACCTTTCGTGGTTTCACCTACAGAACAATGTGCAAAGGAAAAGAAAGTTGATAGGGGTAAAACCAATAACTGGGGAGGTTGAAACAAGCAAAAACTTAGCAGATATAATGGAGTATCCAGAAGGATGAAACCTCTATCCACATTCTTTCGAAGTGTGAGGAACTCCAGAGCACTACACCTGGATGCGTACCAAATAGAAGACGAAAATCTCTGGGGGGTTCTCCAGTATCGCAGGGGGATACGTCACTCAATAAATCGTGTGACTAACTAAGAAAAACACATTCATCGATGTAATAACCTTCAAGATCATTCCAACGCTTCTCTAACTTGTCCATGCCGTGCTTGTAGAAATATTTGTCTATATCCTCAAAGTAGGCTTCAGTTTCAATATTAACTTCTTCATTTGAGCTGGTCAGTAATCACTGGGGATCAGATCCGGACTATATGGATCTGACAATGGCCATCTGTGTGTCAGTCGCACGACTTATTGAGTGATGTATTGCACGTAGCAGCAACTTAAAGATAGTTTCTAGCGGTATTTACGATTAGCACCTATTGTGAAATAAAAGTAAATAAAAAATTACGAAATAAATCATATTATATACGAAATATCGATTCTCCTTTTATTAAATTACTTACCTGAATGTTCGGAGGCAAGTTGTAGAGCCGATACCCATTGTAGTCTACTCATATGATCCGATGTCCCAAATTCAAAAGTTCTTTCAGAACTGTGCAATAAAATTCTATAACCAGCTTTGGGTTCAACTTTACATCCGGGTTCTATCGGTAAAGAACCTTTTCGATCTTTTTCGCTCCTCCCCGTATAATATGCCAATTCTGTCGGTCTTAACACGAACCAATATTCTTTCATAGTGGGAAAAATGTAACCCTTTTTCGAGAGGAATCCTTTTTTTATAACATCCTCGACTATTTTTTGATATACATCGTATATGGCTTCGGTAAGAGCGACCTCGTCTTTAATTTCAATCAAATATCTTTAAAAAAATATCAAATTGTTATCACACGAATAATTTTCGATCTATCGTACGATGTTGATTCAAATATAAACAAAAATTTTTGAAAATCGCGCGAAAAATTAATGTGGCAGCACTGGAAGTTAGATTTGCCTGTTTCTAAGCGTAGAGAATTATAAAATAATATTTTTACGTTTCTAAATCGTCTTGATTTTGGGTCTCTTCCGTTTTAAAATGAGTTTTTTTATAATTCTTGACAGACAGATAAAAATTTGACGTTTTCAACTACAAGACCAATCGAAATTTATAGGTTATGTTAAAGATAATTGAAATATTACGCTACGTGACTATTCCGCCATATTGGAGACAATTTTCGGCGCTTAATTTGAAATTTTTAACTAATCCATCAGGTATTACCAACCCCAAATGTCTAAAATTCCTAAAAACATCCCTATATTGAAACTCTATCATATTAGTCGAAAAAAAAATGTTTTCTCGTTGTTTATTATTGATTTAATGCGAAAAAAAATCTAACCTCGATTCTAAAACGGCGATAAAAGGCGCTAATCGGAAATTCCCCATCGATACGCTTAGATTGGAGAAATCTTCTTCGTCGAATTTACACCCTAGAGACGATGAAATATTCTGAGCTATATTACAAACTTCGGAAGGATGCAGTAGAACTTGATAAACGTTATCGTTGTTATGATCGACTACCAGTTCGGCTAACACGCAGAAAATTCGAAATATTTGAAAAACCGAATCTTCCGATAAAATTCTACCATCTCTGGGTAAATATTTTTTTCTGCATATCAACCAACAAACTTCGGCGATTTTATTCTCGTACACTCGAATTTCTTGGTGTTGTAGCGTTTTCGGCAACGAGGCGAACACTTCTTTTTGCAAATAATATTTGAATTGGTCGAAATTTAAAACGGAAGTGCTGCGGAAGTGTTCCAAGCCTCTTTCGACCCCATAGAGATCTAACAGCGTCCCTATATTAGCGGTTAATACCTAAAATAACGATATTTCAAATCACACAACAATTTAAGGTTAAATTGGTACTAATACGATGATGATTCCTGTAATTCCTGGCCCAAAAAAAGAAAAAATATCTCCATACATTTGCCAGTTACTTCTGGAACCATCCTCGTATTGTTCGTACTAGGTGATCCGCCCTCGTATCTAATTAAAATTGCGCTTCGCCTAATAATAGGCAACCCAATAATTCCGTCCCACTTTCGAGAGATGGGCGGAGTAACTAATATGTGATTAATTGGACTCGAGTTAAGAAATTAAGTGGTCAACTTAAATCTTATTGACTATTTGTACACTTATTCAAATTATAGAAATTTTATAAAGGAAATAACATTCAGATTAAAGTCCGAGTTGTTTTGTTTATATTCGCTAGACCACATGACAGGAGCGATTGAAGCCGCGCGCAAGCGCGGACGCCATTAATATCTTGAAAGGAGAAAATAAAAAAGAACACAGAGTTCTATCTCACATATGGGCGTTATAGTTCGTTTTCAGACTTAAATGAAATAACAGTGCGGTAGAGACATTTTTGTAACTATTTGAAACGTAATAACGCATATATTTAATTTATATTGTGTTGTTAATTAATTATCGAAATTCTGTGATTAACTAGCTACAAAATTGCTCTGAACACTAATTGCTGGAACCTTTGAATGTAAATCTAATTCGATGGTTGGAGCGCTAAATGTCATTTCTTCTTTTTCATACGATTAGTCTAATATCACATATCGCACAAAACAGGGTGAATCTAAAGGAACTTTACATGTTTTCAGCACTGATTTTAATCTGTCATAATAAAATTTGACATTTTTATTAGTGCTATTTGAGTTGTTTTCAGCATCTAGGCCCTTTCTTATAACTACTAGGTGATGCAACTTGATATAGAGGTAAAATGTACCTTATACCGTAGTACACTCTGTATATCTTTTAGATTGAATTATTTAAAAAAAAAGAGAATGCAGCCTTGACATAATACGTGTTTTTACATTCACATAAAATCGTACCAACTCGCAGATTGAAAGCGAGTTTCTATATTTGGCAAAGCAATGAAGAAAATTAAAAACATCTGTGATTATTTTCAATAAAAATTACAATTATTTCGAAAATTGAAAAATATATAATAACAATATTCAATTCTTGTTGCCAAAATAAACAAATCGGTTTAAAAATATTTCACTTGACATTAGAAAATTGTTTCAACTCATCGTGAATAATCTGATTAAGGAATTGATAATAACATCAAATTAAAAATCAATTTACGTTACTTTTAGTTTAGATTTATGTACAAATCCGGATTTATCCTGTTGCAAAGATTCGAACGCAAGCCAAACACAATTTATCGTATTTTCTAAAACCACCGCCATGATTTAATTAAATCATTATCACAAATGTTCACTTTATAATCATCGGTATGACTCACTGTACTGACTGCTCGTAATCTTCAAGTTACCCACGTTGAAAAATGACCGGACAGACCACTACCAGCGATAAACATGTTTATATAAATAATTATATACAGGGTGATTTTCCTATACCCGGTGACATTTATTGACAATTTTTTTTCTCGTAGCTTTATAAATATCAATCACGGCTACTATATAAAATTATTTTCAGTCATATTTTCAGTATGGAAGGTAGTTAGAACAAACCAATTATACGGGGGTGTTCTGCGAAAATCCTTAATAAAACATTTCTGTTCATTGAAAGTATTGGACCAGATTTTTGCAATTTTAGGTTAGGTTAGGTTGTGCGCGTTTGTTTCCGAGTGGAAAATGGAAGATTCTGAGCCCGTAGATGGGTTCCCGATTCCTCTATTTTCCAGAATCCTAATGAGTCTCGTCGGAACGCGATATCTGGAGATCTGAGATCCTTGATCATATCTATGGGAACCTTACATGGTCAAATGTCAAATCAGTCAATTTTTGACAAGTTCGTTAAGCGGAATCGGTGGTGTTTTGATCAGCAGTTAAAAACTCAAACCCCAGCACCAAAAAAATTTCCAAGCTAGCAATATTTAAATTCAAAAACCTTATTAAAAGTTTCTACATTTAAAATTTAAATTTTAAATTTAAAAATATGAAATGATCCATTTAAAAAATCTTTTATTAGATGTGTTGAACTACTTTTGGGACATCCTGTATGGCTGTAAATCATTTTAGACGGTAAATAAAAAATGTTACTGTTTGTCTAGTACATGTGACTCACTCTGTATAAATATGTTCTACTATTTTATTTAGTCATGAATTGTTAGTACAAACATTTTTATTAAACATAAATTATACAGGTTTATATCGAAAATATTATTTTTTGATGAAATATCTAAATCGTATTTTGAGTAAAATGTCAAAAATTGTTTTAGTACGTAATAATATACACGGTGTACTAAAATTAATTATAAATAGTTATAGTTTAAGCGGTGAAAATATTCCATCACGTGACTTAATCGTTAGCAACGATATTCGTATGAATCAAATCAAAATTTTTGTTTTGTTGTAAAATTGTGTTATTAACACGTATATACAGGGTGTTCAGGATAATAACCGACACAGAACAGAGGTATATCCCGAAATATGACAATTTGGGGCGATTTACCGCTATACCTATTACTTATGAGATACCCCCCGTAATTTGGGGGAGATAGGAACATTTAAAAGTAGGTTATGGTTCGTTTTTGACAAAACACAGTTAAAGGGATAAAAATTGCATTCCTAGAGATTTATAGGGTTTCAAAATAAGGGCAAGAAATTTCGCAAAAAAATTAATTTTTTTACTAATTACCAAAAGTTTAAATTAAATCGTAAAATTTTCACAAATTACGTATACTGATATTATTTATGAGATACCCCTCGTAATTTGGGGGAGATAGGAACATTTAAAAGTAGGTTATGGTTCGTTTTTGACAAAACACAGTTAAAGGGATAAAAATTGCATTCCTAGAGATTTATAGGGTTTCAAAATAAGGGCAAGAAATTTCGCAAAAAAATTAATTTTTTTGCTAATTACCAAAAGTTTAAATTAAATCGTAAAATTTTCACAAATTACGTATACTGATATTATTTATGAGATACCCCTCGTAATTTGGGGGAGATAGGAACATTTAAAAGTAGGTTATGGTTCGTTTTTGACAAAACACAGTTAAAGGGATAAAAATTGCATTCCTAGAGATTTATAGGGTTTCAAAATAAGGGCAAGAAATTTCGCAAAAAAATTAATTTTTTTGCTAATTACCAAAAGTTTAAATTAAATCGTAAAATTTTCACAAATTACGTATACTGATATTATTTATGAGATACCCCTCGTAATTTGGGGGAGATAGGAACATTTAAAAGTAGGTTATGGTTCGTTTTTGACAAAACACAGTTAAAGGGATAAAAATTGCATTCCTAAAGATTTATAGGGTTTCAAAATAAGGGCAAGAAATTTCGCAAAAAAATTAATTTTTTTACTAATTACCAAAAGTTTAAATTAAATCGTAAAATTTTCACAAATTACGTATACTGATATTATTTATGAGATACCCCTCGTAATTTGGGGGAGATAGGAACATTTAAAAGTAGGTTATGGTTCGTTTTTGACAAAACACAGTTAAAGGGATAAAAATTGCATTCCTAGAGATTTATAGGGTTTCAAAATAAGGGCAAGAAATTTCGCAAAAAAATTAATTTTTTTGCTAATTACCAAAAGTTTAAATTAAATCGTAAAATTTTCACAAATTACGTATACTGATATTATTTATGAGATACCCCTCGTAATTTGGGGGAGATAGGAACATTTAAAAGTGGGTTATGGTTCGTTTTTGACTAAATACAGTTGAAAGGATTTAATAGAATTCCTAGAGATGAGTCCTGGTTCCAGATCCGGTTTTCAGTATCTTTATTTGGAAGGAACTAAACCAAGAATATAATGGAGAATTTAGGGCTCCCAAAACCGATTTTGACGAAAAAATAAACACCCCTGGTCAATGTTTAAATTTTATATTTCAAAAATGTTTGTTACTAATATTCTTAATATTTGTAATTGTCGTCATGTTCTTCGTCAAGTTCCCCGTCGAAATCGCACGGTAGCCTTTCATCTTTCAATAGATTCGCCGACAATTCTATCAACTTTTCCCACGATCCCTGGTTCGCGTAACATAATATTATGCAGTCGTCGAGAGGGCTGTTATTTAAATCGGGATTGGGGTAGTCAATGGGAATAATATTGTCACTAACTTCCGTGATACTTTTCCATCTTTCTTCCGCCTTTTGTTTCCTCTCTAATCGTTCCGTTTCTGGATCTACAATACGGGAAAATAAGTACAAAAGTCGCACGTACGAGGTTTGTTCTAAAACTATCGAACCTATCCTCATTGACAATTTCGGGCGACCTTTGTAGGCCTTGAACGTCCTTCACTAACTTCATATATACAGTCACCGACTGTGAATCAATTTGACGATAAGTTCGATATTTTTGGTATAATCCTCGTATATTTTTTTAATTTCTGAAAGCTCGTATCGTAAATTGAACCAATTGACAAAATGGAGCAATTTAAACAAACTAAATACTAGACGACGCTCAAATTTTTTTTTGATTTATTTTTAATTAATTTTGATAATAGTATCAACAACAATGACACTTGATAGCTATCAGCTGTCAACAAAAATATGTATAAAGCTGTCAAATAAATACAATCGTTTTATCAGAGATGGCGCTATTAGCTTCCGAAAGCGGCCTTCCAAATTTTAAAGACGATCCACAGAGAAAATCGGAAACACTTAAAAAGATTCGATACTCAAGAAATCGATTCTTACAGATTCTATCGATAGTTCGAAGATGGATTCATTAGAAATCGTTTCATATAGATTAGATACTTGATTAATCGATTTATATCGATTCCTTTCATCCGGAATCCAATCAAATTCGTATGCAACTTGTTCAACAACATTTGGATTATTTTTAAAACGATTTATTATGTTTATAATGGCACTTCTAGTTTATTCCTGTCAGTTGTCAACAAAAAAATGTATAAAGGTGTCAAATAAGTACAATCGTTTTATCAGAGATGGCGCTATTAGCTTCCGAAAGCGGCGTTCCCAATTTTAAAGACGATCCACGGAGAAAATCGGAAACACTTAAAAAGATTCGATACTCAAGCAATCGATTCTTACAGATTTTATCGATAGTTCGAAGATCGATGCATTGGGAATCGATTCATACAGATTTTATCGGTAGTTCGGAGATCGATTCATTAAGAATCGATTCGCGGGTCGAGTGCGCTCGATACGTGGAACATACTTCTTGAGAGAACATCCGGTTAATCAAAAAAAGGAATTTGAAAAAAATCGCGAAAAGTAAGAAACAATCGAAACTGCAAGTTCTAGAACATGTATAACGTTGTGGATAATAAAAATAAGATGTAGTAGTAAATTGGTATGAGATATTGAAATATTTAAGGTTACGATTCACGTATCTTAATAATAGGCGTTATATTTTCAAGTTTTAGTACCTGAAAATGATAGAAAACTTTAAATATTTCAGATTAATTGAGCTCCAAATTGTCAAATTTTGATTGTATGAAATTGTTATGAAAATATATATTTTTTTTTTCAAATAATCAATCACCTGGTTCTTTAGGTTTGCTATCCATCGGTGAGACATCAACTATTACAGCATAACGACTTTGGAATCGTTCAATATTCGGACATGGCAAAACATCAAACATTTGAGCATCTTCTGTAAGTAAAGATGTCAAATAAATTCATAAGAAACAAAATTTTTTGGTGACCTTGCCAGGATAATAATTCGAATTTATTAAATTAATATATTGTCATAGGTCGTTAATAACTGTAAAAAATTTCGAATCAATCCGACGTTTCAAAGTGGAATAAAAACCGAGTTCAAAAATTCCGTTATACAGGGTGTCCCACGACGAGTTAAAACTATCTGTATATGGCACAATACTCAATAGTCAAATCATGAAAATTTCAACGTTTGGGTTTTCGGATACGATCTTTTTAACTAAAATATTTTTAAATATGGCCGACTTCCGAATCTACCGGATAAGTCTACTGTAACTTTATTACTTTAAATGGAATTCCCTGTATATTAATACATTTTTGAAATTAACGTAAAATTTTAGTATACTTTTGTCGGAAAACTTTTTCCGAAAAATGCATACTTTTTGAGTTATTGATGTTTTTGTAAAAAATTTGACAGTTACAGACGCTTATAAATTATTTTTTTATGTATATATCCTTAAAGATATGAAAATTATTTCTATTCAGTTGCTTTAAGCAAGGTCAGACGTATTTGAATCTATGTTAAAAAATTTTTCATTTTATACAGGGTACGTATATAATATGTTCAAAGTTTAACTCCATATATATCAAATTTCTTCATTTTTTTAAATAGAACCACCCGGTTTTTTCTATTTTAATGCATTCAGGGGTAAAAAATAAGGAAAGTTCATGTATACTTTCCTATACCTAAACCTTACCGTTATCCAGATATTAAATGTTTTCTGTAAATTTTAGAGTTGAACTTTGAACACTTTTTATACACACCCTGTATAAAATAAAAAATTTTTAACATAGATTCAAATATGTCTAACCTTGCTAAAACCAACCCAATAGAAACAATTTTCATATCTTTCAAGGTTTCCTCGTAAAAAAAGAATTTATAAGGATCTGCAACCGTCAAATTTTTTACAAAAACATCAATAACGTCCTCGTGACAGTTTAGGCGCTCTTGAAGGTGTTTTTGTACTGCCCTTCGAACGACAGTTAGTCTGGAACGACCAGTGACAGGTCTTCTGGAAAAGGGCCGCTGTCCACCTCACCCAAGTCCGTGACATAATCAGACGAAGGGCAATGTTTTTGTTGAACAAAATTTAGAAACAAAAAATGGGCTCTAAACATAGACAAACTTGAAAATTTAAAAGGGGGGACAAGTTTTTTTGGAGATGTGTTTATTCGATTAACAATTTTACCTGCAACTGCTCCTGATAGTGCCGGACAAGGTACGGTCGATAGTGAAGTGGTAGTATTTTCAGACGGTTGCGATTTATTTTTTGATAATGGACAAGCAACTATATTCGCTGATGGTACCGACGGCGCGTTCTGTCCGCCATTATCGGAACAGTAACGCCGTTGCGCCATATTTTCACTCAAAATTTAACAAATTCGATTCAAGACACTGAAAATTTCGAGTTGATTGACAACTAACAAATTTGACACAACAAAATTCTAACATATGGTTATGTAATACCAACCGAATTTATTTTTAATTTACTAATGGAGTACTGCCAATCATATTTTTTTTTATTAAAAATAAGTTTCATACTTTATTTAAAAATAATAACTTTGGCGTTTTCATTGTTATGGACAACCCTGTATATTGGTACGTAATTCCAAAGTGATAACCTCGAAACTGCCTAATGAATTTGCGGAAAACTTTTTTCGATGTCTCTTATAATCAAGAATAAAAGTGTATTGAAAAATATAGTATGAAAATTCTTGAAAACGGGCTCTGTTACCGACGCGCCACTTTCTGGATGACCGGTATCTGTAACAACTAACGGAAGTATGGAAACAGTGGGGCTGGAGTTAGTTAAATACCCGAACCAATCTGCAGTGTAACTATCGGGAGAAGTGGAAGTATCCGATTACGACGACTGCTGAAACGCGTGCGCTATGGAGTATGGATTCGTTGATTTTCACGGTTATGTAAACTGACAACCTGTGATTTCTTCCCGTGAGGACCGCGTTTGAGCTTCCTCGTCCACCGTATAGTCCAGATCTAGCTACCTGTGATTACTGATCTCAAAAAATGCTCGTTGGTAAGAAATTCAGCTCAAATGAAGAAGCAATTGTTGACACTGAAGCTTACTTTGAAACAAAAGACGAATCCTTCTACAAACACGGCATCGAGAAGTTAGAGAAGCGTTGGTATGATCGTATGGCTCTTGAAGAAGATTACATTGATGTATAAACTCGATTTTTGTTTAATTTTTCTATCAATATTTATATAGAAAAAAATTATTGAAAATTTTGTAGGTAGTTTAAACATTTCAGTAAGGCCGCCATATTGCGTGAAGACATTGGTATAAAATAAATCCTGTACGTGAAAGTGAATACGACAGTTATTCTTTTGGTTATTATAAAATAAGGATTTTAAAAATACAATGACTAAGTTTTTTATGATGCCAAGAAATTCGATTATACAACAAAAATTGTTTGAAAGTGTTGGTCGTTTTGCGATATTTAATTATTTTTGTTGCCAGGATCATTTTAATTCAAGTTTCAAATTTAACTTATTTTAATAATAAATATTAAATAAAATGTTTTTGTTAGATATTTGGGTATTATATTATATTAGGTAGTAGGTAGTTAGTTCTCTCGGATCCTTAACATTGTAAAATCTGACCCTTATATCGAAAACCTTTTTTTCTTCTTCATTTTATGAAATACCAAAATGTTAGTTAGTTAAAGTTAATATTCCCCCCAAAAAAAAACATTTATATAATTAATGACATATATTTAATATATATACATAGGTAACTTATTCTATTAGTCGAATATTTCTTCTTCTTCACCACCAATGGCTTTCCAAAACGCTGTAACCATTTGCTCGGCACATTGTTTCCTCTGGTTTACTGGCATTCCTTGTAAGCTGTCTTTCATCGTTTGTAATTGAGAAAATAAATCAGCGAAATCATCCAATTCATCATTTGGTAATATCTTTTCATTCCCATCACCGTTATCTTTTTTTGTATCACTACATTCAACAGATTTTATATTTTTTTTATCTTTCATCACTAAATTAGACCATGTATGTGAATGTAGAGCTTCTACTACCTAATAAAATAATAATTATTTATTTTTATTAGAAAATAATCGATTATATTCACCCTCTCAACGCCGAATTTCTCGGTGATTATTTCGTCTTCGTCTTGTTTCAAAACTGTTGGATACAATTCAATAAATTCGAATCCCATTTTTAAGCACCACTCTAGTGCTCGAGTTTTAGTTATTTTGGTGTTTTCTGTGCAATAGTTTGCTAAAAGTAACTTAACATCGGCGTTCCATACATCTGAAAATTATTATTAAAATCGTCAAAATATACAAACTAAACTGGTTTACCCAAAAATTTCCATTTTTTCAAATCGTCTAATCCGGTTTCACTGTTGGAATCCATGTGTATAATTAGAGCCTCTATACTTTTAATTAGGTCTTCATCTTGTTCCGCGTCGGTAGTTTCGATTTCGAGAAAATTTACTCGCGCCGTATAATATTTGGTATCTATATTCCAACAATGTTTTGTAACACCAGGCTTATCACTAGTTTCAGAAATAATTTGTAGCTTTGTAATTAACTTGATAAGAGACTTAGGTCTAGTTTGACTACTGCTAACTACAGCTATTCCCGGTAACGTTTCCATTTTTATTTATAATAAAAACATTTGGGTAAACAATTTTTTGGAGGTTTCAAAATGAACAACTTCTTCTTTTATTTGATTTCATTTTCTCTACATTACGAATCATAGATAAAGCTATAGATTAGGGGTGCATTCTATGACGCCTGAGGTATTCTTTTGGGCGTTCCAGACGCTAGTTCGATGATAAAGATAACCTTAATTGTGCGCGTATATAAGAAATTTCAATACTGATCAACAATTTTAAATTATTTATAAGGTATCATATGTAAAGAAATTCCATTTCTTTAATTGGAAACATCGTTTGCTTTACTTATCTGTAGGTTATGATGTCTATGGTAGAACTGTCATGGATGTCATGATGACATTGTCTATTATTGTTAATTTTGAGGTTAAATAAGTTGGGATATGTGAATAATTTTATTTTAAAAATTATTTGTTTAAGAAAGAATAGAAGAAATAAACTTTAAATGTCGTTCGAGCAACAAATGTTTGTTTCAACTAATCCAAACAATTATCTAGATCCAGACGAATTTTTTAAACATAGATTAATGGATCGGTGTTTATATGATCAACTTTTAAACTCAACTAAAAATTTAATAAGAAAACGTGATTGTCGATTAAATCAGGAAGTTAATCACTAGTTCTTGTCATGGAATTTTTAAATTTTCAAATTCTATATTCTGTTAAATTTTAGTTTTCCTGTATGTAGCCAACTGTTTCTGACAGCCTTTCACTCATAGAAGTCATTGTTCAGAGTATCTGCAGCTACAAACTACACTAGACAAGTGAGGTTATGTTTTTGACGTTCAACGGCGATCAGTGCGTAAAAAGTAGATTAACTTCGATGTCAAGAGCACGCACTAGCGCGATCATTGTTTGCGTTATCACGGTTTCTTAACAATTTGAACTACGTTTCATTCTGTGTATCATTTAAATGGAACGGGAAAGTTGATAGTCGTGAATGCAATATAAATAAATAATAATTCAAAATATACTTGTATATCGATTTAAATGGTTAATATATTATTAAACTTTAAAAATTATTAATTGAATATTTCTATAGCGGCCTTTTCAGATGTGCATCCATATTGACGTAATATGTGGTTTGTGATCTTGACCGATTTATTTGACAACTGTCATTTAAATCAAAACAAAAAATTGACATATCTACGTAAATGTCACAGTTATAAGTTCTATTAAGTTAAATAACACAATTGGGGACGTAAAAATGAATTATGAAGAAATATGTGATTATTATTTAAATACCTAAATAAAATACAACTCGAAATATGTCCTGAAAGTAAGGTTTTTCTACATCGTGAAATATTACCCTTACACTTAATATTTTTTTAGTTACCTCAATATAATTAACAATGGAATTAAAGGTTTGGGTGGAAGGAATACAACGTATAGTTTGTGGCGTTACGGAAGCAACAACTTGTCAAGTAATTTTGATATATATTTAGATTACTATGTCACATTTATTAATCAATATTGAACATTTTACATGTCGAAATAAAAACCTGTATTAACATATCAATAATTAATTTTTAGGATGTGGTATTTGCACTCGCTCATGCTACAGGTAAATCTGGTAGATTTACTTTAATAGAAAGATGGAGAAATAATGAGAGACAGCTTTCTCCAAACGAAAACCCAATGAAGATCGTCATGAAATGGGGAGAATATTCAAACGATGTTCAATTCATTCTCCAACGTAGCGAAAGTGTTAAATTTGCTCAACAGTCAAAAATAAAAAATTCTAGTAGTGCCAGCAGTACCCCAACTCACTGTGTAAATACACTCGATTCTTCTGATCAACAACAAGATCTCAATAGAACTTTCAGGTACATTCGCAATTTATTATCGAATTTAATATAAAATTTGATGTCTTCATTTACAGCGGCAGTTATTTACCAACTTATGATAATGTAGGTATAGTAAAAGGTATTCCACAAACGAAATTTACTTCTCTAGAAGTAAGGGAATCTTTATCACACTCTGCACACAGTTCTCCAAAGAAAAGTAACTGTTCCGGTGGTTCTGATGTGTCAGATCATTCTAGTCAAAGAGTGGCACCACCTGCTCCTCCTCCATACAGAGATCCACCACCTCCAACGTCTTCAATATACCATGACAAATTTAAAAAAGGAAATATACCTGTTAGTATAATATTTTTGTTATATTCTTGTTTTAAACTTCTATTTATTATTAATCTCATAGGAACATATAAAGAAGGATAAAGATGAAAACCGAAACAAAGTTCAAAATAATGTGTTCTATAATACCCAGTATAGAGAACTGGTAGCACTGATTAATTACCAACGAGAAAAATTATCTAATCAACAGGCTGATATTAATAAGGTATCGTATCTATTAATCCTAGTTTTCGGTTAATTATAAAATTTTTTTGTTACAGTACGATGCTGAAATTATATTTCTAGAAGGAAAGGAAAAAGAAAAACAGCGTCAGTTAGATTTTATAACACAAGAGTTAATAGCAATATCAAATATAAGTAAAAATCATCAAGAACAAGTGAGTTTATTGAAAAAAAAAAATTTTGCTTGTAATTATTTGGTGTTTATTTCAAGATCCAAGCTCTGAGTTACGTAGAAGAAGAAAGTGAGATTGTAAAACAACAAGAAAAAACTTTACAATCAGAAATTACTTTGTTAAGATCGAAATTGGCGAATTGTGAAACTGAATTGTTGCAATGTAAAAATAAAATACGGTAATTAATGATAACGTTCATTTGGTTTATGAATGTGAAATATATATTTTTTTCAGGCTTCTAATGGATGAATTACAGTTAGAACAACGAGTCCAGAGTAGAAGGGCAGAATCTTTGAAACACCTTGAAAGGAATATACTCACCGAAGTCGAGAGGCTTCAAAAAGATATTGAATTAGCTAAACAGAGCACAGATTTACATCACTTGACAGCAGAAACTTTAAAACGAGAGGTAAATATTAAATTAACACCCATAATTATTTTTCTGGCTTCTGATTTTTCTTTTGTATTGTACATTTGAACTACTGTAATTTGGAGGTCCTGAATGGCTGTTTCAATGGTTGGAATGATATTTTTTTCTGTTAAATTGTTTACATTATTGTTATGAATGAGATATCTTCATTTGGAAGACCTTTCCACCTCATTTCAGGTGTATCAACCATCTGAGTTGCAGTCTATCATGTTTTTCTTGTATTAGATGATTTGGTTTCAGTTTCTAATCGTTCCTGATGCTTCTAACTATTTTAATGTATTGTACATATGAACTACTGTAATTTGGAGGTCCTGAATAGCTGTTTCAATGGTTGGAATGATATTTTTTTCTGTTAAATTGTTTACATTATTGTTATGGACAAGATATCTTCATTTGGAAGACCTTTCCATCTCATTTCAGGTGTATCAACCATCTGAGTTGCAGTCTATCATTTTTTTCTTGTATTAGATGATTTGGTTTCAGTTTCTAATCGTTCCTGATGCTTCTAACTATTTTTATGTATTGTACATATGAACTACTGTAATTTGGAGGTCCTGAATAGCTGTTTCAATGGTTGGAATGATATTTTTTTCTGTTAAATTGTTTACATTATTGTTATGAATGAGATATCTTCATTTGGAAGACATTTCCACCTCATTACAGGTGTATCAACCATCTGAGTTGCAGTCTATCATTTTTTTCTTGTATTAGATGATTTGGTTTCAGTTTCTAATCGTTCCTGATGCTTCTAACTATTTTAATGTATTGTACATATGAACTACTGTAATTTGGAGGTCCTGAATAGCTGTTTCAATGGTTGGAATGATATTTTTTTCTGTTAAATTGTTTACATTATTGTTATGGACAAGATATCTTCATTTGGAAGACCTTTCCATCTCATTTCAGGTGTATCAACCATCTGAGTTGCAGTCTATCATTTTTTTCTTGTATTAGATGATTTGGTTTCAGTTTCTAATCGTTCCTGATGCTTCTAACTATTTTAATGTATTGTACATATGAACTACTGTAATTTGGAGGTCCTGAATAGCTGTTTCAATGGTTGGAATGATATTTTTTTCTGTTAAATTGTTTACATTATTGTTATGGACAAGATATCTTCATTTGGAAGACCTTTCCATCTCATTTCAGGTGTATCAACCATCTGAGTTGCAGTCTATCATGTTTTTCTTGTATTAGATGATTTGGTTTCAGTTTCTAATCGTTCCTGATGCTTCTAACTATTTTTATGTATTGTATATTTGAACTACTGTAATTTGGAGGTCCTGAATAGCTGTTTTAATGGTTGGAATGATATTTTTTTCTGTTAAATTGTTTACATTATTGTTATGGATGAGATATCTTCATTTGGAAGACCTTTCCACCTCATTTCAGGTGTATCAACCATCTAAGTTGAAGTCTATCATTTTTTTCTTGTATTAGATGTTGTGGTTTTAGTTTCTAATCGTTCCTGATGCTTCTCACTTTTTCTATTGTACATTTGAACTACTGCGATTCAAAGTTTCCAAATAGTAATTCATTTTGATGAAATAATAACTTTTTGTACTTAAAAGACAATTCAATTGATGCTGTTGTGTTCTTGTAAGGGATTCTTCTATTAAAGATTCCATTTCTGCTCTATATTTCGAACTGTATTTGTTTCTAATTTTCCTTGGTGCCTTAGACTCTTCTGTTGTATTCAGTGTTCGATGTTCCTAGGTCGCTTCTTTGGAAACTGCCATATTGGAAAAGAAAAAGCAAGTAGAACATTTAGTTTCTGAAATGAAAGAAGCTAATTTGGAAAGTTTGAGTATAGTACCTCCGGAAGATATCAGACAAATTTTGGAGGGACCTTTGAAATCTGGTAGTACTAGAAAGATGATAGGTTCACCTAGACAACTAGAAAACGCCGTACCTACCAATAAAAATCCTCACGGCGTTTGGGTTTAAGCTGATTTATTAATAAAAAATTCCGAAAAAAATTATAGAGGACACAAATGCGTTTTCTAAATGAATTAGAAAAAATTTTATCACTTAAATGTCTAGTAGATAATAGTAAACCAGATATAATCGTATGGTGATCGAAAATTATACTTGTGGTAACAATATACAAAGTGTTCCATGACGATTTAGATTGAATTTTGTACTAACAAAAATTTAGTGATCCTGTGGTCTTAGAAATATTGGAATTGGTATTATTTTTATAAAGTATCCATAACTGGGGATTGAATAACAAATTTTAGGTATTGTAACTAATTTTTATAAACTATTTAAAAGGAAAATACCAAAAACATTGTTATCGAGGGAAAAAATACAATGTATTTAGTATTTAAAATATTAATGAGACAGTTACTTGTATGAATCAGAGTTTGAAGGTCAAAATTTTCATTTATTTTAATAAAGCTAGATTTTTGCTACTTTACATTGAGCGTTTTGATCTATTTTAATGAGATTCAAGATTCAACACCCTGTATTTTCAATAAATTATGAAACTGTAAAAATATAGTTTGTTACTAAAGTTTTAAGTATTTATATTTTTTGTGGAAAATTTTTAATATACAAGGTGGTTCAAGTCGCATATTTAATTCAGTGGCAAAAATCATTAATTAATATTATTTTTTATATACAATTTGAACAAATTTTAATAAAATTTTGTGGAATTTATTCAAATCCCATATCTCTAACTATGTTTTGAACATTTCACAAAAGGGAGAAGGTTTTTTATACCCGGAAGGAAATTTGAAGAATAATCCTGGTTGAAATAAAATATGTTGGACACACTGTATATCAAAATGATTTGAAATCATAATATGAATCAATAAATCGTCGTGGGACATGAAGGTATTTGTCGAATAGAAATAGTTTGCAAGAAAATATGGTAATTTTATATTATCGTGGTCCTTTTGTTTTTTTACTCTAGAAAATCAAAAAATCATTCGAATTAAATGAATTTTTATTCAAAGATCTCCTTTTTAACAAAAAAAGAATGTAGGAAATATCTCACTTGAATATTTTTACTGATGAAACTTGAAAAGCATGGGCTTTTCCTCACCGGAAGGCTTACCACAGCTCTTATGCCCAGTGGTGAAGCGTCTTTTAGACAACTTGAGCTTCAAATCAGATTAAAACTGGAAAACTCCAAAAATTATTACTAGCTATTCTTTTTCATTCGCTCAAATGGCCTGTAACATTTTTGTATGATTTGTTCTCAATTTTTTTGTTATTTTCTATATATTGAGAGAAAAATGTAAAATAATAATAAAATAAATAATTATACATTCATTCATGAACATTTAAATCTATGAAACTAATATAAGTTTTCATTTTAGTGATTTGTTTTTTGTAAAATGAACATTTTGAAAGGAAATTAATTGATATCAGATGATTTTTCAATTTTTTAAAGCCAAAAAACGAGGGGGGTCTGATACAATTACCTAAATTATTTATAAATTATTATTGCTCATATAAAACTTGTTTTAATTAATATTAAAATGAAAATTGATATTTAATCACTGTATTTATCTATAATAATCTTGAATTATTGTCCATTGTCACAGCTGATGAGATTTTTACAATTGTTTACACTTATTTTATATAAACACTATGCGAAAGTACTTATTTAAACTTTTTGATTGTATATACACGTTTAATTTTCGTATTTTCATGTTGTTTTTCTTGTATTTTCCCACTTTTTATAAGTATAGTTGTGATATGGTCATTTTTATAATTTCTCTTCAAATGTACTGTCATTTCTTTTTTTAAAATAACTGATTTTCATTCGGCATATTTATAATGTAGTTATTTAATCGTAAAAGATTTTTTTATTTGTTGTTTTTTTTTTAAATAATGTAATTAGATCATACTTGAATAAATAATTCAACTGTTATCGGGTTTTTTATTAAAAACATCCCAATTTTCCTGAATTTTTGATGATTTTCATCTTTCTGAGCTCAAACTGTCTAGATTCTTTCAGAAAAATCTTTGAAAACACGCTAGTTGGTCTCTATTATAAGAATTATTTTACTAGTTATATTGCTCTAATTTTTTTCCATTTTGAATCTTATTTCTAATTGTACTCAATTTTTGATAATTTTCATCTTCCTAAGCTCAAACTGTGTCAATTCTTTCAAAAAAATCCTTGGAAATACTCTAGTTCATGTGAGCCCTGAAACATGACGATAAAATAACTATTTCATTAATTATATCGGTTCAAATCTCTTTCCAGTTGTATTTTTCTCTAATTCTCTCTAGACTCTTGGCATTTGTTTATTCCTAATCTTAAAATATAATAACTATTCCACTAATTTTATAGGTCTAGATCTGTCTCTATTTGTACTTTAGTCCTAATTATACCGAATTTCTAGTGAATTTCATCTTTTTTGGCTCAAAAAGTCACAATTCATTTAGACAAATTTTTAATGCTACTTTTGTTGGTTTGAGCTCTGCTGTTTTTGAAATAAAAACTATTTCACTCATTATTTTGTTGCAAATTCCTTTCCAGTTGCATTTTATTTCCAATTGTACTGATTTTTTGCTAACTCATCTTTCTTTTCTTTGAGAATACTACGTCTGAGCTCTGCAGTTTCTGACAATATTTTCATTATTGCAACAAATCTAATCCCAGTTGCAAATAATTTCTAATTAACTAATAAGTGGTAATTTACAGTTTTCTCAACTTAATCCATCCCAATTTTTTTACCAAATTTTGAAAAACTTATTTTCTCTTAAACCGAAATATTTCGTGAGAAATAATAGTAAAAATCACTGAAAATTGTTTTCCACAATGATGAAATGTACTTTAAGTTTAAAGATATAAAAAAAATATCAAAATAGTTAAAACAACAAAAATGTAAAAATAATAAAAAGTCTTTAATATGTTACCAAAAATTTTTAGTGTTTGTTGGAATAATTCGAAATTTGATCTAAAAGTCCAGAAACTAACGTATTATAAACCATTTAACAATGTTTTTATTTAATTTAATCACTTTAGTATTTATTGTCTGGAACATCACCACATATCAAATATTTAGAATCAACTTAACTACATTTTAAATTTTACCTATTTTTCTTATTAATTTGTCTATGATTTACCGACTGAGTAACTATTAGAATATAAACGATGTTTATAGCCACCTATCGTTGAATAATTGTATCATTCCAAAACAAATTACAGGATTTTCCTTAACATATTACCAAACTTTCTATAGTTACCTGAATCATATCTAGATGGCAGTGTTATGAAAGTATCTAATATATTCTATTTTTAGATAAAGCTTGTATTGATGTTATGAATACAACTTGTGTTTTTGCGTATTTTCTGATTGTTATCATTATTAATAAATAGTAAGTATTTATAATCTAATTAGATCAATTAGAACTTATTATTTAATTAAAATATATATTTACAAACCATATGATAATTACAATAGAATTCTAAAAATAAAATTTTACGAGATTTATTAATTTAGTAGATTCTATCCGTTGCAAATAAATGCACAATCGTTTCGAGGTATAATAATAACAAATACTACATAAAATAAAAGGGCATTAGTATATTTTAATTTAATTTAAAAACAAAATTATACCACGACTATATACATTATATTAATTAAAAGTTAATTAGATACGGGGTTTGCTTGAAAAGTAATTGGAATAAGATAGATATTCGTTTACTTTCAAAATGTGTTAATGTCAATTTTAGTATACGAGGAGATATTTTTTTAATTTATATATTATATGTGGAACAATTTATTGCAATTAGATCCTTTTTTTGAACAATAAAATTGTATTATCCCCCGTACCACACCATTTCATTAATTTACGAGATATATCCGTAGTTTGACTTATAATTTCAATAAATATGTAATAAATGTTTATGTATCCAGTCCGGCTCTGTCCTGGGTCAATTTTTTCATTTACCAGTACGTACACTTCATTGAAATATTTAAATGTCCGTATAATAATAATGCAATTTGTTGTAAGTACGTTGTTTATTTGCTGTTAGTACGTAGTAGATAATAATAATAAATTCAATGCATAGTTTTGTTGCCTTTTGTCGAATTGACTGTATAAAACAGTTAGATAAATTGAAGTGAAATCATAGGTTATGTCAAAAAAAACTACAAAAAAAAGACAGAAGAGGAATTTCAGAAAAAAAAGTACGTTATAACAATGATTTATTTATATATTCGTATTATCTATTCCAATCCACTCATGTAATCGGTGTGTTTGTATACGATGAGAGTTCAAATATAAACAAAATAAAAATAAACAATTTAGTTTCGTGAAAGTGACTGCATTTGATGCTAGACTAGGAAAAAGAGAGGACATGTAACCTTACTTGTTACCATTTGGCGTAGCGCGCAGAGGCGTATCAAGGCATTAGAATTGGGAACGAAATTATAACTAGTTAATTATATTTTTAATGTCCCGGAAATATAGTCGTTATTAGTTGCTCAATCGGTACTTTCTTTATATGATTATGTAGTTATTAAATATTTCCTATTATGGGAATTTTAGAGAGAATTAAATTGTCCATAATACGTCAAATTTTGTAAGGATTTTTTTACCTAACCTAACCTTGAATTTTAATTTTTTCTATTTACTTAATGATTGAGAATGGCAACACTGGTAATGTTATTGACGTATGCAATCTACTAGTTTATTTTGTAAGACAGTTCGAGACATCAAATTATAAATTAAAATTTTCACCGAAACTTGCAGGGTTTATAATGTTTGAAGATTACGAAGACGAGTCTTCCTCCTCTTCGGGGGCCGAAGTGACGCCTGCGAGAAAAAATAACTCCAATAATCACCTTCAAAATGTACAGAACAATCCATCGATCTTATCGTCACTCAGAAGTGTATTAATCGTTTTAAGTACGGCATTAATTTGTTTTGCGGCAGCGAGAAATTCAATTACTTGGTAAATTCGCATTTGTTTTAACCCACCCCGTAGTGAAACGAAATTGTTTACAGGCACTGTCAACGATTCTGGGGGGCTTCGGGTGATTTTTGGCAAGCGCAGTGGAATAAATTTTTGGATATAGCGGGCGAAGATCCGTTCAATCTTTGGGTTTACGGATCATTGCTTATAACTTTCGGTGTTTATTGGTTATTCGGCGGTATTTACACTTTTATGGACGTCACCAACTTACCTTCGGTTATTAGAAGATATAAAATCCAACCGGGTACCAACGAACCAGTAGATAACAAAAAACTAATGCATGTAAGTATAAACAATATTTTGACGTTTCTAAATCATTGTTGTCAACTGAAAAGTTTCAACGTAAAACGGTAAATTCGAATTAAAAATCCCCAAGTACGATGTCGAAGTTGGTATCACTGTATTCTTCTTCTTGTCTAACTTCTTATTCCTCGTCGCCTAGACGCTCAAAACACGTGATTCAATATGGCGTTTAAAGAAAACGGTGTACGTTGAAACTTTGGAAGTTTCTGTGTTTAAGTGAATTATTTATGTTAATTTCGTTAAATTTTGATATAAAATTGAAAATGCGAAGTGCGTATTTGAAGATATTGATGTAGAAAAATCGAAAATTACGCGAAAAATTGCAAATATTTGCGACTTTCTCATCTAACCCCTCAACATATTTTCTGAGCAGAAAATTTTACTTGAAATCATGAAAAAAGTTTAGTAATCGATGTTTTAAGTAATACGCTATCATACCGGGTGATATTTTTTTCTGATAACGTACGTCATATTAGAAAAAATTTGTCGTTGGAATTCCTAACGAAAAATTGGAAAATTTAGCATTTATAGGTTAGGTTTGTGACTTCTTTGGGTCCGTATAATGCGTGATTACGTTAAAAATTGTGGTATCTTAATATGTATTATGTGGAAACTATCATTAGCATTTGGAATGCGAAGATGGTCCCGGAAGAACCCCAGAGATGGCGGTACTTGCTTGAAACATACCTTTGGCCGAATCTTTGCGCCTTTTCATAACCATAGATGAAACACCCGAAACAAACAACCACCAAAACAATGGAAAACCGATTCCAAAGAAGACAAAGACTGTTTCATCTACAGGCGTCGTTTTTTTGGGATGTACGCGGGATAATTTACATTGACTATCTTAAAAAACGAAAAAACTATTAACGGCGAGTATTATTGCAACTTTTTACCGAAGATATGAAGTAAAAACGGCAGCATTTGGTTAAGAAGAAAGTGTTTCTTACATCATCTCACATATCCATTATTGTAATGGCCAAAATTAATGAATTAAAATTTGAATTGCTACCTCATGCGCCAGATTTAGCCTCCTCGGATTATTTTCTGTTGCCAGACTTGAAATAACGGCTCGTTGGTCAAAGATTTTCCAACAATGAAGACGTGATATCAACAGTTAATGCTTATTTTGAAAAACTTGACGATCGTTCATCAGTTTTAGTCTAATATCTACATTCGTGAGCAAAAAAATCGAATCAGTCCACACTCCTAAAATCGTAAGTCAATAGCAAGAAGACGGATCTTCGTAAAATCTTAAATTTAATGGTATTAGCTCCAAAATGACATTATTGTAATAATTCGTGCTTTCGCAGCTTAACGATTTGTCATGATCGGTAACCAGCTCTTATAAATAGTTATCTACCTGAGCTACCACTATCGATTACCCATCAAAAGTCAACCGATGCACAGCAACGTTAACGAAAACAAGATTCTGCTTGAATCTGGACACACCAAGTGATAATGCTGGTCGATGTCAGCACATCGCTGAGGAATCGGGACTTCACCGGTGCTCAAGTCCAACAAGAGCTCAGAGAAATGCGACGAATGGTTAAAAAGGCTTGTTCTCTTTTCAGTCGAAATATAGTCTACAGAAGACCCGGTGAAAAAACTCTTACATAAAAGTTACAAAACGTGGCTTTTGGAGGAGGTTTCTGGATGGATTTGGACTAGCATTCCATTGGAAGCAAAAACCGAGTTGGTTTTTATTGAAACTGGCGAGGATTAACGACGAACCGATACATATAGGAAATTTTAAGGGATCGCGTCTTTTACTAAGCCAGTTTCCAAGGCGAAAACTTCATTCTAATGCAGGACAATCCCCGTTAACATACTGCAAGTTATGTACGGTAGTATTCACGAAATGTCGCCGTGAATTGGCCAGCGCGGACTTAAATCCTATCGAGCATTCATGGGATGAACTTAAGAGAAAAATTCTGGCTGGAAGTCCCGAACCAAGAGGAGGGAACACTTAATATTGATGGGTTAATTTAACCATTTGTCGTTGTTTTAGATTTCTTTTCGTTTGATATTTTTTCTTTACCAAAAAAAAAATCATTCAATAACTACTTAGACGGCTCATTATGAAGCTAAAACGATTGGCTTGGAGATGGTGAAATCAGAAAAAGAATGGAAGCTACAGATTTTTCGCCAAAAGCTTTTGGCGATGGACAAACTACTGGATGAGCTGCAACACTCCCATGAGTCGTAGAGACTTCGTCGTCGGGCATACTCGACTGACTCACGGATTCCAGCAATGCAAAAATCATTCGCACACTAACAAGTTGTCCACAATACTCCAATAAACGCCTTAGCCACCAGCTAGCAAGTTCGCTCCAAGAAAGTTCAAATCTATATGGTGAAATATAAATTCTCAATGAATTTTGTCTTTAGATGTTATAGCAAATAATTGTATCATAACTGTACCATGTGTCGATGATCTCAGTTCTCCAGCTCCGGGTTTTGTCTTCGCTGTAGACTGCCTAGCGGTTGCTGGTTCTTCGAGCCTTTCTTCTTCCAAATACTAAGACGGCTACCGGTTTGTCCCTTCCACCAATTCTATTGGTATTCTCCTACAAATTATATTCCTTGGGTTTCTGGCTTCAATGAGGAAGGCTGAATAATTTGCTCTCTAGTCAAATCCTCTAAGAAGGAAATTCCACCGCCCTCTGTCGCAGTTCGCGCCACCCCTTTCTCTCCCCATGGATTCTGGAAGGTCTTGTTAAGAATTGGACTGTTGGCTTGTCTTCTTTGGTTTTCTGGACGTCTCAATAAGACAAGATCTAATCCAGGTGGTCCTTCGGCTTCTTTGCATCTATCTCCGATGTATAACTCGACATTTGTTTATAAAATACGGCGTTACGTGTCGGGGGGTATCCTCTTGTGAGTTGAATTTGGGCATTTTTTGATTTTTTGTTTCCTTTCTAGACTTAGTTGCATTTTATTGCTGTAAGCACTTTCCTTTATCTAGGTCGCTTTGAATTGAGTGGGTATCAGAGCGGCCGGGGGAGAATACAACCCTTGTAAATAGTAAATTCAGGGAAGAAATGTATTTTACATCAAAACCGGGTTATTTTTCTGGTTATAATCGTTGCTTTTATTGAACCCTGTGTATTGTAAATGTTATTTTAGGTAATTTATTGCGTTCTGTTTAACCAATTCGTGATGGGTATACCAATATCGTTTCTTATGTACTGGGCCATGAAATGGAGAGGATACCCACCTTTACGTGAACTACCCACTTTCCACTGGGTGTTGTTCGAATTGGCTGTCCATATTTTAACCGAGGAGATCGGTTTTTATTATTCCCATAGGTAAGTTTCGAAAAAAAAAAACTGGTAACTCCAAAAGTATTTGAAGTTATAACATTTACTTTCCCTTTTAACTAAATTCAAGACGTAATTTTTGTTTTAGTCTGACCATTATTAATTTTTCTAATATTCATTTAATAAAATACAGTGTGATACAAACTGGAATGTTTTCATGGTATTTTTTAATGAGTCACCCAGTATTTTAAACTAACCACCATTAATTATAGTTGATTTCACTTATTTTGGTATCTTACTTTCATTATTTCAAAAAAAACCACAAGAATTATAAAAAAAAACAATGTCATTGCTAATTTTTTTGTATTCCTTAAACGAAATTTTGGAAACGAATTTTGCATAGTTGTATATTAAATCAAAAATCCCTAAATTATTATATTCTCCTATAATAATGTACGAGGCCGTTACAAAACGTTTTCAAAAATTCGATTCATTCAAAAAATATCTTGAATTAATTTTTTTTTCGCCCCTACATTTATTCTAACTAGATAATTAATTATGTGCGGAATATGAAGGGAACTGTCATTATTTTTAATTTGGCCGGAATTTATACTAAGCGGGGCCCTGATATAGGATTCGTTTCCTCTGCAGAGCTTCGAACTTCATCAAATCACAGGAAAATTTATTGATAGAAGTTTGTAGTGCACGAAATCCTTTTAACTTGTCAAGACTTGTGGAAAAACGAAGAAATAATTGATATTATGTACCAGATTTAATTAATATTTGATAACAGATCCGTCTCAAGGTTTAAAATCGCACAGTGTTGCCAATTAATCCTTGTAGCTCCAATTATGTACAGAATATATCGGTATTAATCAATATTTTCAATTTGGTGGGATTTATACTAGGTAGAGCCCCGATAAAGGATTCGTTTCCTCTGCAGAGCTTCGGTCTTGACGTTTTCGGTGATGTTTATGAAAGTTGAGTTGATGAAAGACCGATTGACGTTAATTTTGTGAGCAAATACTAGTTTATCACTTGGAGATTGTTAGAGCATTAAAGAAAATCCATAATCTAACTTTAGGTGATGTCAGATCGAATCCAAAGATCACGCAGGTTCTTAATTTGTACCCCGAGCGTCAAGGACTATCTTGATACCAATAACTTACCATTGAAAGCTTTGTTTTTATTGGATAACGCACCAGAGCACCCAAAGGACCTGGAAGATAATTTGCCGATAAACTTTCCCTGACTGATAGTGCAGTTTTTACCTTCGGATACGATTCTACTGATTCAGATTTTTTCCCAAAATTTTTGTTTTCTTTGTTGCATCAGGTACTTCTAGGATCACCCTCGTAGTATGACACTATACACTTTTTGTCAATATTGAAATTTCGTATAGCGAACATAATCTTAAAACGGATTATGTTCGTACGGTAGTTAATTTTAACAATCAAAAAATGACAAAAATAAATATATTGAATATATGTTTTTATAGGGTTTTGCATAGTAAGTATTTATACAAGTACATCCACAAACAACACCATGAATGGACGGCACCAATAGCAGTAACAGCTATTTATTGTCATCCAATAGAACATATTTTTTCGAATCTTTTACCGCCATTTTTGGGAATTTTTCTAATGGGTTCACACGTTGCTACTTCCTGGTTATGGTTTACGCTCGCCATTTTATCTACGTTGAACGCCCATTCGGGTTACCATCTACCGTTTTTCCCGTCGCCGGAAGCCCACGATTTCCACCATTTAAAGTAAGTTATATTTATATAACTTGTGTCATTTGTCACTATTGACATATGACGGGAATTGACGTTTTTTCGATACAACATGTGGTTTATTATAAATTCAATTTTTATTCTCAGATTTAATAATTGTTTTGGCGTACTTGGCGTACTAGATAGATTACACGGAACGGATACTAGTTTCCGCCAATCGAGGACTTACATGCGGCATATCATGATGTTGAGCTTCATACCGCCTAGGGAAGCCTATCCCGAGCCTGATACTTGCAAACATAAACTTGGTAAACGTCGTTAATCGCGTTTTTTTGCACTTTGAAACGGATTTAAATGTACACATAATGCACCAAAAAACGAACTTTTGCATATATAATAGACATAAAAGTAATAAAAAATTGAAAACTAAGAATTTTTTTTTTCATTTTTCCTTTATTATTATCGTTTTTGTTAATTTGGCAACGTTGTTGTTTCGAATGTCTAAAAAAAAACGTTTTAATAGAATTGATATTAAAATTAGAAAGAAGTGTATGTATGTAAGTGGAATTGTTCTATTGGAATTCCGAAGGTTTATAACTCTCTATCACTTTCTACTCGTTTTTAAAACTTGTTATTCCCATCATTGGTCGTTATCTACCACCAGTCAAAATTGACGTCAACGCGATTAAATTCAAATTTATTAGTTGTATATCGATGATCTTTCTGTCTATTGCAATAGTACTATTAAACTTACATGAACTCTGTCTAATTTTCATATTACTCTATGGTCATTTGACAGGAATGGTGGACGCCATTTTGCTTCCTTGTGATGTAAACAAATAATCATAACCAATTTTATATGATTAACAATTGTTAAATTTTTGGATTCCGATTAATATATGAAATTATATTGAAGGATTGGCGAATCTTTGCATTTTAGTTTACGTAAAGTTGTTTGTTTTGCTTATCAAAACAGTGAAAACCTCGTAATAGATTATAAAATTTTATTCTTTTTTTTCTACTATTGATTATAATACCACGCGATACAAGGTGTAACGAAAAGGTAAGTTATTAATTAATTTCTTTTTTTTTACGAAAGAAAATAGAATACTTCAAAATTTCTTAATATGAAATAATGTATTGCAATAATTGACGAGAATGTAACGCATTTTTTTTCATAATTTTATACTGTTTTCATTAGTTGTGTAATTATAAATAAATTTATCAAAACTACTAATTGTACGTAGGGGAGAGTACGATATCCGTGGCGCCGCGATTTAACAGCGGATATTAGGCCAAAATAAGTCGTAAAAGAAGAATGAAATTTTTTGATATCTCGCTTTGTTTTCGAGATATCGATACTTAAAGTTATAATCAAACGTTAGTTCAAAATTGAACAGATGACGTTTAATACTTCGTTTCAAATGAATATTTTATCACTATTCAAGTTTCTGATTTCCTATGAAAGAATTCAAGTAGTTTTGTTACTTGTCGAATGTGTTGGTTAAGAAAGTCAATCATCATCCCTCTTTTCGGGGTAATGTTGGATGACTTCGGGTGGTCGTTGTTGCCATCATTGTTCGGGTTAATCTCTAGCTCTGTTTTCGTTCACTTCAGGATTCCAAAAGTTGGTGTATTGACCCTGGATACTACTTGTGGTCCAATAAATAACTTTAGCTATGTTGATATTGTATAAAACTAATTTTTTTTTAAATAAATTAAAACAAATTTTTATTCCGGAAACAATAGAACCACTGATGCCCCAAGGAACAACCATTATTATATTACACCATGGGGCATTAATCAAGACACCCACTGTATGTTCCAAAATAAACACACGAGTGTCTGAAGATGATAACTTGGTTATAGAAACGTGTATTTGTTGATGTAGTAGTATTATATACAGTGTGATATAGAAAAAACTTTGGATATATAATTCAAAGTATAAATATATATTCAATTGAGAATAATAATGATTTTTTTTCACTGTTCCCTCAAGTTCTGTATCTCTTTTTGTATCTCTTTGAGGTCGGAATATACTTTTTCTAATTTGTTGGCCATCTCTTTGGATTTTTCAAATTCGATTTGTTCTTCCAAATTTCGACATTCTCTTTCTATAACGCCTAAATCTTCCGATGTTTTCAGTATGCTGCCAAAGTCTTCTCGAAGGGCTACTAATAATTTGTAAGACCGTCGAGCAATCTCATCATGTTTGGCATCCTGCATAAAAAAATTAATTGTTTTAATAATTGGTAAGAGATCAGTAATAAAATTATTGATGATCTAAATATAATTTGTAATCAGAATATTTCTACTTTTGAAACAGATTAATTTTGAAGCTCCGAGGGCTGAATTTTTTATCACAGTTTCATCTCTATTGTGTCAAGAACCTTTAACACATTTCCTGGTAGATAAATTTTCATAATAGGGTTTTGGTACTGGTTCCAATCAGCTATTAGATTTTGGAAGGGTCTGGGGGGACTGAACTTGAATTTTTTCCAAAAATTGTTTGGAAATATTATGTTCTAAAACTTTTACTGTTACTTTTGATTTACTTAAGTGAGCCCCATGTGGTTTTTTAACCACACCATTTATATAAATACATTGTAGTAGCCATATCGATGCTTATTTTTTTTAATCTTTTAGTTTTTGAGGAAACAAATTACAAATTTTATTATTATTCATGAAAATATTGAATATATATGGTAAAATCAATATTCTTATTAATTAAATTTCAATTAATCAATACTGTAATGTGATTTTTATACTTACGTAAAATATAAGTTCATCGGCTAGAGTGAAAGATCTATCGACTTGACCGCTGAGATTTTTAATTTCTTTCTGTATACTTTTTGTGTCTTTCAATACTTTTTGTATATCGAAATTTTGTTTATTGATGTTTCCAATAATTTCCAAAATTCTTTTGGTGTACATATTTCTGAAAATAAATTTAATTTTAAAACTTCCCTTAATAAAAATTTTAGTTGCAAGAATGAATAGAAATTTATAATTAATAATATTTGAAAGTTGAATGAACACAGTAGTATAATAACACTTAATTTTAATGTTTAAATTATCTTGCAGGCACTAGTATGTATTTGAACACAAATCACAACAAACTATCAATTTTTATTGTAAACACTGATATAACCTCAAAAAATCATATTGTCTACTCCTTCAGTCTTCTTAAATTTGGCCTTTTGCCTTTCGGCACTCAGCCAAATTCATATTGTATTCGCGTATTCCCTCTATCGTTCGAAACCATATACAACATAAGAAGAAGAAGCATTTCAATACTTGTACGTTTTGTTAGTTTTTAGTACATGTGTGAATTAAGCTACATCCACGAAAAAAGTATAAAAATGGAAAATGAGAGGAACAAATAAAAAAAAAATACAAACCACTTGAATAATTTGAAAAGTTGATTGAAATTTATGCAGAAAAATGAGGAAAAAAGAGCTACAATTCAAATAAAGTTTTCACAAAGAGAGAACTGGTGAAAAACTGTAAAAACAAAAAAACTAAAGCTTAAAAACATCAGAGGAAAAAGTGTCAAAAAATATAAGTTATATACCGAAAAAATAAAAAGGAAAAACTATGAGAAAAACAAAAAAATATATACACAAAAACAAAAGAAAAAAACGACCCTTACTATCTGTACTGGCCTCAATTAGATTCAACCCTCGTTCATACAAATTCCTTGTCTCACAGAGCTGCATTCTGTTGGATTTATCCTCATCAAGCACAGTATGAATTGACAGCACTCTTTAAGAAGAAATATGAAGAGTTCCAGTCTACAAAGGCACCACCACCTCACTTCTACCAAAAATATTTCTTTTTGAAACATTTCCTTCACCACAGAAAGTTATAAAGAGCTTATTTTTTAACAAGTACATTGGCCTTTTTATTTTCTTTGATTCCCAATGACCCAGATCAAACCAACTCAGATATTCTTGCCTATTTCAATACATGATTAATTTCATTTAGGTTTTTTGAATAATTATAAAATCTGACATTAATAAACATTTACTTGGATCTGTATCAAAGCATCGACATCCAATTTACCAAGTAATATATTGAGATAGAGAGAAATTTAGAACTGTCACAATAAACTGATTAAGCTTCTAGAAGTTCAAGTTGGGTGACAATAGTTAAAAGCTCGACTTACTACTTACCTGTTTATAGTTCGATTTAATTCCTGATACTGCTGTAATAAATTTTCCCCAGATTTTTTCTTTTGTGTAATATCAGTCTTAAGCTTTGTCTCTGTTTCCTGTAGGTTTTTCAGTTTATCTTGTTGAGCAAGAAACACTGATTCCTTATTTGAAACACTCGTAATTAAAGATCTGTGTTCTTCTACTAAAGTTTCACGCATTTCATTCCATTGTCTGGCCAATTCTTGTAAACGTTCGTTTGTATTTTCAATCATATTACGTAATTTTGTTAAATTCTCTTTTTTATCTAAAACTGTCGCTGTTTTCGTTTTTAATTTTATTTTTTCTACAATTTCTTTCAATTTTTTATCTTCCTCTTCTCTAGAATTCACCAGCTGGGTAAAGAAAAATTTACTATTAACCAAATTGTGTAAATATGAATAATAAAATAGATTTACAACATTTGTTATGGATATATCTTACCTGGGATAGTTCTAATTCTCTTTTTTCTATAGCATCCCGAGCTTCTATGCATTTACTTCGAAGATCTTCTACTTCTTGCGTAAGCACTTCTGTCCTTTGTTCAAGTTGTGTTTTTTCCAAATTAGTTTCAACAACTAATTCCTTGTAAGATAACTGTGGAATATTGAATGTTGTTTCTATGTGGTCGAAAGTTATTTTTTCAGATTTTTCCATGACTTTAGACAAGTCTAATTTATCAGAAATTTCATTATCGTGGAATAATAAGGAAGGAATTAATTTTTTATAAGGACATTGTTGTATCAATTCAGGTATATAATGTATCCTGTATTCTGTAGAATCTAAATAAATGATTAATGATAATTTTGAAGTAGAATTAATGCTTTTTTACCTTTCTGTTTATTTGTGGGAAGATCCAAATAAATTGATTTTAAGGGATAACCATCATGTATACCACCTTGTTTAAAAAAATAAACAGGCACCCATTTATTCAGTGAAGATCTCTTAGTAATCTCTTCAAGTGATTTAATTATCCTAGGTACATAACCCAATTGCTCGGGAACATTTTTAGTACTTTCTCTAGGTAACCTTTCTAATAAAAACATCAAAACTTTCCTTACTTCGTCTTCATTACAGTATAAAATAGTTTGGTATCCCATTTCTCCGCAAAATCCCAAATCCTTTATTTGTTCCGCTAAATACGACGCTAATTTTAGTCTTGCACTCATAGAAGGAGGTAATTTTTTTGTAAACTTGTTATTTTGTATAATTACCTCCAAACATGAGGAAATTGCAGATACCGTCGTTTCAGCATTAAACTGTTTAAGAGATTTAATATCATCATCGATGTCACTAAAAAGGTGGCTTTATTGTATTGGAAAACAATATTGAATTAGCTATTATGCTGTATTTAAATCATAAAATAGTTTAAATTGTTGATAGTTAATACGGTAATTCTAAACTTTCAGTAATATTTAAGGTATTTAATTTTAATTATCAATAGATTTACTTACCAATTTAAGAATTTTAAAGTATCTAATATTATTTTATCAACTTCTTCCATTTTCGTAAATAATTATTTATTTTTTTTTTTCGTTAAAGGTTAAGTTTTTCTTCTCTAAATTTTTTCAGATCATAGAACTAAATACATAAATAGACAATTATGAAAATCCACTTTTGTATAGAAATAGTCTAATCGTTTGTTTGTTTTTATCGACCTATAGCATGATTTTACTCTATTGCCGCATAAATTTAAACCTCTTACACAAATTTAGCACGTATTATTATGGGCCAGAGATAAACGTCATTGCAAGCCATCCAGTTAACTGATTAATTTCACATGTCAAAATTAGTATTTATTCCGAATCAGTTGAGTAACCTGTTTAGGATGCTTGGTTACGAATCTTTCTAAGAATAATTGATTGAACGATCAGCATTCGAATCAAATTTTTAGTCCTTTAACAAAAACCAACTCACAGAAGATACCTAGGATAGAGTATGTTCTGTGGCTTGACTGATGCGTCACTGATTTCCGCTTCCAGCGCGTGGCGTTATGAAAGTGTCAAACTTCACATCGTTCAGAGTTCAGTTTGTATTTTGATGTTGAGTGTGTTATTTGTGTATTGAATGAGTGCTAATATATAAAAGTACCAATTGAAGCCAGAGCTGATCTAGAAATAAATCCTCAATCTCACTTGAGAAGTATCATATAAATAACCCATGATATTAATTAAGTTTATAGACGAAATTGATATTTTTATTAGTAAATACAATTTTTTAAAAATCAATCTATCATTTTTTTCCTTCTAATAGTTTTCTAACTTCATGCTCTTTTCAATTTTGTTGTTTTCCAAATAATTTATGTTTTTGACGCAGTTGATGTGACGCACTTATTATGTCCACAATGGGTGCATTCAATGAGATACATTCTTATGGCTGCAATTTGCTCTCCGTTCCTTAGAGACTCGACACTTTTAGTTACACTAAGTTGGGTTTTGGCTCCGTTGAGTTCGCCGATTTCAGTCTGTTATTGTTGTCAGAGTGACCGGGCATCCAAACCTGCCATCAATCACCAGTTTCTGTAGGACTTTTTGCATTCAAACACTTCATTTCGGTCGTTATGGCTTGTAAGGTAGCTCTTCTATCTGGTCTGCAGTAGATTGAGATTACTGAGTGATTGAGTATCGCTCATTCCATCATAGTTAATACTTTGGTAGCTTGTTACCCAAGCGAAAACGATTTGAGGTGGGGAGTCTTCATCGGTTAAGCAATACCTTCTGGAGCTGTTTGAGTACCAAGTAGCTCTATTATTCAAACTTAGAGTCATCGATCCACTAATTTTCAACAGTGATATGTGCCTTTAAGCTTTTATTATTAAGGGTTGTAGGTGCTATTTAGTCACTGCCCATCGAAATGATTGTACCGGAGTCCAGATTATTGTACGGTTAGTTGGAACGTCCTGCAGTTCCTTGTGTATGTTCAGCCTTCCTGGTTTTGAGTTGTATGGCTAGATACAAGGGCGGGAACACTAAAAATAGGTTATGTGGTGTATATAAAAAATGAAAATAATTTTTAATAAATTATATTTATGTATATATATAAAATAAATATATAAGTATATACATATGTACAAATCACTAACAAACAACGATACACTTCTTAATTTATATTTTAAACTTAAAAAGTACATGGTAAAGAACAGAGTTTGGAGCTTAATGTTAGGAGAGAGAAAAATGTATATAAACAAATATGTAATATCTAAACTTAAAATACATTTTTTTTTTTCTAAAGAAATATGTTTGATATAATTAATAAAGTATGAATTAACGAATTATCAGATTACACGATTATCTACAATCTAATAGTCTTTTATAAACACTCGAGTAGTGGTTTCTTCCGGTTTTCACTAGTGGATTTTCCGAGCGGTAAAGGTGAAACTTGTGTTTATACCTATATATTTACAAATTAAGTTACTTATCGAAACTTTATTCAAAATTGCAAAATTGCATAGAACTTTCTACAATATACACTAATAAAATAGATGACGGTTTGACTGTATAATAAATCACTTTTATACCAATGAGAGAACACAAAAAAATTTCCTTATTTTAAATACTAATGATCTACGAGATCTGGTTATTAAATAACGAAACTGCGTGTCTACAGGGCGCCCTAGATGGATGTAACGAGTAGTTCTAAAACACGTTTTCGTCTCGACTTCTTGTGGTGCAACGATTCAATCTCAAATTTCTCGTTAAATCGAAAAAAACTCCCAGTGAGTGCTATAAATTGTCCTATGGGGACAATTCTCTATCTAGTGCGCGTGTTTTTGAGTGGTGTAAGCGCTTTAGTGAAGGCACAGAAGATGCCCAGGTCGCTCCGTGACTGTTTCAACTCCGGAAACAGTTTGTGCGAAATTGGTACCAAAAAATCTGCCTCCTGACCAAAAGCTCTTGTTCAGAATTCCTTGAAAGGTTAGAAGATCTGCTTTCAAAAAGACCCGATTTGAGTCGATGGAAGCGGTAAAGCAGAGCTCCTGAAGGCACTCACCAAAGAAGACTTCCAGCACTGCTTCGATCAATGGAAAAAACTTATGGAAAGGTGTGTGGCGAGGAGGGGGGAGTATATTGAATCCTTTTTCGTAACCAGTCTCGTTATTTAATAACCAAACCTCGTATTTACCGATTTTGATACCAGGGCTGCTATTTGTTGATTTATGAGCATCCCTTTTAACTTTTTAATTTAAAACTAAATTTTTTTAGTCTTGTATATTCGTCCTCAAAGTTACATCCTTACACACAGATACAGATGTCTAAATCCTATTATCAATTATTGATAAAACATCTTCTATTACGTCAGTCAATAAATCGTGTGACTGACACAAAGATGGCGCTGCTATTGTCAAATCCATATGACGTTTATGAAGTACCAACTGTCAAAAGACATTTCGATTAGTCAGAAAAACAATTTCGTTTCTTAATTTAACATTGCTTCTTGATGACAAAAATACTGTACAAGCTCAGTAATTGCTTCAAAAGACTCTGATCCATCGAAAAGAATCATTTATTCTTAGTTTTCTAAATTTAAACGTGGTCGTACTGACACCAATGATGGCGAACGTTCTGGTCGTCCAATTGAGGTTAGTTTACTCCATAAAACATCAAAAAAGTCCCCAAGTTAGTAATATCTAATAGTAAATTGACTCCGGAATCAAAACTATCATCATCTAAGTGGACTGCAGCTGGTGAACCACGTCCGAAGCGTCCAGAAACACAAAAGTCGGCTGGGATATTTTGCATAGACTATCTCCAAAAGGGAGAGGAGGACAATCAATAGCGAATACTACATAGAGTTTTTGGATCCACAAAGACTATGCAACGATGGTTAAATTGAACGAATAGCTTCCTCATCCACCCTATAGTCCAGATCTGACTCCCAGTGACTACTGATCACAAAAAAATGATCGCCGGTAAAAGATTCAGCTCAAATGAAGAAGCAAGTGCTGAAACTGAAGCTTATTTTGAAGCAAAAGACAAATCCTTCTACGAGAACGGCACCGAGAAGTTAGAGAAGCCTTGGAATGATCGTATTGCTTTTGAAGGAGATTACATTGATGAATAAAATCGATTTTTGGCAAAAAAATGTGTTTTTCTTAGTTATTCACAAGACTTATTGGATGATTTGTTATTTGATGAAAATTTTAAGATTAATTGATGGTTTATAATTGTGCCTTCAACTTTATTAATTGATTTGAGCCTCTGGAGAGGGCACTATAGAAGATTTTGCGCTCAAAATTAATTTATACCACATCTTTTCAATACATCTATCGATATTCAAGTTATATTATCGTCCTCTAGTAGAATAGCTTCTATTTGATGTCAGGGCAGTTGTCTGATAGTTTATGAATGTCACTTATATTTTTTTCATACTATTTAGAGCTCTATAGAGGACACCATAAAGTCCATCACTCCCTACATACTCCTTAACGGCCCTCAAAGTGATTATTTACCACAACCTTAATCCAAATACAGATATCTAGGTCCTTTTAGTTTCCACTGGTATAACATCTTCTGTTCGATGACAATGTGTTGCCAAAATTGCTGTCTGATGCTTTATGAGTGACACTTCTAAGTTTTTAATTGATTTAAAGCTTTAGAGACGGTCCTGTAAAGGGTTTTCAAGTCCTGTATACACCTCAACTGGACCTCAAGATTAATGTTCACATCCTTTCAATACAGATACTGATATCTAAATTCTTTTAGTTTCCACTGTTCTGTTCTATGACAATGTGTTGCTAAAATTGCTGTCCGATGGTATTTAACTGTCCCTTTTACCTTTTTCAACAGATTTAAGATTCTAAAGATTTTTCCTTCTACCACTTCTGTATAAACCTGAACTGGTTCCCAATGTTAGTGTTTACCATATCCTTCCAATACAGACACCTTTGTCTAGGTCCTTTCACTGGAAACTAGTAGAAAAGCTTCAGTTTGATGAGAATGTGTTGCTAAAATTGCTGTCTGATGGTATTTGATTGTCTTCTCTACCTTTTCAACAGATTTAAGATTCTGAAGAAGACACAAAAGAGGATTTTTTTAGTCCACCAATCATTTAATGTCAAAACTGTTATCCTTAATTAATTGAAAGCTTTAGATATGATCCTATAAGGGAATTTTCAGTCATTCGGTCCTGTATATACCTCAACGGGTCCTCAAGGTTGTTTCCATACAGATACCGTTATCTTTTTAATTGCTCCCTAGTAGAACATTTTCTATTTGAGGATAATTTAACGTCAAAATTGCTGCCTGGTGGTTTATGACTGCTCCTTATACCTTTTTAACCGATTCAAGATTCTAAAGAAGACACCGAAGAGGATTTTTCAATCCCCCCACTCTTGTAGACACCTCAACTAGTCCTCAAAGTTCCTTTCAATACAGATACAGATATCAAAGTCTTTTTTTTGAATCTACTTTTCACAAAGAAGTTTTGAGATTGAGTCTGTCATTTAAAAAAAACATTGTCTAGTACCGAATAATTAAAGGATCTTTCTACAGTGTGTTTAAAAAGTGCTATGACTGAAAAAATAATGAAACCATTTGGAAATTGTGATAATATAAGAAAATCGTCGAGAAAGTTCTATACATATAAATGTAAAAATATTATAGAATTAACAAACATTATAAAAATTTGTGTTTCTTATAACCTAAAATTATACTGAAGAAGGTGATGTAGCTATAGATACCTTGATATAATAGTTCGAAAGAATTGTTATACAAACATAATCAGAAAATTTTAAATTCAAACTGAAAGCACAAAATAAGAATTAGAAAAATGTAAGGACAAAAAAAATGATGAATATTTTTAAAAAGAAATGGATAAATATCTGGAAATAAACAATGAACAAATTTGTTGTACAACTTTTAGTAGAATCAGTTTTTGGGGGTTATGAAACTGAAAAAAAGAAAATCTAGAATTTTTTGCTATGTTTTGAGTGTTCGGAAAAGCATCGGTCACCTTCTCCAATAAATTATAACATTCCAATTTGAATATCCACCTGGTAGAATTTCATATTGTTGCGTTTTTTTCTTTATTTTTTCAATAAAAGTTTATCAACGAAAATCAGTAAATTATTTTTAACCTCAAAAGGAAGCAGAAAAAATTTTCTAGCTTCAGAATTTTACAGAAGAAAATTCACTTGTGAAAAATGGATATCGAAATGTCGTGGTGTGCAGAAAATCAATATTCTAAAATTAAAGAAGAAAGCTGCTTCGAAAGATTTACTAAAATCGAAGAAACAACAAATAAAAATGAGGTTATTAACTCGAGATTAAAAAAGAAGAAGAAAATTAACTGAAAATAGGAATAGAGTAGAAGGGAGTGAATTTGATGAAGATGATTGTTTTCTAATTATTCTATAACTTGATGGGGGGTTAGAAGTAACTAAAACAAAGGATAAACTGCGAAATATTAAAAAAACAAAAACCATTATATTAAATTTTACTGAAACAGTATAAAATGTAGGAAAAAAATGGATAAATAAAAAGGGTAAAGAGAAGAAGAAAAATACAGAGAAGAGGAAAAAGGTAAAGGCGAAAAGAAGAAGAGTAACGAGATGGAGGAAAATATAGAGTATATATATATATATATATATATATATATATATATATATATATATATATATAAAGAAAAAGAGAATATAGAGAAGACAAGAAAAGAGGGTATAGAGAGAATGATATAAAAAGAAGAAAATAAGTAAATGAAAGAAAAAATAAGGTCAAATAAAATTGGAACATGCAGAGATGAAATAAATTTGACAATTGGATACTCGATGTCCAAATTTCAACTCTCAAAATAAAAAAATCGGAATGGGGATAAAAAGGGAAAGAATAAAACTGTATAAAGTGAAACATCGTAAAAATAAGGATTTTGCAAAAACATGAGAAAACAAATTAAAAAAAAAAGATTATTAGTTTCATCGAATTTTTAAAAATTAATTGGGATGTAGGAGAGAAATAAAAAAGGGAAGAAGAAAAGAAAACAGAAAGAGAAAAAGGGGGTAAATATATAGAAGAAAAACTAGAAAGAGAGAGAGGGGGGGCGAGTAAGAAAGAGAACACAAGATATTAAGGACAGAAAGTGAAATATAGCACAGGAAAGAAGAGAGAAAGAAGAAGAAGAAGAGAGAATAATCAAAACAACGATTTAAAATGTAGGAGGAAACAACAAAGTGGGATTAATCGGTCAAAATCTACCAGATGTATATTAAATAAAATAAAATTAACACTATTAATGATTAAATAAAAAACAAATAAATAATTAAGGAAATTACCAAACGCAATAAAATGTACACATAAAATAAAAATCGAATATTATGTTTTATATATCACAAAATATAAAAAAATATATATCACATTCAATAAATATTCCAAAACGTTAAAAATGTAAAATACACAAGATTTATCACCGATACATATACACAAATATCGATCTATAAAAACAGTTCGTTAAAAAAATAATTAAAGTTCGTCAATTTATTAAAAAAGTTTTCGTTATAAATATTCGAAACAGTGCAACCGAAATATCTAATGAATAATAACCTGCAACAACCATAATTGTAATTTTATTCAAAAAAATGTCAATAAAAGCTCGAAAGACATCAAAAACTTGTCATACTTGATTGATATGAAAGCAACTGCCAGTTAAATCGAAATTAAACCATAGAGACCTGCCTTGATGTAACAGAGAACTGGATCGCTTTAAAATTGAGGTTAGAAAGTGTTACAACATCGCAAAGATTACTGGCAATTGAGCAAAAATTACTGGCAATTGGGCAAAGATTACTGGCAATTGGGAAAAATTACTTGCAATTGGGCAAATATTACTGACAATTGGGCAAAGATTACTGGCAATTGGGTAAAGATTACTGGCAATTGGGCAAAGATTACTTGCAATTGGGTAAAGATTACTGGCAATTGGGCAAAGATTACTTGCAATTGGGTAAAGATTACTGGCAATTGGGAAAAATTACTGGCAATTGGGAAAATATTACTGACAATTGGGCACAGATTACTTGCAATTGGGTAAAGATTACTGGCAATTGGGCATATATTACTGGCAATTGGGCAAAGATTACTGGCAATTGGGCAAAGATTACTGGCAATTGGGTAAAGATTACTGATAATTGGGCAAAGATTACTGATAATTGGGCAAATATTACTGGCAATTGGGCAAAAATTACTGGCAATTGGGCAAAGATTACTGGCAATTGGGTAAAGATTACTGGCAATTGGGCAAAGATTACTGGCAATGGGGTAAAGATTACTGGCAATTGGGCAAAGATTACTGATAATTGGGCAAATATTACTGGCAATGGGGCAAATATTACTGGCAATTGGGCAAATATTACTGGCAATTGGGTAAAGATTACTTGCAATTGGGCAAAGATTACTGGCAATTGGGAAAAATTACTGGCAATTGGGAAAAATTACTGGCAATTGGGCAAAGATTACTTGCAATTGGGTAAAGATTACTGGCAATTGGGCAAAGATTACTGGCAATTGAGCAAAAATTACTCGCAATTGGGCGAAGATTACTGGTAATTGGGTAAAGATTACTTGCAATTGTGCAAAGATTACTAGCAATTGGGCAAAGATTACTGGCAATTGGGTAAAGATTACTGGCAATTGGGCAAATATTACTGGCAATTGGGCAAAGATTACTGGCAATTGGGCAAAGATTACTGGCAATTGGGCAAAGATTACTGATAATTGGGTAAAGATTACTGGCAATTGGGTAAAGATTACTGGCAATTGGGCAAAGATTACTGGCAATTGGGCAAAGATTACTGGCAATTGATAATTGAGCAAATTATAGATCAGCCCTAGAAAATTATATCAAGGAGCTCAGGTAATCTAATAAAAGAATTTGAAGACAGTTCTGTGAGGGAATTCATGAGTTAGCCACAGCACTAGGGTGGGTCAAAAAAATGAAATTATTTTTTTGGTAGATGGGTTGCTAAACAAGTAAAAAAATTCTCGCCAAATATGAGCTCTTAATTTTAATAGGGATGTTATTTATTTATTTTTTTTCTCAGTTCAATAGAAAAAAATTCATATCTCATTATTAATTAATTGTTCAGAAAAATGTTACTGAAACCTCCCCATTTTAATGATATTGAAGATTTTAGTTTGATTATCGATTATTATATGAGGGGAGAAGCCTTTAAAAATAATAAAAAGTGAAAAAAAAAAATGATAGTAGCATGAAAACTTATTAGAAAAGGAGGCGAATATAATAAAAATAATTTACGGACGATCTGAGGACTATAAGGAAAAGGGGGTGAGTTTTTAAGGGTAAAAACCGGTTTATCTCGATTTCGGGCAAAACTATAAATCTTATGGGAAAAAGTCATGTAGCAAAGTTGTAGGTAATAAGAAGATCTACAACTTTTGTATTGACACTTTTTCAACATAACCTCAAAATTTATGTGAAAAATTCAAAAATTCAAGTTTTTCGTTTTTAATTTTTATCTTTTACAAAAAACATTTTTTTTTTCACGAAATTTTGTGAAAAGTTATCTTTTCATGTCTCATATACACTGTAATTTATTTGATTTGAAATTTTTTTTTCACTTAATATCGAAAAAGCACCTCAAACTGAAACGAAAATTCTCCTGTCAAAACATGAGTTTTATTTTATTTTTTAGCGGAAATGACCTTGAAATCGATTTTTTTCTTGCACCAAGAAAACAATCTAGAAGCATATTCGCTTTTTTGCGCCAAATTGCTTAAAAAAAATCAAATATTTCTGATCCAGAGCTAAAATATCAACTCACGGAAACCCCAGGTGTATACATTTGGTCATGGACATAAATTAGATCAGTGTAACTTCAGATTTGAATTCTTCCAAGACCAGGATAACATTCTAGTTTCCAGATTACAGAATCTATCCTGAAAGATACCAAAAGAACCATAACATTCTGGGAAGAAACGAAAACTCTTTCATCTCCTATTCAACTTCCTTTAACTATTAGGAAATGTGTCGGTTATAGGAATTACTAGAAAGCATTTGGTGGTGTGATTGGAAATAATTTTATCTTTACAACAACGATGTATCAACAAATGTCTGTGAATACAAAACTTAACCTCGAACTAGTTTGTAGTTGATATCAACCGATAAAAGATGGAATATTATAAGGATAATCCATTAGAAGGATTACGAGTATAATTCAAGAGCTAGAAGATGTTTTTCTTTTAGTTAATCATCCGGAAAAGGGCAGTTTTCTTATTTATAGAAATTTCCGCTTTTTTCCCCCGTATAAAGGTAAGGTATGTGTAGTTTATAGGGGTGAAAATAAAAAATCTTATAAATCAATTGATATTTACCGCTAAAAAACAAAAAAGTTAACAAAACACGATAATTCCAGTTTAGTTACATTCGTTTGATACAAAATATAATTTTACCCTTCGAGAATGTCACTAAACCTTATACAGAAACAATGTTATACGAGGTATCCAATAAAATAATAGCAGAGAAAACTAATATTAATACAAAAGTAAAATAAACATAACAAATATACCTGTTCCAATAAATCATGAACTTTCCGTTTTTTCTTCTTCTTAATTTTCACATCTTCGACTATATCGTCGTCAGAATTCGAGGTTCCCAATCTGAAATGGATCGGTAACTTCCCTCCTTTCATTCCAGACACACCTGAAGTTATAAACGAAAAATAAAAACCTAAACTAAACGAATAATAGATGAATACTTCATTTTTTCCCCCTTACATAACCTCATATTTTTGTAGAAAATATCATAGGCAAGTATATCCTTCACTCACTAACCTAACAATGTATTCACATGAATTGACAAATAATTTTGACTTGGGTTTACTTCTTTATAAATTGAAGCACCATTTTATTCGGGGCGACCTTGAAGCACCATTTTATTCGAAGCGACCTTGAACCACCATTTTATTCGGGGTGACCTTCAAGCACCATTTTATTCGAAGCGACCTTGAAGCGTTATTTTATTCGGGGTGACCTAACTAGGTCGATAAAATAATTATTGCGGAGTCGATTTTACAAAGTTCGAAATTACCGCGAAAAAACCGTTTTTTTTTTTCACATTTAGGCGATTATAACCTAAATGGATTAGTTTTTACAATCTGGAACAAGGAAGAAAGTTTGCGCTGTTGGAGAAATCGTATCTGGCGTGCTACAAGGTTGAATAATTGACCTACTTGGAGGTTAGGTTGCCGCTTGATCTTCCGCTGTTTATAAGTTCAAAATAATAAAGAAAAGTGTACAAATACGAGATAATTCGAATATATACTAAATAATAATCATTTAAAGCTCAAAAAGTTTATAGATACTTGCCTTCGGTTGATACAACTTTCCTTTTTGATTTTTTAGATTTCTTAAATAGCGCCCCATGTAAAGCAAATTGAAGAATTCGCGATGAAACCGATTCGTGATCCGTCGGTAATTTATATAATTTTTCCGCTCTCTTTCTACTCAACTGAGTTCTAAGATCTCCTGAAAATACGAATAATTCAACTATATTATTTAGTACTGCAGCTAATGGGGGTTCCCGTAGCCGTTTCATATTCATACTCGATTTTAGAATGTTATCCAGACCATTATCGACAAAACAAATGTATAACACCCCGTATATATGATACTTCGATGTTGTCTTTCGCCTCACCTCACTTTCTAGTCTTTTTTTTTAACACTCTCCGTATTTCGGTACTTCGACGTTGGTGTTATCGTCTGCGGTTAGACGTGACGATAAGGATACTACTACGTAACCCGTAAACGTCACTTCCGTTTACCGAAGGTGACGGGCCCAAATCTGGTCTTATAACTTGTTATAAACAATTTAATTGTTTAGAAAGCAAAATTAACACTTTGAGCTACTATAAGGTGCATTTTTTCATGAAAAATTGTACATTCGAACTCTTGTAACTTCTTAACGGTCTACGACGTCTCATTCTGAAGCTCAAACTATAATGTTTAATATGAGCAGTTTTAAATATTTCTACGTCATGTAGGAACCAAGTAATGACCGATAAACTGAGAAAAAACCTCAATTTTTGGAATAATTTTGTATTCTATTAGCGATAACTTTTCAAATATTAATTTTCTTGAAAAAAAAAATGTGGAGACCTTTATTGTAGATCTTTATTAACGGAAACTTTTTTCATATCTCTATTTGTTTAATAGTTATAGTTTTATAAACAATTAAATTGTTTATGACAAATTAGTCGACCGAAATTAAACGCGGCACACTCGAAAAATCGATTCTACGCATTAAAAAGAATAGGAAGCTCTAGGCTGATTCTATGTCGGAATTGACGTTTACGGGTTACGTAGTAGAATCCTTATCGTCACGTCTAACCGCAGACGATAACATCGAAGTATCAAAATAAGGAGTGTGTTAGAAAAAAAGCGAAAAAGTGAGGTTAGGCGATTACGGCAGCATCGAGGTATCGTATATATACAGGACGGATAGATTTTTTAATGTAATGTATAGAAAGTTGATTTGTAAGAAAAATGTACAAAAAATAAAAATGTCATCCAAAAGTTGTAAGAAACGAATTTTATGTACTAACCTTGCGTCAAAACGACGTTCTCCTCGTCGTCGCTGTCATCCTTTTCCTCTATGATGATATCGCCACTTCCTCCAGAGATGTCGCTTTGAATCGGTATTCTTGCAGCTTCGCTTTCCGTTTTGGTCGATTTCCCTTTACTACATTTTTGATATTTCGACGGGTGTTTGATTTTTATTTCGATTTTTCGTTCCGGTATCTTTTCCACGGGAGGGGGCGCGTTTTTTTCGCTTTTCAACGTTATTTTTTGCCTTCCCCTTTGATTATTCGACGATTTGTCTTTTTCCACTTTATCCTTGATCGGTTTCTCTTCGTTTCTACTGTTTTTCGTCGGTAAAGTTTCCGTTTTCAATTCCGTTTTAGTACCGTTTACCAATTTATTGAAAGACAGCACCGGTACTTTTTCACCTTGTTTCGTTTTAGCTTTGAAACGACCTTCGTTATCGCTGGCGGATTCTTCGTCCGAAAATATATCGGCCACTTTATGGTCCAACAGATCTTCTAAAACGGCGTCGTCGTTAAGCAGCCTTTCCAATTCCTTAAATTCCTCCGGATCCTTCGATCTATCGTATTCTTCTAATTTATTCGTCGCTACCGGTGATTTGTTGGATTTCTGAGGTTCTTCTTTTACGATTTCCGTAGTTACTTTCGCTTCCGTTTCATCTATATTTTTAGGAACTTGTTCGATTTTCTTAGGTGCTTCCGTTACCGGTATATCATCGTTTTTTACGTCTTCTTTGGGTTTCAATCGAATGATACCTTCCTTCTTCTTCAATTCGTTCGATTCGAATTTCTTTCTTCTCGCAGCCAACACCGGATCCACTGGCGGTTCTTCCTCTTCTTTTACCTTCGGTTTATTTTTAATTTCTTCGGATTTTAGACCTAAGCGATCGTGCACCGGTCTACCTTTCGTCGGATTTCCCCCGGTAGCTTTTCTTTTCGGCGACAGCGAGCGCCGTTTCGGCGACGGAGATCGTCTTTTCGGCGAAAGTGATCGTCGTTTCGGCGACAATGATCTCTTCCTAGGCGAAAACCTTTTCGGAGATCTGGAATGTCTCCTCGGCGAAACCGATCTCCTGAATCGTCTTATCGGCGTTAAAGATCGCCTTATAGGCGTCAAAGATCGTCGAGGGCTGCGGGATAAGCTTCTCGTGGGGCTCCTCGAGTATGATCTTCGAGGGGAACGTTTGCGTTTTTCGATAATGGCTTTATTTTGTAAAACGAAAGCCGCACTTCTTGGGGACAGCGGCGCTCTGGTAGCGGTAGTCAGAGATTCCGCATCGATGGTTAGAGGCGATATGGGTCGGTCGAAGTACTGGGGAAATATCGGTGGTACGTTGAATGTCGGATGTACAATCATCGGATTCGGTTGAGGGGTATTAATGAAGGGTATCAATTGCGGTTCAAACTGGTTTACTGGATTGAATACCGGATGCGGTTGATGAATAATTGTCGGATTAAATCGTCGGTTGTGCTTTTTTTGATGATACGCTCCTCTTAAGGGGGATCTTGTATTCGGGTGCTTTCTAAATACGGGAATTTTTTCTTCTACAACGTTTTGTTCCTTATTATTTTCGCCGTCGTCTTTTTCTTCGCCAAGTTCGTTTTCTTTTTTGATTTCCGTATCTAATTCGTTGATGAGAACTTCCAAACTGTCGCATTCTTTTAATTTATTTTGCTCGTTTTCTTGTTTGTCTTCAGATTCGCTTTCCGATTTATCTGATTGATCGTATCTGTTGAATTTACTGCGAGTATCTTTTTCTGTATTTTTAGCATTTTCTTCTTGTTTATCTTGAGGTGAACATTCGATTACATTGTCATTTGGTGTTGCATCGGTTTCGTCGGGTAGCGGCGTTATCGATATCAGATTAGTATTTCTAATTCTTCCTTGACCCTATAATTTAATAAAAAATATTTTTTCCTAAATAAATATGCAATACACATAATATAAAAAAAAATAAGTTTTAATATCACGATATTAATAACCAAAAACTAAACCAATCATCTATAATGGTCATTTTTTCTTATATTTAAAAAAAACACTAGTTAATATAATTAGTAATCTAAAAAATGATAATAAAAAAATTTATTACGAAAATATTTATATCCAATAACTTCTGAAGTAAAGTTAAACGTGGCAACATAGCGCATCTTCGTTATGACAGTTGAGGTTGGTTATAGTTCGTAATGGCGGTTATAGCGTAAACAATAAAACTTTTTGAGTTTTAAATAGTGAGAAAGTGTATTGAAAACTGCGGTAATAAACAAAATAAGATGAGAAAGAAGCTAATTACATCGTGAAAATTATTGGAAGAATAAGTGTAATTATTTAAGCTGAAAAAATGTAGTATAAACATTGTGATTCATAATATTGATGTGTGAATTAAAAGTATATATACGAATTTGAAAAATATATATATAAAAAATAAACATATATATATATTTCATTGACGATACAAAACTACTTGTATGTAATAATATGAAATTAATACAAGATCGGATAAAAGTTATAATTAATAATTTCCGTAAATATTATTTATAAAGTCTGAACGTTGAATGGTATATTGAGAGGATGTAAAATTATACTGATACCATTTGCCAAGGATTGGGATAATCATACTGATGTCAACCTCTAAGTATATAATACATCATTGTTTTTCTTAAAATTGTCTCTGAAAATTTGTTTCTAATGGTTTTTAATTGTGAAATAACTAATTTGTCCCCACTTCGTTGTTTCACTGAATTGCCACTTTTAAGCAGTTTTTTGGTGTTTCCAATTCAATGTATGCGTTTCAGCATTAAATGGGAATTCTGGTACGTTTACTTAATATATCATTTCATAACCACTATTTTCAGTATTTATAAAGTTTGAAATAGTTCATTTGTCCCCACGTTGTTGTAGTGATCAATTTACTTTATTTGAGTATTTTTTATGGTAATTTATCATAAACTTCCATATCTATGGTGTTTTCTATTAAATCTTCGGATTTTAGGATTAAATGGGACTCCTGGTACATTTACTTAATATCATATCATTTCATAACCACTATCTTCAATATTTATAAAGTTTGAAGTAGTTCATTTGTCCCCACTTTGAGTTTCACTGAATTGCTTCTTTTAAGCAGTTTTTATGGTGTTTACAAATCAATTTATGCTATTTACCATTGAATGGGACTCCTGGTACATTTACTTAGTCTCATATCATTTTACAACCACTGTTTGAAGTAGTTTATTTGTCACCACTTTGTTGTTGTACTCAATTTACTATATATATGCATTTTTTTAATAGTAATTTATCATAAAACTTCAATTTTTATGGTGTTTCCAACTCAATCTACGCAAATTTGCATTAAATCTCATATTTACTATTTTTAGTTTTTACATTGTTTGTAGTAGTTCATTTGTCCCCACCCTGTTGTTTTACTGAATTGCTACTTTTGAGCAGTTTATATGGTGTTTCCAATTCAATATATGCGTTTCAGTATTAAATGGGGCTCTTGGTAAGTTTACTTAATGTCATAGCATCTTACCAACACTGTTTTCAGTATTTATAAAGTTTGTAGTACCTAGTCCATTTGGCCCCACTTTGTGTTTCACTGAATTGCTACTTTTAAGTCCTTTTTTATGGTGATTTATCACAAAACTTCCACTTTTATGGTTTTATGTTAAACGGAAACTAAGCGCGTCGAAATTTTATTGGAAATCTCTCAACGCATGCGCAAATATATTTCTCAACTTACATGTATTGATAAATGCTGACATCTTTAGGTTAAAAACTTATCAGAAAAACCTGGTAAGTCAATACTTAACAGATTGAAGTCGCTTTTTTAGCAATAAAAAAATTTGCTTTTGAATGAAAAATATAAAACGTAAGTATGATATTAACAATATAATTCTCAAGGTCCACTATCTCATGGTTAATTTGAAATACCTATGTATTTATTGCATGGGAATAATATATATGTGGAAAAAAATATTTAACAATAATATTTACACAGACTTTTGTTATTTAATCCCCAAATTACAATAAAAGTACCAAAAACAAACATTTATTCGAAAAACATGTCTTTTTCAATTTATTCACATTTTATACTATATATTTAAAATAAACAAATTCATATTGAAAAATTTTTAATTCGCCCGTTTTTGAAATACGAGGGGCGCCCAAAAAATACTAATACAAAATAAAAAAGGTAACAAAATGTTAATTATTCATAATTAATAATTCAAACATATAAGGACAAAAACCCTGGCAACTTTTTGAGACCTCCCTCTAGGCACATCATGTTGTAAACATTCCATTATCGCCTTGTAAAATATAAAGTACAGAGTTGACACACTGGATTCACGTGAAGACGATCCTTACCATTAAAAATGGTTGTAAACATTATGAGGAAAACAGACAAATAAAACTATGAAAATCGTAATTTTTTGTTCTATTAATCTAAAAAGATCGATGTATTTCAATTCTAATAGCTTTGGATTATTTACTGTTAGCCACTCTGTATATATCACAAAGTATCTGATACATTAGAAATATTAATGCACACATCACCTTAAGGAATTAACTAATATACTTACTAGTGTTTGATTTACTTTTGACATGACTGATTATAATTTTTATCATTTAGATTTTATAAATAAATAATATAATCATCATAGAAAACACTGAATGGAAATATTATATAGGAAATAATCTTTAATGCTATTTAAATTATATCAAATCGCGAAAATCTAGCATATTTTAAAAAATTTAATAATAGACTCACACTTTTAGCAGGTCTTCCTGGATGATTGAATCGACCCCATTTATTTCGACTTCCTTTAGCTGTTCTGAAATTTGAATGTGAATTTGCTGGTATAATATCCGAGAATGCATTTTTTCTCTTTAATGATTGAAGGGCTGCGATTCTCAAACTTTCTATATCATCCTCGTCCTCTGAACCAGGTATCTAGAAATCGTACTTTAAATATTATTACATAAATTATTTATTACCTCTTACCTTATTCATGGTAAGTTTAAAATCCAACGACAAAAACTATTTAATTGAGAAATATTATAAACAAAAATATAAATATGGCTATTTCACGTATCTCATATATCTCACAAATATAGAGACGAATTGCTATTTAACGTTCATTCGTCACTGTTCTTTTGTAACAAGTAGCTGTCAAATTATTTCTTCTTCGTACGTTATTGGTCTTTTTTGTATTAAGCTCGCGATGACTTGCACATATTTCATTAGTGGAAAATCAATACTTTTTACAGTAGGACAATATTTTTTTTATTTATATTAATTGGTAAGTATACTATATTTTATTGAGAACGTTAAATCTCTTTAACAATAAAATACTAATTTTACTGTTTGTACTTTTCAAACTGCCATAGATGACTTTAATACCCTTCGAATGTCATATGTGTAAGGCAATAAAAAAAGTAAAAAAAAAGAAGAAAGTGATTAAATTGGGTATATAAAAGTTTATCTATGGTAGGTGTGAACTTTCTAAATAAAAATTGAAAACGAAATTTATAAACGCATATTATATTATTACCAATAAGGTCAACTTCTTTTATTATTTGTTTATATTATCATTCTTTTCTTTTTGTATTCTAATTAGCCTGTATAAAACCACTTTCACAACACGTAAGTAAAACTAATGTTTATTTTTTCGTATGTTCTCTATTTATTAAAATCTCTTTTATTACAATATCTCGTATGCTATCGTGATCCGATATCGGCCATTGATTTAAAATTACTTGACAAATCATTAGTTCCTTTCCAGTTGTTTCACACAATCGATTTAAATATAACAAAGACATGTTATCAACAGAACGTCGTGACAATTCCATATTCCTTTCCATATCCTTATTCAATATATCCAAAATAACAACGTACGATGCATGACAGAAAGGGGGACCACGTTCATATAATACTGAAATATTTATAAGTATACCGCTTCACTTTGAAAATATTAAATTAAATGTATTTTATGTACAATGTGTTCAAAAAATTACATAACAACTTAGTAATTTAATTGGGTTTAATCTGAAGATCATACTGACCATTTGCCAGCTCTTCTTTTAATCTTTAATAAAGCACTTTGGGATAATTTTCATTTGTTATAAGTTTGGTGACTCTATATTACTGGAACTAATTATTTAGGTTATCTTCATATAGGTAATACAAGGTGTCCAAAAGAAAGTTCACCTTTTTATTGCTTATTGCATGAACGCAGCTATCCGGAGAGTGCTGTGCGGGAGGTATGTCAATTGCTAGCCTGGCTTTTAGGAATTTAGTCCCTATGGAGCGGACAGAGTTATGCGTGCGTGACCTTTACAAAAACGGTAATTTGGACGCTAGAGGACCTTGAAGAGACCGAATTAACACGGTAGACAGTGTTACTCGGTCTGTTCGTGACGAGCCTCATTGGGAATCGAGCTGTTGCTTTGTACATATATCATTGGTCACCCCCAGGAGAGGTGACATAAGTTTGCCTCCACGCAGTCCCGATTCAACACCTTTGGCACCAGAAGGCATCCTTTCCACATATTCCAACTACCTCAGACGCCACCAAATCTGGCATGTCATACATTTGTCTCAGCTCAGCATTTCTCAGGATTCTCCACGCAGCGTTCTCGCAAACAGGGCCAACAATCTTTCGCTCCCAGAAGATCAAAATCCGCTTACTAGTCGTCAGAGTCCATGTCTCGCATCCGTATGTGACTACGGGACAGATTATTGTCTTTTAAATTGTGAGATTTGACCTTCGTGAGAGTCCTCTAAACTTGAGCGTTCTGACTACCCAGAAGCATCCGTTCCTCGCAGCAACTCTTGTCTTGATCTCTGTTGTCATTAAAAGATATCCATAAAAAATGGCAGCCATCGCGTAGAATACATGCCGAGCTGTCATAGGCAATTTGAGTGCTCGGTTAAATTAATGCAATGAAATAAATAAATTCTCTAGCAATGTACTTAATATCCAACATTTTTTCAATAAACTCCTTAATTTTCTTAGAATTGTTTTTTTTGAGACACTTTGTATAAGATTTTTTATAATTTCTAAATATTTTCAAGAATTTGAGTACCTTTTAACAAAAAACACCACCGATTCATTTTTAAACGTCTTTATGTTCTGTTAGTGACCTTTGAAATTGGTATTTGTAGTAGGTCTAATAGACTACAGTTGTAGTTCAAATGGACTATCATCGTAGTTCAAATTAACCTAGTGATGGAGTTATAGTTTTGTGTTTCGAGGTTATGTTTTTGACGCAGCTGCTCGTCAGTATAATAGTTTTAGATTAGTTGATTCTCATTGGTATAACTCTATTTTTGAGATTAAAGTGTTTAATGATACTGTTTGAAATAAAATAATAAAATTAATAAGTAAGTAATTAATTTAAATTCAAGATTTCTGTGTAAATTTTTTTTGGTTCTAGACATGATCACCTAGTAGAATAAACTCAAATAGTTACTATAGCACATAGTTTCAATTTTTTTTTTCAATAAACCTATCAAGAAAATTTATTGATATCTAAAATATAAACTGACAACTTACGGAAATCACCGCCAAATTTAATACCAGGTTTAACTACCCAATTTTTAGTCTTGAAATAAGTATAAACGGCATAATTTATAGTAAAATGAGGATCACATTCTGCAAACGCCTTCCATAATTCATCCAAATTTATTAAACTAGATTCCTTATAAATTTCAAGAATGTCTAGATTCGAAAGAAAAAATGCTTCTTCCAAGCTTAAACAAACGATCTCGTTGATTCCGGATCGATCTATTTGGTAATTTGGTTTGAGATTTGTAAAATACGAATCGTATTCATCATCTGAATCGGGAACTGATATAATTTTCTGAGGATGTACAGCTTTTTTATTACTCAATTTAACTCTCCGTTCATACTGTCGATTTCTTAAAATGCTCACTTTGTCTACACTGAAGAGTGGATAATTCCTAGAAAATATTCCCTTTCCGTAATATCCCATTGCAACAATATTTTTCATGTTTTCTAAATGATCTACGCTCACTGATATTCCATTAAATGTCCCTTTTATCTTACAAATACTTCCATCTTTTTTCAAAATTATAGGTAACGGGAGATTTGGAGCTAACTTACAGTTTTTCTTCGATCTTGAAGTATTTAATTCCATAATAATTTTATTGTATTATAAATATTGGTTAGAGATGAATAAAATAATATTTCTTCTTCTTTTTAAAATCAATCAGAACGTTTACGTAGGTGCTTCTAAGTTATCCGATATAGGTAGTATCTAGTCGTACGAAGATCGGACAATTAATTTTTTGACTTTAGTGTATCTAAATAACAAAATTCTTTGAACTTAACCTAATTAGAGGATTACGATTCTTTTGTTTTGAGAGAATCTAATAGTATGATTTAATGTTATTCATATTTATTTTATATTTCAAAAATGATAAACATATTTTACTAACTCATTGAAAAAAATTCTCCTTAAGATTTTACGGTCTGTTTATGGCCCCAATCGTTTTATATAATTGCGATTGTATTTTGTGAAATTATCTTACAAATAAGTATTTTTTATTATTAATACGATTGTCGTATGATTAGCAATAACCGTTGACATAACCTCAAATAACGCGGTTGAAGTGGATAGTCTAAAATTTAACAAATGAATTGAAAAAATTCGTATTTTTATAAGTAAATAAAATGTTTAATATCTTACGGTATTGTGTGCAACAACACACAATTAAGAACACGTTTAGAGTACAATCTGTAAGAACGTTTTTATCTCCTGCATATTATTGTAAAGAAGTATGGGATAGGCGATTAAATTCCCCAATTTTACAAAAAGTAAATGTTGACGAGTTTTTCTATGAACTAGATCAGAGATATCAGAAAACTAAGGAATTGAGTGCAGTAGATGTGGATCTATTTGTGAACGCAATTAAAAATGAATATTACGTTGAAGAATTATTAGACATTCTACATAAACTCCGATTAACTGCAGAAACTTGTAATACATTAAGCTCAACAAATCACAGTGCAGTGAGATTATTAATGCAATATGGAACTATGGAGAATTTAGCTAATGTATTGGATGATAGATTAAATTACGGTATATTCTTAGATTTTTACACCGCTAATATATTAATGGATATGTGTTGGAAGAAGAAAGATTTCGTTTCCGGTTCTCGAATAGCCAGTCAATTGATGTTACAAGAAGATTTTGATCATCCCATTTCCACCAGTTTATCATTATTACATTGTTATAATTACCTTTTGAATCCAAATGGTTGGCCGGAATATGAAAAACCCGAAGAACCTGAAGAAGAAGTCAAAGTTAGAGTGAAATTTGTGAGAAATCCATACTTTGACGATCATTTCGATCTAAGGGATCCTAATAAAATTGTTGGTAAAACTTTAGCAATGTTCACGGAAGGTAAAAATGATTCTTTGAATAGATCTTTCAATATTTTGGGAAACGTTTTGTTTGGTAAAGTGGAAAAAGCTACAGGGGCTTTGGATGATTGTGTTAAAAAGGGAATACCACTCTATAAAGAAATAATAAATTTAATTCCACCAGATTATACTCCCGAGTTATTATCAAAAATAGATATCGATTCAAGTGATGTACAAACTTTATTATCGAAATCTGTTGAGAAACAAGTACATTTAACTTCTGAAAGGGACATTGCAGAACAGTGTAAAATTTATCTCTCTTGGGAAGATGAAAGAATTAAAGCTATTGAATTACAAAAACAACGATTATCAACTATCAAACGTCTCCAAAATATAGAATCCCTTCATACTGCACTTAAAGAGAAACAAACAAGATTATGGTTCTTCGAAAACGAAGAGAATATCGAATTAGCTATTGAAGATGGAAAAAAGGTCGCACCCGAAGAAAAGAAGAAAGTTAAGAAGACTAATGATGAGAACTACATACCTCCTGAAATACGTTAGAATGTACATTGAAGTGAAAAAATAAAATATAATTTGTTTTTCTATTATTTATCTAATCAAAAAATTTTTGTAATACAAGGTACATTCATAAAGTAAATTCTCGCGATAACAATGCTTTAGTTCTGCGCAGGCCCAACAGCCACCTTGTGGTTGTAATTATGATGTCATTTTGAATTCCATGTTGGTTACGTATAAAGGGTACATTCCACTAAGCATTTACAACCGCGATCTTTCCCGTTCCACTTAGTCCAGAGCGTTATAATCGTAAACCCAAGTGGAATAGCTTTAGGGTATTTTGAGCGTTGATATAAATATTAACCAATGATAAAACAGAAAAAAATAAAGCGAAAGCTTTTAGAGGTTATGTTACAATTTGTAAGTTATGGAATTTTTTAATGGAGTGGTTAACTAATTTACATTGAAGTAAAATAAAAATATCTTCTGCGTTAATAATAAAATATTTGGTCTTAGTTGCTATGTAGAACGCCCGAAAGACTTCCACAAAAAAAAAGAATCCTTAGGTTATGTGCATAATTGAACCAAACATGTAATACTCCTGTATGGACAGTTGGTATGGGAAAAAACGTCCCTACGTTACGGTGCCGAAAATATTCATTTTCTCTCTCGTTCAAGACACTATCTATACTGCGCATGCTTGAGAATGCGCAGAACCGAGCTGAAACTTCGGATGATAGAGAAATCGTTGTCATTCTGTCTTCCTTAGTCGGAACAGCTTCCACTTATAGAAGTATTACATTTATGATATAAATAGACAATTCTAACCTATGATTTTTAGTGAAACAGTATTTTGAAATGTATAATTGTAGTCATGCATAAGTGATTGTATTAATCTTGTGTTGGGAGGACTAGAGAGAGGTTTTAGGTTAGAATAGAAATTTTTGCGTTTAATTGACAATACAAGCACAGTGTTGCCGTAACTAGTAGCTCGTGTCACAAACTTGCGAGCGGGGGATACATGAGAATCTAAGAATTGCATATCGCAGTCAATCAAATCATTTCCTTTGGTGATCATTTGCTTGTGAGTTGGGAATATCGGCTCTGAAGTCTTTATGAGGTGCAAGTACAAGTAAAATGTTTTTCTATTGTATTAAAAATACGATAATCAATCGTTAGTTATTAAAAGAGTTTATTTTGTTAATAAAATGTAGAAAAAAATATAACAAATCTTTATTATCAAGAATATCACAAATATATTGCATATGAAAAGGCACGTTAAACAAAATATTACAAATTATATACAAAAACTTGCTACAAAAAGTTCCAATACAGTTTCAGCTGTTGTACATTCCTTCTATTAAATAATCCATTCGCCTGTAATTTCTGTGTTGCCACCAGTCCTTTCCCTTTTTATACAACAATGAAATTAGCACGGCAACCAATGGAACTGATAATATAACAGCTACTATTGGCATGATGTAAGCTGCTCTCCTCACTCTTTTATCAATATTGGTGTCCATTTGAGCTATACTGGGACTATTCACCTGTACTTTCAATGTATCAACCAGTTCATCGTGTACAGTTATAATAGGTTTGTGTGGCTTTACAGTTGTTGAAATATTCAATTTAGGTAAAGAACTTTCATTATTTTTTTTCAAGTCTGGATTAGTAACTAATATCTTCGAGGTATGTTGCGAATAATTAGGTTTGGTAGTAACATGCTCTCTGCCATTATGAGTATTATGAAGAGATTTAATGTTGGCTTTAGTTTCGTTCAATGACGCCTTTTCAAATGGTTTAACTATTGTCGGAATATTAGCGTTTGTTGATTGGTTAACTTGTGTCGTGTTATTTGAGTTTATTTCTAGCAGAAAGCATAAAATAAGTAATAATACTTGTAGAACGTAACTGTCAATAAACTGTGCCATTTCTTTGCCATTTACCACTTTTTTCACTTATAAAAATTACTATCAAACAATTTTACGTTAACATAAGGATTGTTGGCACTTATTTCGTAATGATACACATGATTTAATCTTAATTTAATGTTGGAGTTTACTACCGAAAAAAATTTTGTTGTGACAGGAGCGAATAATCGAAATACGTCCAGAGATATCGATTGTTAAGGTACAGGGAATTATATAAATAATTTTTATACTTGTATTGAAACTTAATCAAATTATATTATTCGCAATAATGTTTTTGTCCCTTATAGTTGAGTTTTAAAAAAAATTATAATTATTTCCTAAATATCGAAGAATTGATTTTACTAGATATCGATCTTAATCGATGGATCAATGTCAAAAACAGCAATAATGCTTCTAAATGTTCTTGATTTTAGGTTTTTCTGTTTTAAAATTATTAAAAAAACTTATTTTAAAACAGAAGATACCTAAAATCAAGAACATTTGGAAGCGTTAATATAACAAAATGTCTAAGAAATTAAACAAACGGCATTAATATTTTGACATTTGACAAAATCTTCTTTTTCGCTATAGCAGTTGTGTACAAGTTAATGTCAAGTTACACAAGTGTCTTAACGAAGCGCTGCCATTTTTTAGGAATGAAGACCACTATTTTGTTGTCGATGAAGATATTTTATATTTCACTATGATTATGGTTGACATGAGGTGTTTGGAGGTTATTTAATGAAGAAAATTAAATTTGCACTTCCAAATAGTGTATAAAATATACAGTTTTAAAATTTATAATTTTTGTGGTGTTACTTAAGGTATCTTATGAAGCGTACCTTCTTAAAAATTATTTGAACTAGAACATCAGATGGAAATGTCTCAAGTTGAATCAATGCCAAATCTTCAGGAAAAAAACATAAAGAAAAATATTTTACCGAAAAAATTGAACTTTAAATGCACAGTAGAGAATTGTGGTGCAGCATATAGAAAAAAATGGTTATTAGAAGATCATGTTAGAAAGCACTTTAAAGAGGTAAATAGATGATTATAATGGATGTTTTTTTTTATCTAAATATACTGTAAGTATAAGATAAATATTTTTATTTCGTGATGATTTGTGTTATTTAGTTCTCCCTTAATTTAAATTTCGTTTAAGAACACATATAATCTTGACTTAATTTTTGTTCAAAACGTCAAGATTCTTTCTGTTCTCAAACGAAATTTCAATTAATGAAAACTTAAAATCAAGACAAATCACGAAATTTATATAAAAATGTCTAAGTAAAAATCTGAAGAAAATTAATTATTTTTATAGAGGCCATTTGCTTGCACTATCGTAGAATGTACAAAAACGTTCACGAAAGAGCCTCATTTGAGACGACACATTGCTATGGTACATGAAAAAGTTTGTGAACTACTATGTGATGTCCCAGACTGCGGAAAAATATTTAATAATAAATATAGTTTAAAAAAACATAAAAACAAAATACACACACAAGTTGAATTCCCTTTCATATGTAATAATTGTCAGAAAGGATTCAATAAAAAATGGAAACTCAATCAGCACATGTACGAACATACAGGAGAACCGCCTTTTAAGTTAGTAACCACATTTTTCATTTGTGGTCAAGTTTATATAAATTTTTTTATAGATGTAGCAAATGTAACCTTGGTTTTTTGTTGCTGCGAGATTTGACTAAACACACGAGAAATCACAAAAGTTATACATGCAATTGTGGAGTAATCTTTGAAAAATGGTCCCTCCTAAGACGTCACAAAAAAAATAATTGCGAATATATAGGTATGATAAAAAACTTATTCTAGTACTTTTGTTTTTTTATAGACAGATATATTTTTTCCTAGAGTGTTTATTTTATTGCTAATTGTTAGTAAAAATGTTTCTAATGTCCCAAGAATTAGTAATCAGTGACTATTGAACTATTTCTAATCCCTTGGTAACTACAAAATTAATTAAAATTTAGTTCTGCACAATCGATTTCTGACTCTAGTACATCTTATTATTATCAAATATACAAGATATGGGGGAAAATACTGTAAATTTATTTCAAAAAAATGCAACATCTGCTCTATCATGATATGGTTTTAAAAAAGTTTCCTTTCTGACCATTTCTAAACCAGATGCAAACAAATAAAAAGTCTTTCAGCAACTAAATATCTAGAAATCAAGAGTCTTGCTGCATGGCATGTTACAGTGAGGAAAAATCAAACTGTGGGCCGTTTTTTTCCACATTTCCATTTGTTTTTGGGATTGAAAAATCAGCAATCATAATGTATCCAATCAGCTAAATGGCTGGCATAGAACCTAGTATCTCCAAGCTCTTCAATAGCATGATATGGTCTCCTGCAGTGAAGGTGCCTCATTTAAGATCTATAGGGAGTCATCTTGCCAAGATCTTTATGGAGAATATCATTTGATACATACACCATTGCACGAAGTATTTTGGTTTGATACCTCCGGGGAATATCCATATTTGGTTTACTAGCATAACTTCAAAGTTCTATGCCATAAGTCCATATTAGCCTTCAGATGAGCCCATCTTGCTCCATTTGACATTACCAAGGGCTTATGTCTTGTGAGAAACCGATCAGGCGCTTTGGCTTGAACCTTTTGATGTCATTAACGCTCGTGTCTTTGCTGGACAATCACAGATGACATGGATTGCAAATTCATCCTTTACAGCTTACTTTATTGCTGTGAATCCGACCTTTGTCGGCAGGGATATTTTCGTTATACCCTCGCAGAACTTCCTCCATCTCTATCTCTTGGAATCTCTGAGAATTTTTGACTATTTTGTGCAGTGACAGAGTGTGGACGTGAGGGTAAGGAATATGCAGTCGTTATCACTAAGAAAATATCACCAGAACTGTATCATATGGTGGAGGATTAGTGATGATGTATATTTGAGAGCTTACAGACATTATAGGGGACAATTTATTTCAAGCACTTAGGGGTTGGGGTTTAGTTAGAAGAGGTTCCAGTCTCCATTGGTTGAACTGTAGTTTTATTGAGATTTCCAAGTAGGGTAATTACATCAAATCTGTGTAATTTTTAGTAAAGAATTGCAAGAAATGTGGAACGACTTTCACCACAAAACATGGTTTAAGGGATCATTATAAAAAGTGTGAGAAAAGTGAAAGCGAAAAAGAAACTTTCCGTTGTCCTTATTTAAATTGTACTAGGACTTATCTGTATAAACGAAATCTGAACTGGCATATAAACCAGTTTCACGAAAAGGACGAAAATGAAGAAAAAACTTTCGAATGCGTCGAAAAAGGATGCGGAAAAGTTTTTTCTAACAAGGTGATCATTTCGATTTAAAAATATATTTTCTTGTGAATAAATCAGTTGGTTTCAGTATTATTTGAGTCGTCACATTAAGTTGCATCTTAAAGTTATTGAAGCGTGTAAACCCAGGGCTCCGAGGAAAGATAAAGGATTGAAAAGAAATTTGATGGCCCCCATATTATCCGGGGCTATATTGAATCAGAAAGAAATGATTACGAACGATGATAATACGAAGATAATTGAAGTAAAATAGCTCGAAAACACATTTTTTTAAATAAAGATGAACAAAATTTATGTGTAAAAATTTATTTTCCCAGTCACCATTATTCTATACTATCACAGTCCCCTCGTTTTTTGGTTCTAGAAAATTTCCTTTCTTAGATAGAGGAGAATTGTAACCTCATATCACGACAATAGATGCGTTTATAATAATAATAATATGTTCATTCTTTAATTTATCTTTTTATAAAAAAGTATTTTTTGTTTCATTTTCATAGATTTAATATTGAAAATAGAGAGACCTAGCTACAGGAGCTTGTTAGGTTAGAAAGCGTTGATAGTGAAAGGAAGATCATAAATATACCTATAGTGACTTGAGGTTTGTTATTGGTAGCTGAACTGGAGCAGTTCATGAGTGTATAGAATTAGTTCGATCGGATACAGAGAACGATATAGTGCAGAACATTGGAGCATTTGTTAATTGTTGTATTTGAGATTATTTGATGTGATTCAGGCATTGTAGTATTAATAATAATGGAAAACGAATTAGTACTTTTTGATATTTTACGTCCAATGACGTAGTGGGTGAACTAGTTCTCTTGCACTGTTACTAAAAAAAGCGATACTAGCGCTGGTTCTGCTACAAAGAGCGCTTTAGTGTAGATTTCCTGAACTAGTTCTACCAGTGCAGCTACCAAGAGCAAACCTTTGATAGGTTCGTTATAACGTTGAAGTTTCGAGTGGAAGAAACTACAAAGGAATCGATAGAGAGTGTTAATCGGTTATCTTTTTCTCTTGCATACTCTCCCCTGTTTATCATTCCCATTACAACTTAGACATGGTTTTCTTTACTTTAATTAATACTTCCTGGAAGAATGTATGTTAGTTTCTGTATAGCCCTCGTAGAGAGATTTGAAGGGAATTTATGGGTAGTATAAGAGAAATTTGTTTTATAAAAGGTTTGTTGGAGTTGACCCTGAAATAGGAGTTGCTCCTCTGCAAGGCTGGGGTTGTGATATATTTCTCATATATACATTTACCCTACTTATTGATATTTTTTAGTATTTTCAGTCAGTGTTGGAAATATTTTATTTTCATTAAAAAAATAAAGAAAAAAGTTCGTTTTAATTAGAATATTTATTTTAGTTACTTATGTTAATTACATCAGTATAAATTACAGGGAATTAATGATTTTTCTTTTTCTCATCTGTTCTAACCAATCTGCGAGTTGTTCTGGGGGCTTCTTTGGGCTTGTCGGGAAATGTTCGGGCGGTTTACCCTCTTCTAATTTAACGAAATAATGGCAATGGAAATATTCGACTTTTCCAACTCTGTGTCTAGCGTGTCGTCTGAGACCCTTGATCACTTCACCTTTTCCAACAAATGATTCAGCTGAAATGAGTAATATACTTTAAACACCAGATCGTTAGGTTAATTTAGTAAATTACATACCGACCCAAAGGTTACTAGGAAACTCTACATTGTGTTCTCTAACTGCCATTTCTTTTGCTTCTTCTAAAACTTGTCTAACGTCGGCAGCACCCTTCTTAACAACAAATTTTAACTGTTTAATAGCTTCATCAACTGACATTCCCCTAATAAAATACGCTATATACCACATTTTCCAAGGGCTGTACTTAATATTAGTTTTCTGATGACAAATAAACTGAAATATGTAAAAATTGTATATTATGGCTTAGCATTATATTATGTTACACTTACAGCTGGTCTTCGTTCTTCGGTTGCATTTTGAGGTGGATACATTTTTTCGTTATACTTTAACCATTTTTTCGTAGACCTATCTTCATTTTGCCAAGCGCTACTAATGTTCGACGTATGAATTTGTGTATTTTGCATTTTCATAAATTGGAACAGAGGTTGGATATTAAATATATTTATTTTTCTAACAAACATTTTAAATTATTTTTAAAAATTTATGATTAACCTATTTTCAATTATATTTATTATACTACCTCTTCTTCTTTTTTATGTTACGTATCTGCATAATTTAAGTACTCGTTTAGAAATGTGTCAATGAAATTTTTTTACCATTGTCTCTTTAACAAAACTAAAATTAGTAGATAAAACCGAATACTTGTTTCATAATAACTCATACATGTATATTTTACTTAATGTTCCTACGAATGTAAGATTTCCTTGTTTATTATGGCTGTGAATAGTTCTCGCCCAACCAGTTTGAAATGAACGGGGAATTTTTAGTTGAATTGGCTCTTACAGTTGGCAGCTCTCCCGTTTGGCTCTCTGATTGCAACCCATAGAGATATTACCATAGAGTAGGCATGCCTACAAGTGAGAGCGTCTTGCGAATGAAAAGAGAATCATTTATGTATTTCTATCTTTCTTTTGTTGCGTACTGCGCATGCGTGTCTCTGATTCAACGGGCAACGGCAAAGTGCGTACACGAAATCTAATCAACGCGCATGCGCCATTAGACAGAGACAGCAATACATAAATTATTCTCTCTCTCTTTCTATCGGCCAGACGCTCCCACTTGTATGGGCGCCTATAGCATGCCTACTCTATCTGTAATATCTCTATGTTGCAACCATTGAATTAAACGTTGAAATTCGAATCGATTTAAAAATCGATCTTTTTTGTAAAGAATCACCAGGCCGACGCTCCGTTCCAAGGCTGTAACTTGTGAACCACTTCGATTTTTTTATGAATAGTTCATCAGGTTTGCCTCGAATCGATATTTTTTGGAAAGAATCGCCATCCTTACTAGGAGCGACTTCAATTTTTTTATGAATCGATTCATCAGGATGACCTCGAATCGATTTTAAAATCGATCTGTTTTGAAAAGAATCTCCATGCCTAAAGCAAAGTACATTCTCCAAAATACTTGCAATGGTTTTAAGGAAAGTAAGGTAACCAGACTAAAAGGCAGAAAAAATTATTGGACCTGGGGGCAAATCCGGCCCTGGTCCTTCACACTTTTTGTTGTTTTTTTTTTACCCTATAAAATTCAAATTGCATTAAAACTTGATGGTATGTTAAATTCATATATTTCAAATCTCAGAGACAAAAATGTTTTATTGAAAAATTTCTTATAAATAAGTATGAAATATAAAAAAATCGAAAGTTAATTATTTAAATATAACGGTATCTAACATGGCCCCCAAGCACTGCACAATGTTGTTGGTCATTAGCACGTCGACTTTTTCTTCTAAATGCCTTTTGGGATCCTGTTTGCCGACATTTTTAATTGCCAACTGCTCGGGCGTCATTTTCTCTTCTTCTTCTAATGCCTTATTATAATTTTTAGCTAATTCCAGCATATCGGCAACAGTTTTTTCATTAACAGCACAATTTTCCGTATAATCTGATAAAGTTAGACCATCCATCCACGATTTTTTGTGAAGATTCAGAAGCATTTTTTGTTCTAATTCATTTTTTCTGTAATTAATACTGATAGAGTAATAATGTCGATTCAAACCATGAATTAAAGCCTGTACGGAAGGTTTCTGTAAATGTCCCAAATTAGACGTAGTTTGACGTGGTTCCTGACCCAATACCATCATATTTGGATTAATTAACCTAAAATAAATCTCGTTTTTCCTACTGATAAATTATATTGAATTTACTTACCTAAATGCATCAATAACAACTTTTCCTTTCACTGATTGAATTGGATCGACTACAACTGCTACGGCTCTCTCCGAAAGTGCCTCAAAACTTTGTTGAGTATTGATATCAACTCCTGATAACCAGCATCCAAATCCGGGATGAGAATGGTACCATCCTACCACCATTTCAGGTCTACCTGTTTGTCTCAACATATCTAACATTTTTGCTTGAAAAACAGGATCTACTGCTTCTACACTTACCCCAGTACCAGTCTGAGGCATTGCGAAGACATCAATAACTCGTACGGTATAATCATCGACGAATTCGCCTTAAATTACAAAATATTAAGTACTTACTTAAAATCGAATATTTCTCATTTACCCAACATTAAGCCCATAACTTCCATAGGTACTCCAGCACGACCGTGCTTTAGCATTTTAAGCAATGCTAAGGAAGATATGTATACCTGTTCGGCGGTATCTACAACAGGAGCGTCAGAAGGAGGTGGTGCTTGAGTTAAACCTGGTACGCCACCACCTAATCGAAGAAGTCTATCCATTTTTCTTTTAATCGATGTAAAACGTAAATTAGTAATTAATTTAACAACAGATAACTACCAGAAACTTGAACTAGTGTTATTCTTCTGACAGAAGAACTGCAAATCACTGAATAGGTTTGTTCTACTAACTACGTCGAAAGATTCTAAGGCGAACCGGATTTTAACAGAGCAAAATCATCGAATTGAACGTTTTTTTAAGTTGGCTATCTTTGTAAACACAATTATCTGTCATGTTTATTCTCTGATGTCAATTACAAGTCAAGTCACAAGACTTCCAGTGAAATCATACTAGTAAAAAGGGTGTAAATTTTTGAATTCGTTTATCGATATAAATTTTAAAAATGGCATCTAATTTGACCGCCGGAGCGGATCATAACATTAAAGACATAATTACGTCTTTGGATGATGATAAAACAGGTATGCGAATTTTAATGCAATAATTAGAAAATTAAAATATAGTTTGTATTTTCATGTGTAACTTCAATAGTTTGTATCTTCCCATTTTTAAATTTTCATATGTATATTTTTTATATTATTGGTACCATTAAAAGAAAAAACTAATTATAAAACTATTAAGTATGACACTAGTCAGCTGATTATCATAAACATTCTATAAATACTGATTTAAACACACCCAAAATAATTAATTTTCAATTTAAAGGTCTGGTGAGTCCTTTTGATCATTATAATTGATAATATCATTATAGATTAGACAAAAAATCTTCATAATACACTTTTTCTTCATGTCCCATTCACTACAATTCTCAAGTTGTATCATACCATAAAATAGATAAGCAACATTGTGAACTGGATCTAAATCACTATATAAATGAGTTTTCGAGTGTTTTGAATGAGTATTGGGAACTTGACTATCCATTACATGTTTCTAAAACAATTTTCTTTTTGTTGTAGATATGCTGGCTGCCACTAGTGTATTACAACAAAGAGCCACTGATATTAGAAATCAACATGTCAACTGGTTATCATATTTACAGTAAGATCAATAATTTCCCTCATAAGAAAGAATCATTAACGTTCATACAAATTCTATAATAAAAATTCCAAATATATAAATTATTTATTAATAAAAAATAAGAAACTTAAAAAGTATAAATAAATGTAAAGAAAATTTCTATAGAATAAAATAACAATAGCAAGTTAAAAAATGTCAATAAGGTATGTTTTAAAAGTTATAAACAGTGTTGATAAGGTCGGGTTATTCTTGATGGCTCAAATCAAAGGAATCGGAGATATATACAAGGTCTAATTAAGTTTAAAACAACCACATGTCTCATAATCAACAGTAATCGCAGCTAATCATAGTTCATAGTAATGTTGTGGGTGGTCAATGGCAATCAAGCACATAGGGCTTCTTATAGACCCCACTTGACATTACCAATGGCCGATGTCCATTGAAAAGCTGATCAGGCACTTTTATTTGAACCTTTTGATGTCATTGGGCAAGCTATGAGGCCAAATCTTTGAATCATGCTCGCGTGTGTGCTGGAAACTCACAGATAACTTGATCAGCAGTTTTATTCTCCTCCATGCACCAGGGGCACACAAGGATCGTCTGTAATACTCATGGTATAGAGATGGTATCTTTGATGACTGTGTCAGGTTAAAATTCCAGTCGCTGTCGGATTTTGCGTCTATTTAATTGCAGTAGTGATTTGGTAAGAGAGGCAAAAGGTCCATTTAGGTGTTATTTCATGCCAGGTGTTCCAAAAGCAATCAGTTTGCAAAATATCAAGTCTAAAATGATCAGGGACCGTATACAAGCCTTAGAAGAGGTATGATTGGATTTTAGGATACCAAGGAGATGCAGAGACTATTCTAGTCAAATAAGAATTGGGAAAAATCATTGTATGTGGCTCATCCAGGTTTATATTAGACTTTATGAGCGAGAATTATAAGGATAATAGTAGGTCAATACGCAGACGTACATAAACAAGTGGAAAATAGTATATGTGAGCTCTACTAGGAACTAGACATGTGTTATATAACTTTGAAGGTTCTGGTATAGTAAGATAGTCCAAATGGGGGTTTTATATGCACTTTCGAGATTGTGGAATCAATTTAAAAGGATCAGAATGAGCATTTTAACATCAGATAGACGACATCATAATATATATGTATTGTTTGCATTGGATACAGATATATAATCATCTTGGGGTCAATTAGAACTATTTTTTCACAATTAAGATTCCCTAGATGTAATGTAATATTGGTGTAATACAAATTGTATCTAACTTAGTATATAAGGAAAGTCTTAAATTGTGTGATATTAGTGTGAAAGAAGAATAGTGGACAAAGATAATACAATATGTTAAAGCAACATCACGTAAGAAGCTGAATAAAGAAACGTAAAAAGTTAAATTTAGTCCAAGAGAAAATAGAAAAGAGAATGGAAAAGTAAATACAACAAGAAGATTAAGTGGAAATGGGATGAAATGAGAAAATAATACAAAAGAATAAGAAGGGAATGGATAAAAGAAAAAAAATAAAGCCTACATATAGTACAGTATGAAAATGGAAAAATGAGTTGAGGAAACATGAATAAAACATTTGAAACACTATTAACAGAGAAAAAAAATGAAAAATGGGAAAGTACCAACATTGGGTAAAAAAAGTGGAGATTTATTACTATGCGGAACTGCATGAAGAATTATTTTAGTTGATGAAGAAAATATGCCAACGGAGCAAAGGGAAGGGTTAAAACTGAAAATGAAAAGTCAAAAAATTAATGCCAAGAAGATGAAGTGAAAAGAGAGAAGAAAGAACAGCAAAGTAAACATTACAAGAAGGGAGTTTGAAGTGGCTAAGAAATTCAAGTGGTGTAGGTGTCATACTGACTGAGAAAAAATAAGAGAAAAGAAGAGGTGTAAGATGTAAATAAAGAAGTAAAAGTAGTTCTGGAAGGATAGAGAATAGAATCATCACTGGTGATGAAAAATGGTAACATAGTTCTAAAACAATCATGGAGCTGTCAGTTTGGTTAGATTACAAAGTTGTTGTGTTTTTTGAGCTGCTTCCAAGGAACCAAACGATCAGTTCTGAACTTTACTGTCAACTATTAATAAAACTGGATGAAGCAATAAAAGAAAAATAGCCAGAATCGTCAAATCGGAAAGGCTTAGTGTTCTACTTCGATATTGCAAAGCCTCAACATCTTTGACAACTCGTGGTAAACTATTGGAGCTTGTTTGGGAAGTGATGCCCCATACAGCGCTGATTTGGCACCATCTGATTACCATTTATTTCGAAGTTTACAGAATTGTTTGAACGGTCAAACTTTGATGACCTTTAATCGCATCTGATTCATTTTTTTTGGAATAAAATATTTGTTCAACTGTTGATAAGGGACATATCTTAGATCCCTTTTTCTACTAATTTTTTTTTGTAGATCCCAGATGATATCTCAAGAGGACTACGATTTTATTGTAGCATTCGATGTTCCTGATAGTGCGAAAAGAGAAGAACTTTTGCTAAAAAATAGAAATCAATGCGCCCAAACGTTCCTGAATTTATTAGGTCACGTTTCCAAAGACCAAACGCTACAATACATTTTAGTTTTAGTGGATGATATGCTACAGGTAAATCAATAAACAATAAAAGTGTGCTAATTCTTATGTATTCCGAGCTTTCTAATATATAGGGAAAGTTTCCTGACAAGCTTTTTATTTACTTTCGTGTCTGGCATGCAACGAAGTGAATGTATCTAAATTATTTTTATTTCCACATAATTTTATTATACGTTATATTTTATAAAAATTAAATATACCAAGTTCTACTCTCGGAGATACCATCACTGGTTCAAATCAGGACAGAAACTTCTAAAGTAAAGGATAAGTCCCTAATCATCAAGTCTAAAATGAATAGGAAGCTTACAGCACTGGAAATTCAAATGCGGTTCAAGATAAATAGATATCAGTTAGTTTAGTAAACAAAAGTTTACAAAAAGCTGACCTAAATGGAAGAATTTCTACAAAGAACTAGTTTTGTGGACAATCATGATGGATATGCTCACCAATAGAAGTGTTTGGTCACCTAGTACCAAAATAGATACTGCCAACTCACCCTTAAAACCTTTTTTGAAACACAGAACCAGAAAAAAAACTAGAATGAGCCCTGGCACATAAATAATGGAAACAAATCCTGTGGACAGATGAGTCCAAATTCGGCTGTATAATAGTGTGGGGGTGTTTTTCATAGGGAGTTAAAGGAACCCTGGACAGAATTGGTTACCATTACATATTAAAAACGCATGCTAACCCTTCTGGGATGCGCCTTATTGACCGTGGGTATGTGTTTCAACAACCCAGAGCAGACATCTAAGCTTTGTCTCAACTATTTAAAAAATAAAGAAGTTAGTGGTGATTTTAGAAATTAAGGCCCCCAATATCTCCGGATCTGAATCCAATAGGATTATTGTGGGATGAACTGTATCGGAAAGTTGAAAATTGAATCCTTGGAAAGCTCTTCAAACTTTTTGGAATGATATACCAAAAAGTGTGTTAGAAAAACTTGGTGGCGGTCAGTGGTGGTTTCTTTGATGAAAAGAAAGTGTGGGAATATCAAAAGAGACAAATTATGTTCGTGGTTTTAATAATAGAATGTTATCTTTTGATATTTTTAAAATAAAATTTGTTTTATTTTACTTTTAATAAATTTTCATCTTGTCCGGAAACTTTCTGTCAGCATTGTGTATATATTTTGATTTTGTTATTTTAATTTATTTGTATTAAGGAGAATCGAAGCCGCGTGGAAATATTCCACGAATACGCCAATAAGAAGAAGGAATCTGTATGGGGACCGTTTTTGAATCTTCTCAATCGTCAAGATGGTTTTATAACAAACATGACTTCGAAAATAATAGGAAAGATAGCGTGTTGGTCTCATACTCTAATGGAACGATCCGATTTACATTTCTACTTGACGTGGCTCAAAGATCAATTAAAAATGCAGGTACGTACTCACATAATTTTCAAACATCTTCGGTTATTATATTTTGATTTCGGCAGCTTCACATTTGTTTCAAATTGTTCAATAGGTTTTTAACCCCATATAATTTTAGTTGTTAAGTTGAATTTCCTACAGGAACACAAGTGTAAAATGGCATGTTCGGCAGGTCCGAGCAATTTTCCAAAAAAAGACAAACGTAGTTGCATAGACATAATCCGAGGTGCCAATTCCATATTGTTTGGAATGTCCCTTGAAGATGCTACGAGACTAGCTCAAGAGGTAGCAAAATTGTATAGAAAAAAAATTTTTTTTTTAAACGAATCTGCTGTGTTGGTAACGTTAAGTGTTGTGTTCTAACATAATTTTTTTGCTCGAATAAGTAGATGAAATTAACAAATGCGCGCGTGGAAATAAAACACAAAAAAAAAGAATCGATGACATCCGATGTGTTTTATTGCTGCCTGATGAAATGTTCGTAGAAAATTTTTATTCGTCGTCGTTGTGTCGTCCGTTTGTTTGTTATGGTTAACGAAACCCTCCCCCCATTAATCCCCCGTTAGCCAAAATTTAATAAAATAAAAAAACTTATTACCAGAGATCGGAAAATGAGGTTTACTACATTTACAATAACGGTTATAAATAAAATTTATTTTCGTAAATATTTCTAAAATAAATTGCAGATGGGTTGATATGTCTACACACTTTCTTCAATTACTTAAGTCCTTACGAAAGTGTTGTCGAAATCGTTAAAATGAGTATTCGATCTTTGCTGTCAAATCTTTTTCTTTCTGTAGACCCTTTCTTCAGTTTGGAAACGAAAAATAGTCACCAGATGCTGAATCTGGACGAATAGAGGAGTAATTATGGTCAAATTTATGTCGATTGTATATTTGGGTACAAAATATAATCACTAGAAGTTACATCCGGGCGGATAAAGGAGCAATTTTAGCCTGATCTGTATACTGCATATGTGGGTTCAAAACATAGTCACCAGAGACTAAATCTAGACGGATAAGTCAGTAATTGTGGCCAAATTTATGTTGACTGTATATATGGATACAAAAAATAGTCACTAGAGGGTAAATCTGGCAGAATAAGGGAGCAATTGTAGTCAAATTGATGTTAAATGTATATATAATTTCGAAATATAGTCACTAGAGGCTACATCTGGACGAATAAAGGACAAATTTCAGTGTATACAAATTTTAGCCTGATGTGTATACTGTATATGAGGGTACAAGAAATAGTCTCCTAGAGGGTAAATTTGGGCGAATAAGGGAGTAATACCACCTTTGCATTTCCATGATGCAAAAGTATTTATTTATATTCTAAAATCTTCATTAAATAGATCCAATAAGTGGGATAATATTCGTCATGACTAGTTTTAGCTTTTAAATTTAGTTAACAGATTGTTTAGTGCTGGTTTACCCCGGAAAATCCACTGTTTTGACAATTTTTTAATCATTGTTATGTTGTATTGAATCAATCTTTCGTCTATGGTTACAAAACGATTAAAAAAATTGCCCCTATTACAGCTATAAACTAAACTCTTACACTTGATTGCGTTTCAAGTGTATATACTTCTGTCAGATCCCAAGAAAGTTTGTCTTAGCTTCATTTTATTCTGTTTTCTTTCTAAGCCTTTCCAAACGCAAACTAAATGACAGAGCTTGTTCAAATTTTGATAGGAATCGAAATAACAGATGTCTGTTAATAGGAGCATTGTTGCCTGTTTAATTGAGCAGCCGGAAAATAAAAAAGTAACGATTTTTCGACTCTCCCTCGTATATCGCCACCCAAGTCTGTAAAAAAATTATTTATGTATCAGTGCATAATAAAAAAAATCAGAAATGCAGTTCATAGTTTGAAATCGTGGAACGTGAATATAGTTGGCGCAGATAATAGGATCAATATTACAAACGTTGTACCATATTTCTTTTTCGCGAAAAAATTGTTTGCTGAATTTTAACATAAAACAAGTTTTGATTTTTAATTAGTTCAATAAAATATTATAATGAAAAAATGCCGAAATCGCCGTTTTTATTGATAAATTTTGAAAAAATTTGCTAATCGATATATTTAAAAACAAAAATTGATACTAGATATTTTGTGATATATTGATTTCTAGTTATATCTAAAATAGATTGAAAATTGGCAACATCAGTTGATAAAGTTGATTCAATAAATGGACAACGTGGTTACTAAAATAAATTTTCGAAATATGTTAATAATTATAATTTATAACCTAAAAATTATTATAATTAAAAACTTTCGTCTCAAATATTCATTTACATTCATATCTGTAATTAAGTGAAAATTGGCAACATAGCACAAAGTTAAATTGAAAAACTGAACTATCAATATTGAAATAAATAATTTGATAATTTTTTTTCCGTTTTTATATATTTCCAATAAACTCTGATATATAGTTAATTTTGGCAGCAACACATATTGGATATATAAATTTCTTAGATACTAACAAAGTTGACAGCACTTTTTGGACACCCTGTATTTGCGTATTATTTGATTGGATAAACCTCTTTTCCGATCGCTGCTTATTGCACAGCGTTTTTTTTTTGTAGAGCACAGATGCTGACAATATCTAAATATGTTTAATCCTTTATATTAAATAATTTTATACTCCGTTTGCTTTGTGTGTACAGGAATACTTGAATCATGAACATTCAATTGAAAAAAAATCTCTATTTACACAGTTTTATTAAATACATTTTCGCTTATACCAGAAGTTTCTACTTTTCGTTCTGTTTATAATTTAATATTGAAAATGAATTCTAAATTTTGTGTCATAATAAATTGCTTACGATAAAATCGTCATGCCGTTTGGAGTCGAGGTGAAGGCACTTGTTATAAATCTTGTTGTGGTGGTTCTTTTTCATATAAATATAAGCTTGAAATTCAGTTAAGTTTCATTAATTAATTAATCTTTACTTGTCATTCACTTCTTCTTTTTTAATAAATAAAATTGTAAAATTTGACGGAACATCGAATTTACATAAAAATCAAGTGTGTTGTGCTTGGTGGATGACAATAAACAAATGTTTGTTAGACCAAGGCGGTTGTTGAATATGGCGGACAGCAATATCCGTTTTACCATAGGCGTACTATAGAAAAATTATTCTTTAGTAAATAATATTGAAAAATTAATGAAATTCGGAAAAAAATTATTGTATGTAGATAAATTTAATGTTTTCCTGATATAATTCGAACTGAATTTTAAAAAAATTATAAATAAAACTGAATCTAATAATCTAAAAATTTCAAGAATGCTTGATAATGAAAGAATACTATGAGTAATGTTGAATGGAATTTTTTTTTATTACTATATTCTTATCTTATTTATCTTTAACTATAAGGTGAGCAAAAATTTTTGACCGGTAGTGTATCTAATCTTTGACACAGTGACACTAGATTCATTTTAAAACCTACTTGACGATTAATGGTACACCGTATAAGTTGAAATTTATTCAAAATATTATTTTAACAGTATCTCCATTTATTTTTCATGTAAATAGCGAAAATTTACATTTTTTTTGTTCTTTCAGAATAACGAATACATTCAATCGGTAGCTAGATGTCTGCAGATGATGTTACGTATCGATGAATATCGTTTCGCGTTCGTTTCCGTTGATGGAATATCAACTTTATTGTCTGTCTTATCCGGTAGAGTAAACTTTCAGGTGCAATACCAGTTGATATTCTGTTTGTGGGTATTGACTTTCAATCCTCTATTGGCGGAAAAAATGAATAAATTCAACGTTATACCTATATTGGCTGACATATTGAGCGATTCAGTTAAAGAAAAAGTTACTAGAATCATTCTCGCTGTGTTCAGGAATTTAATCGAGAAACCGGAAGACCAACAAGTTTCCAAAGAGCATTGCATAGCTATGGTACAGTGCAAGGTTAAGATATAAATTTTTTTGTTTAATTTGAGTTATATTTGGAATTCTTGGTGTTATTTTAGGTGCTGAAACAATTGGCTATATTGGAACAACGCAAATTTGACGATGAAGATGTAACAGGAGACGTGGAATTTTTAACGGAAAAATTGCAGAGTTCCGTTCAGGATCTCAGTTCGTTTGATGAATATTCTACTGAAGTGAGTATATAACAATTTAGAAATAAGTAGTGATTTTAACTAAAGCTAACGTTTTTAGAAGTAATGATTTTTTTTCTTCCTTTTCTATTTCCGATAAAGTTTTATAATCAAATTTGGTATTAGCTCCTTAATTAGACTCAATTTCCTTAAATTAGATCCTTAATGTGACTTCATTTCTATAGAAATATTTATATTAGAATGAAATTCAGGAAAAGTCATTTTATTTAATCAGAAATTCAATGAAAATTCCTCGATGTCATATAAATTCAGTAATAGCTCTTTGAATTGATTGAAATTCAAAAATAACTCCTTAGTTTAACTCGATTTCAGTATATTAAAACCTTAATTTTACTTCATTTATTAATTTAATTGACTGAAAATTCGTTGAATTCACATATATTTAATATCAATTTGTTGATTTGACTCGATTTTAGTATATTATAAACTTAATTTTACCCAATTTCAAGAGAATCTTTCTCTTTGAGTCGAATTCAGTATATTATAACCTCAATTTGACCCAACTTCCCTAGTATCTCTCTCGTTTGACTCGAATTCAAAAGTAGGTCCTTGATATGACTCGAATTCAGTATATTATAACCTCCATTTGACCTAATCTTTCTCTTTGACTCGAATTCTGGAGTAGTGAATTCATTTGACTCGACATTCAATAACAATTCCTTGAATTCACATATATTCAATATTAACTTGTTGATTTGATTCGAAGTCAGTATTAACTCTTTGAATCAATTGAAATACAAAAGTAAGTCCTTGATTTGACTCGAATTCAGTACATTTATTAACCAATTTACGTCAAATTTTTGATAGCTTTTTTATTCCAAGTAATTTTATCAAAAGTAGTCAATTTATTGAACTGGGACGCCTTATTAGCTTCTTTATTTGACTCAAATTCAGTATATTGAGTCCTCAATGTAACTCAAATCCCATAACAGCTTCTTTATTTGAGTTAAGTTCCATAATAGCTTCTTTATTTGACTCTAATCCCATAACAGCTTCTTTATTTGACAGAAATTTAGTATATTGAGTCCTAAATGTAACTGAAATCCCGTAATAGTTTCTTTATTTGACTCATATCCTATTGAAGCTACATTATTTGACTCAAATTCAGTATATTGAGTCATCAATGTAACTCATATCCCATAACAGCTTTATTTGACTCAAATCCCATAATAGTTTCTTTATTTGACTTATAATTTGACCAAATTTAAGATCTTACTTTTCATAATTTCATTAATTTTCATTTATTCATTTTTTCAAATCAATAAAGAAATTTTAGAAACGTTTCGGCTATTTTTATATAAATTTGTAGGTTAAATCAGGTCGTTTGGAATGGTCACCCGTACACAAAAGCAAATTTTGGCGAGAAAACGCTCAAAGGCTCAACGAAAAAAATTATGAGCTGTTGCGCATCCTTATCCATTTATTGGAAACCAGCAAGGATCCTTTGGTATTGAGCGTAGCAAGTTTCGATATAGGCGAATACGTCCGTCACTATCCTCGTGGAAAACAGTAAGAAAAATCCAGTTTTTTTTTTCATTTTCAATTTCTTTTTTTACTAGATTTTAATTATTTTTAGTATAATCGAGCAATTGGGCGGGAAACAATTGGTGATGCATTTGTTGGGACACGAAGACCCTAATGTAAGATACGAGGCGCTTTTGGCAGTTCAGAAATTGATGGTTCACAATTGGGAGTATCTCGGTAGGCAATTGGAGAAAGAGCAGAGCACCGATAAGTCGACATCTAAAGGTGGAGCAGCTGTTACCGGAAAAGCTTAAAATATCTGGTGGCATCACCCTATATAGTATTTTTTTTTGTTTATTTTCAGATGTATATAGAAACATTCCTGGTTTGTTGTTGGTGTTAATGCTTATAACAAATATGCAAATTTTAAATATATCGTTTTAACCTCAAAAAATATTTTTTAATTCATCGTTTGATGGGGTATTTATTAGTCTGGGTTGTTGGAGCGGATAAGTTCAAAGTTTTAAAGATTTTTTCCTGTTTTTTTCTCACTTCAATTCACGATTTTTTCCCTATTTTTCAAAGTTTTCTTTCTCGTGCTTCTGTTTTTCGATTTTCGATTTTTTTAAATTTGTGTCATTTTATACAAAAAAAAAATCACTAACGCCATTCAAATTAATTTGACAAGTTTATTAATTCTAGATTTATTTTTATATTAAAACGTATCTACATTTGAGAATCGGAAAAAATCCAAGTACAATTCCAAATTATAAATCGAAGCAGTTCTAAAATAGTATTTATAAAACTTAGGTTCCAAAAACAAAACGAGAATAAAAAAAATATCAAATAAAAATTGAATAAATAAATTCGTAATGATTTTGAAAAATAATTGCAATGTAAATCAGCAACTTTTTAATAATTTTTCATCTCATGACTGCTATATTATTACAAACACAAATAACAAACAATATAGTCTTTGATGTCGATTTAACAATGAAAAAAACAAAAAGATTAATAGTCTAATTTTATATTTTGTAACAATATTAAATCTGATGATTGCCAAGTTATTGTGAACCTAAAGTATTAAATTATATCATTAGTAATGCTATTTTAACGTTAAATATTTTTCTTTTCAAAGAAATAACAAATATTGGACTCAATATCTAATGATTGCCAACTTATTGTAGGTCAAAAGTAATAAATACTATTATTTTACATATGTTAATTGCCAAATACAGAATCCACGAAAAATATTTTCATTAAACAGATTGTAGAATTGTAACAAGATTGAAATAACGTGATATCTAATAATTGATTAAATTATTGTGGACAAACTTTCACTAAAACTACCTGCTAAAGAAGTTTTTAGAGATGATTGCATATATAGTATAGAAGATTGATAAAAAAAATATTACTTCTGAACTGTTGGGGCAACTAACATCTGATGCCTGCCAAGTTATTGTGAACCAAATGTAAAAAAAACAGATGATTTTAGGAAATATTTAATGTTTGCCAAGTTATTGTGGACCTAAAATAATTACTAATGCAACTAATTTGAAACAACTAAATATATGGCGATTGCCAAGTTATTGGTGGCTAATAGTGAACAATAGAGGATTTTCAGACAAAATAAATCTGATGACTGCCAAGTTATTGAGGTCCTAAACTAAAATAGAGTTTTTGGAAATATTACTGAGTGTAGCAACTAATTTGAAACGACTAACAAGAATACAAAACAAAGTTTTTAAAGACAATATCCACTGTCTACCAAAAGTAATATAAAAGTTTTTAAAAAGTTACAGATCATAGCAACTGATTTGAAACAACTTGACATCTGGTGACTGCCAAGTTATTGTTAACCAAAAACTAACAAATAAATTAGTTATTGAAGGGACAGAAGAGGTTTTTAACACAATTACTGAAATTATATTAATTTTGAACACAATTTCATTCAAATTATTTCTTTATTTGTGTTAATTTTATAGAATGCGTTGAAGATAGTAGCGGACTTGTATGAACTGCTTCAACTATTATATTTACACACTTAATAAACTTCTGTAAAAATGTACATTTAATGTTTAGATTACTTTGTATAATGCTTATATATATAAATTTAAAAAAAAAAGTAATGAAATCATCACTGCAATATAAAGGTACACGAAATTGTAAAAAAAGCATCAACAAAACGATCCTAAATAAAATTTTCTGGTTTAACAGGAACGATATCGAACATGTCTTGCTCCAATGGTTTAGACACCCAGGAACCCAGCTGCGCCTTGACAAAAGCTTCGTACAGACTCATTTTTGCTGCTTTATAACTAGAGACACTTTCTTTTGCGTACATCAACGTCGAGGGTAATACCTTGATATCAGTAGTATTCGATAATTTCGGAAACAAAGAAACGAATCTACTAGCCAAACTCTGTTTACAGACCATCGATACACCTTCTTCCGGTTTACCCACATGGGTATTCACTATTTCAGGTTCTTTCATACCCAACGTCCATATTACTGAAAAATTTGGGGCTTTTTGCGGTTGTCGAACTTCCGTCGATGTAATCCTCAACATTTTCGGCCTGTTTAATAAAAACGGCGGCGGTAATCCTTGTAGGGTGCTTTCTATTCTTCCACAAATGGCTCGGTATAAATGACTTTCTTTCATTAGGCTTCCTAAAATGATCGATTTCAAGTAGATCGGTTGTATGAAATGGGATAATAGAGCCCCCTGCAGTCCCAGTACGTTCCATCTACATATTTTATCTGAACAAGACATGGTTAACAATCTTTCTCCTTGAACGATTCCATCCCACGTTTGAAGTGAAGGGGCATTCTTTACAGGTATAGTTCCTTCTCCTGATTCGATTTTCGATCTTAACTGTCCTCGGGATATTCGATTGGGGTGTTTGTCGATCGACGAATTCTCCTCGTGGGGACTGAATATCCTCGCGTCTCCACACGGAGCCGTATTTATGTACAAATGGAATTCGATACCTTCCTTTAGACGATAACCTTTACCCCCTTTACTTTCGAATATTGAATTATTACTGGTCGTTGTTAATTCTAATTGATCATAAAAATAATTTACTAAACATCTTCTCGATAAAATTTCGGCGTGCATGTCGTTCAACGATGCCCCATTTATACTAATATATTCACCGGAAACGCATTTCGTTCCAGTCGAAACGCAGATTACTTCCGCTGTGTTGATGTCAGAATTTTTTGTCATTACAATACCTGAAATGTTGTAAAATACCTCAGAATTTCGATTTACAAAATTATTTCTATATATATATATATATATATATATATATATATATATAAACGTTATCGTAGTGGGATTGTGGCAACTTAAATAACTGTATGTATGACTCTTAGAATCAGGTGTTTGGGGTATGTGTGCAAAATTGATGCAAACAGAATTGCCAAGAGAACACAAATGGAGGTAGAGGGAATTAGAAGAAGAGGCGGGCCGAAAAAGAGGAGATTTGAAAAGAGTGGGAATAACTGAGTGGAGGGAGGACTGAAACTAATGGATAATTCTAGTAAAAAAAGTAGAAGAAGAAGAACAAAACCGAGCTTAAACATTTTGTAAATTTTAATTTAATTAAATTAATTGTAAATAACAATCTAGCCATGGGCCTTCAAGGTTTAAAGTGCTGTATATTTATGAAGGGATGTACTTATAACCTGAATATAATTTTCTCTGAAATATTTCAAGCTTAAGGGGGACTTTATTGAAATTCAATAATTCTTAATCTAAATGTAAGTATAAATAAATTTGTCGAGGCTTTTACACTTAGAAACTTTTGAATAGGGTCCCTACTTTTTCCTTTATCGGTTTTGCAACAATTATTCCAGTCTGGCTCGGCATTGAAAGCTGAAAACATTATAGCATCTGTGTTTTTTGTATTTTTCGTTACATTCAAATAATTTATCGAAAATTTGTACACAATATTCCTCAATATGATACGAAAGATCATCCAAAACAGTACGGGCGCAAAATATTGCATCCTCAATCCCCTAACCACTGGGAATTTGAAGAGAGCAAGCATGTCAGAGCAGACAATATTACAAAGTGGCAAATTGGGAAATAATGCTTTTTCAACATCGTATCAGTTTACTACTTGTTTCTGAAGCAAGCTGTAGAAGAGGAGAAGAAAGAAAACTTCTATCGAGGACTTGAGGAAGATGGCAGGCTAATCAAATTGAAGTTTTGCCAATCTTGAAGCTTTTGAGGAAAAAAAAAGATGAAAGATCCTTCTGATTTCTTCATAAAAACAAATTTTTAACATTCTGTATACCATGGATAAAAGCAAGAAAAACAAAGCACTCAAAAAGCTTTTATTCAAAATAAAATGTAAACACCTGAAATATGACACTGCAAAGACAAAGTCCCCATTAAATATGAATTGTTATTGTTTTATTTACCTGCAAGAACTTTTCTTCTAATATGAACGATATCATTAGCCATCAAACTACTGAATTTTTCATTAACCAATCTTCCAACTACATCCGCTAATTCTTGTTCATCTTTTGTAGCAAAAGGAATGTCTTCCATACAAGCAGTCGATACATTGGGAATACTGTAATTAATGAGCTTACTAAGAGCAGAAGAAGCCGCAGCGTTCTTTGCTAGTTTTTTATTAGAACCAGTTCCGATGAAAAGTTGATTATTAATCCTAATGGATATTTTGAATCTACCATAAGGATCACTCTCGTTTGAAATACATGTGAATTCTGCATTAGGGTACAATTCGTTCAATAACATTAATGGTCCTTTGACTACTTTACTTTTTTTAGAGTTTCCACTATCTTGTTTCTTATTGATTACTTGATCTGATGTAAAATCCATTTTTATACCTAGATTTGGTGATGGGAGATAATTGAAAGTATAAAAATTATGAAATCACTCTATTACTAACCTGGTAAAGTATTTGAAGAAACAAACGTACCGTTCGTTGGAAACTGTATGAATGATTTTAAAGCTTCTGTGGCGGCTTCCGATTTGGCAGCTTTCTTTGAATTTCCTGAACCATAATATTTCTGTCCGTCGACTTCTACACATACTTTAAAAGTCGGATTATGCGAAGGGCCAGAATGTTCAACAACGTTGTATTTTAAACCGATTCTCAACTCATTCAATATAGATATAGGATTTTTTTCATTTATGTTTATATTCTTTATTTCATTTTTTCTTTTTTTAAAATTTTGACGAGGTTCATCTTCGTTGGACCTCTTTACAGTTTTTCCAATTGCACAGTCGCTTAATGTTTCAGATTCTAATTCATTCGCCATTATATTAATAACGCAAACTATGATATTTACTGGAATGGTTAAAACCAATCTTTTATTTTATAGTCGATGTTTTTTTTATCGTTTAATGTTTAGTATAAATTATAAAAACTATTAATATCAGACACAAATTACAACTTTTTTGTAAGATGACTGATATTACACAAAACATTCAATTTGATCTACGTTATCTGTCAAATGGCATTTAATAGGTGCGTTCCAAAATTTAACTGATTCACTTTGTGTTTTCGTTGAAATATTAAGAATTGTTATTTTTAATTCACCATGGGTTTATAAATACAAAACAAACGGTATATTATTTATCTATTTTAATTAAATTTAACCTAAGAATTTGTAATTTAATTATTTGACAGTTTTTTTTTCAATACTTGGCAGTGTTGCCAATATTATTTGTAACTATTTTCACTCAATAAGTCATTTCGAGTAATGTAACTTGAAAAGTCGGACATGTTGTCAACAACAACAAACACTTTATTTAATTTGTGTATAGAAAATTTATGTTTATATAGAAAATATTTGGTCAAAATTCATGAAAATAATACACAAATATAACCATAAATTTAATGTACATAACATAAATTTGTCCCCTGAGACTATATTGCAACTGGTTGTGACGTCCCCCCAAAATGACCAATTAGGCCTTTTCAACAATTGTGAATATAATCGGAGAACTTTATATTAAAATATTAATGAAATTAAATATATATGAGGAATCTCAATTTCTATATTATTAATCTTGTGTTTTTGGAAAAATTATAATTCGTCTTTTATTATTTGAAAATTAGTTTTGAATAAATTATATCGTCTTATAGATTAGAATGATTGGCAACGTTGACAAAAATATTATTAATTTCCATCAATTCAATATCAACATTTCGCTTAAACGTGGATAATCCGCAAATTTTTTGTCACTATTATGATATACAGTAATATTTTTTAAAATTATGCATCCATTCAGTGGAACGTATCTTATGAAGCTTAAGTTTGTGAGATATTATACCAGCTTTGAAATCGTGTAATAAAGAAGAAGAATCATGTAAACAAAAATATAGAAGGTCATTGCACTTTTAACACAAGTTATTTGACAAAGTCTACAACTTTAACAAAAATTATTCATAACGGTAATTATTAATGCAATATAATTATCCAAAACTTTTTAATTTATAAATTAGATATATTAATAAAATATAACGGTTAAAATTGTGATATTTGTGAGAAGTGAAGTATATCCAATATAAAAAAATGTTCTAATGTCGAAAAGTTGTTTGTAACTGAAGAAAAGGTATCAATTACAGTTTGATATGAATTACATTATTTTTATATTTTCTGTGGCCACTACAATGTTAATAATCCTTGCTACTCTTTTAAATTTTTTCGAGGCGAAACTACCAGTCGCGTTAGGTCAGTTTTTCAGATACGGCAAATTTGCCAGCAAAGAAAAGTGTGCATTGTTTTCTAAACTTAACGTCGAGGTTCCTAAGTCATGGTTTAAGCATTTTTACATAGTGGCTTTAATTTGTTACACTACCATGTTTATTGGAATTAACGCTGTCTATATATTTAAATTTGAAGTTCCACATTGCGTTATTCATTGGATGAATGCAATTTCTGGGAATAGTTTATCTTTTGGTAAGTGAATAGAATATTTCTGTGTATAAATGTAACTACGATGAATGTATACATATTTCAGTAACCACAACACAAACTTACATTGCTGTTTGTTTAATGACTTTACAAGTATCTAGAAGGTTTTACGAAACGCATTATGTATCGATTTTTGGTAAAAATAGTTACATCAATGTAAATCAGTACATTTTGGGAATTGTCTACTATCCTGGAACGTGTCTGGCAATACTATGTGAAGCACCAAAGTTTGTTAAATCTCGTAAGGAAATTTAATCAATATTTATTATATTTCTCTTCAACTTTTTATTTCTTAGACCTTTTTATGTTTCTCGTAATGAGTTGTCTTGACCTTAGGCCTGTTTTAACAAAAAATTAGTTTAAAATAACAGTAAACTTTTTACCTGATTTTTTGTTAAAAGATATTTAAAATTAAGACAAATTATTGCGAAAAAAATTATTTATATTATGAAATGTCAAAATAGGAATATTAAAAATTGAAAAGTTCTTCTTTGAAATTTAAATTGCTATTAATGAATATCGAAATTGTTCATTTGAACTACTGAAATTAATAACATAACCTAATTTTAACAGAGGTCATTCTTAATGTCAATGTGTTTATTAGTTTTTGTTGATATTTACTATTGTTTTTTTTTGAATACTATTGCGATAAGAATAATAATAAAACATTTTCTCTATACCTTCAATTGCAGCTCCATATTTTTCACAAGAAATCAATTTTATCAATGTTACTTATATGGAAATATTAGCAATATGTATATTTCTATGGGGTTGGTGGCATCAATACAGAGCTTCAGAAATCTTGGCAAATTTAAGAAAAAATAAAAAAGGTAACTGATTTTTATCTCAATGATATCTTACAGATCTTTTTTATTGTTTTAACAATTTTGGATCATCTATTTATCTGCCAAATAGCCTTTTTTATAATTCCAAATATTTATGTATCTACATTCTTGTTTAGTAGGTGCTTTATTCGAAAAAATGCTTTCTTGGTCTCAGAATTGAATTTTTTATTAACCCTCAGGTTTTTATTTGATTTTAGTTTATCCTTAATAAGTGCTGCAGTTTATCATATGTAATGTCACTGTTTGTTTTAGGGTGGTTTTAAAGCATATTATTCATAAATACACACAATAGCATAAGCAATATTTTTTTGAATTGTACTTTTACATCACTAAAAAATGCATAAGAACTGTAGCCCTCATTGTTTACTGAATCTTTTCAGGAGAAATTGTAACATCTGAACATAAATTACCTTTCGGTGATTGGTTTGAATATATATCAAGTCCACTTCAAGCTGCTGAAATAATAATGTACACTGCACTTACTGTGATACTGAAATACCATTTTACTTGGTTTTTTGTGTATGCTTGGGTAGTAGTAAATCAGGTAAGTACATATTTGGCATACAAAAATATGGTTCTTGTTGTAATAATCAAAAGTCTTTGGAAACTTTTATTGCAAATGGAAAAAACAACACGGCTTGTGCATTCCGTCAGGATACAGTAATGATAACAAATGACTACAAATATTTTTCTGCCACATTGTTGTTTTTCAAAAAAATTTTTAGAGGGTTGTATTGTTGATTTTTTAGGTTGAGACGATGCTATTGAATCATTGGTGGTATCAAGACACATTTCCGGATTATCCCAAAAACAGGAAAGCCTTAATTCCACTTATTTATTAAGCTAACAATCTATTTTAAGGGTAATGGAGATGGGGTTTTCCCCTTTAACCTTTTCCAAATGGGACAATATAAACCGATATTTATTTGGGTCCACTTAAAAATGTGTTCAATAGTTTTCTTCATGCATAATTGTTTTTTTTATTCTAAAAATGTTTTAAAAAAATATTCTTTTTAAAGTGAACCAGATACAAATGGATTCTCTCATGTCTATATTTTTTAGTTGAATAATAAAAGTAAAAAACAAATAATTTAAACTAAATGAAAAATCAAAAACTTTTGAATTTTATTTCAGGTGCTAGTAGTTATTGAAAATATTTTTTTTTATTTTTATACATATTTGATTATTTAATATATATTAATTTATCAGTCCTTATTGTGATCACTTTCCCAATAACTTTCCTATATGCAATTTCATATTGACGTTAGACACTGACTTAGAACGTTAAATGAGGTCACGTAATACAATTTTGACTGGAGCACAGTCTTACATACAGGTCCGGCAACGAGAATAGCGGGGTGGGTTCATCCAAGTCTTTCATGAATGGGGCCACAGCCTATAGAGGGCGCTGAACCCGTAATGACCGTTGTCGATTGCGTGAGGATCTCTCCTGAGAGTTGAATTGCTCGAAAATGCAGCCCTAAGTGGGTAGTAAACTCCATCTAAGGCTAAATATGACCATGAGACCGACATCGAACAAGGACCGTGAAGGAAAGTTTAAGAGTATGTGAAACCGTTCAGGACGCTGAATTACTTCACTCTGTGGCCGCCAGGTCGGCGTTGTAATCGAGAGATGGAATTACATGATAGCCCTATTTAAGAAAAAACAATTTTATTACAAAATATATTCATTTTTAATAATAAAATGATACATAAATAATTCCTCAACCAAATTGATTATAAAACAATTACTCCTAACCTGAAATCTTCTTCTTCACAATCTATTGTGCGTATAACGATATATTCGATATTTTCTCATCACTAGGTATATTATGTAAAGTTTTCAAATGTAATTTAATATAGCTTTTATCGGAAAATCCCTTATGACACTCTGGACATTTGAAGGGTTTTTCCCCGACGTGGGCCCTCAAATGTTTTTGCAACTTATTGTTTGCCGTATAGGCTTTAACGCACAAAGGACACTGAAATTTTTTCACCACCGGTTTAATTTTAACGTCACCGATACCGTGTGCTTTCGATTTGTGTATATCGAGAGATTTTTGAAATTTGTAACCCTGATCGCATATCTCGCACCTGAAAGGATTTATACGCGAATGAGTGATGATGTGTCGCTTTAATACTGACATATTAATACATTTCCTATCACAGAAATTGCACGGAAAGTTCCTTTCGCCTGTGTGGGTTTTCGTATGGCTATCGAGGTTTATTTTCAAAGGAAATTTTTTTTCACACACTTCACAGGTGTATTTCCATTGGGAGGGATCCATGTGGACGCACATCTTGTGTTTGTATAAATCTGATGAGGTATTGAAGGCTTTCGGGCATATTTCGCAACGGTAATTACGTTTGTTGGCGTGGATCTTTTCGTGGTGGTACAAATCACTTGCGGTTATATAACCTTTACCGCAAAACGAACAAACGTGCGGCCGATCTCCTGAATGATATCTGAAATTGAAAATAATCACGTCATAATTATTTATCAAGACTTTCTCAAGAATAATGCATAAACTTATCTGAATTTTCAGCGAAGAAACAATCCAAAACTAAAGTTATGTTCATGCTTTAGTGTAACCAGCAAAACGATCCAAAAATTTAACTGTAGTGCATCCAAAACCGTTCACAACATCTTCATTTTCTTTATAAAATAATCTAATTACTCTTTTTCAATTAAATTATTCTAATTTTTAAAATGTTTTCGGTTTATTTGTTATGACAAATGACAGATGTCAAGTTTTTAGAAATATTCATTTTATTTGAATTTCCCATTAATGTAACTAAATCATAGACAAACTATAAAATGATCATTGAATTTAAAGTGAGGAAGCAGTTTGTTGTTATTACATATGGCGGACGGTAATATCCGCTTTACCATAGGCGTGCTATATAAAAATTATTCTGAAGCATATGATATAAAAAATTAACAAAAAAAATGATAAAATTTCCAAAAAAATCAAAATCTAAGAATTATTTTCAAGTTTGAGTCAAAATGTTACTTTAATATATTTTTATGGTACGCCGACAGAAGTTTTTCATTTAAACAAATAATTTTCTAGTTTTGGAATTTTTATATTTTTTATAGCAAAATTTTTGGCAAATCCTATAGATCTTTTTTAGAGTCATCAAATTACGGATTTACAAAACTGTTATACAACCAACGGTACTGTACGGTAACGGGTGTTGGATCATAAACAAAAAAGAAGAAAACAAAATAATCACTTAATTAACGAATTTTCTGGAATATTTGAATTGTATTTAAAAAAATCACGAGAATAATCAAAATATAATCCGATTTGATATAAAATACATTTGAAAAAGCGTCCACGACACGGACCGTGAAGCCGGTCTTGTTCTAATATGTTAATAGAATGTGAAATATGGTGGACGCGCCGGGTATTGTAGAAGAACAAAAGCGGAATTCTCAGAGAAAACCTCTATTTATGTACTGCGGCGATTTGTCTTTTATATTTGTTTATATTCTAGAACCGATTTATCGAGAAACCCATGTTGTATGAATATGCGCTTATTTATCACCATGAAAGTCAGTAAATAATTGGATGTCATAGTGAATGAAACGAAATAATGTAAAGTAAACAGTAGATTTGAATAACTTAGTGAATAGTTAAGTAGATAATTATCATAGATATCGAGTAGTTTAGTATTTAGTGCATAGTTTATTGTATAGATTTCGTAATTTCTTACCTTTTATGTGCTTCGAGGTAAACCTTGGTGGCGAAACTCCTATTACATATTTCACAAATGAATTTCCTATCTTTAATATTATGTACATTATCAAAATGTCTTTTTTGCATATATTTATTTTTAAAAGTTATTCCGCATTCCAAACAAGAAGGGGCTGTTTTTTGTTCTTCTTTATCACTACCGACAGAATTACCATCTAAAAGATGATGGAAAATTGTCAGGAAATTTAAAAACAAAATTTTTATCAATATTTTCCCCTGTATGATTTTGAACATCATTTTTATAACAACATCTCCTTATTCCAGTCAAAACCCTCAGATATGAACACTTTCTGAACAAACTGTTTGCTTTTAATACATCAATACTTATAATCACACAATATATGGTCCTTCGAGTAGGATGAACGAGAAAACTAGGAAAAATTCGAAGGATCAGACAATTTAATTGTAAATGATGGCGTATTAGTGATAAATATTGTTTTTAAGTATTAATATCATCAACATTTGAAAGAATTATCACTTAGAATGAAAGGTATAAGGTTTAAGAAGAGGTTAAAATGATTTGGGAGTAAATTTAAAGGCTAGGATGGATGAAAAAGCGATTATATCACAGTTATGAAGGAGAAAACTGAGGAAATCTCGAAGAATAGGCAATTTAAGTGGAATGTAGGTATCGAGGTAGTATACAGTGTTTCGAGCCGGATTAGAATTATGAAAAGGAATTTTTTCCCAACTTTATGATTAACATGAAAGCTACAAGGTTCAGAACGAGGTAAAAATGGCTTGGGGGTCAAATTTAGTAAATCTAGTGGTTGGAAAAGCAATTATGTCACAGTAAAAAAACTTACACTAACAATTACACAATTTTTGGTCCTTCGAGACGGAATTTGAACAAGGAAATTGAGGAAAAATCGACGAAGCAAACAATGGGGAACAAATCTGGATGTTGAAGTGGTTGCAAAAGTAATTATATCATAGTAACTAAAAATTTTAGCACAATTCTGATAATAACCTGAACTAAACACTACAATTTATAGCAAATTAAAATTGTCCCTGTAAGATTAAAGTCAATAATCAACAATTTTGACAAAAATCTAAAATGTGGTAAAAACTAACGACCGATTAGTGATATTAATAGAAAATTTCACTTACTGTCATGTTTCATTTCGCATATAATAATATGCTTTTTCAAAACATACTTTGAAGCATACTGTTTGCCGCATATGTGACACGGTACCCTCGTACTTTCCGATTTTTTCTCTTTTTTCGTTTTCTTCGTTTTTTCAACTAGAGGTTCTTTAAAATCCGTATCCGAGTTACTATCACTATCATTACGACCATCGTTATCCGATAATATATTGTTCTCCAACGATTCTTCTTCAATTAAAGTTTCTTGTATTAGTTCTTTACAGTCTGTGTTCTCATTTTTTACCACAGCTTCTTCTTTAACACCTATCGTCTTTAAGGACCAATACCAATTGTATGAGTTAATACATAGTGATTTAAATGAATGTACATCATATAAACGTTGACAGCAATAAGAACATACTTGAAATGTACAATTCCAATCCTATAAACAAAATGAAACTATTTTGATTTCTATTTCATAAGAAAAACTATATATTTCATATGGTGTAATAAATGAGAACAAAAAGATTTTTACTTCGTATGAAAATTTATTATTACTCTTGTATATTTACCAGTTCTGGTACGCATTCCATCAACTTTTGTAAAATATCTTTATTGTCACATTCACCATTTCCCACTTTAAATAATTCAGATGTTGTTTTTAAACATATTAAACAAATTTCTGACATATTTATTGTTGTATATTCAACAATTAATAAGCTTCAGGGTAATGACTGACATAAAAAAAGAAGTAGACATTTTGGATGCATTCCACTAAGCACTCCCGACAATCACGTTCACGACCTCGATATTTCCCTTTGTCCAGAGCGTTATTATCTTAAACCCAAATAGAATGTCTTACGAGGCGTTTTGAGCGTTCAGATAAATATTAAGGAATGGCAAAAAAGAAAAAAATAAAGCGAAAGCGTTATGTTGTTATTTGTAAGTTATTAAATTTTTCAGTAGAGCGCCTAACTGATTTACACTAAAGTGAAATCAAAATATCTTCTGTGGCGATAGTGAAATATTTGGCGTTGCGTCACAAGAATGCTTCAAAAGTACTTATCATTTTCCCATACCGCATCAAATAATAAGATATATTTTCATGGTTACAATATTTGTTGCTTTGAGTTTTGAAAATTCCGCAAACTCTTACAACGCGCACTTCGATCCACTTCTTGACAAGGATCACCATGAACGTTATTCATGACGACATGAGTCATAACGATCGTAGTCACTATGTGGAACGCCTAAAAGAATATCTCAGGAGCCATGAAAGCCTAGTGGAACGCACTATTTGAAATATAAAAAAGTAGATACCATAAAATACATTTTGTTCCATAAAAAAGTAGATACCATAAAATACATTTTGTTCTGTGATAAAAAATTAAATATTGTATCTATATTTTGCATTAAATTTTTTACATTAAATCGTAGTTCTGGATTAAGATGACATCATAATTCGGACATTAATAACTTTTTATTAGCTATCTAATTAGATAGAATCGATTCCGGAACAATTGGCTAACAGTTTAGTATAATTGTAAATGACATTAAAAAAGAAGAAGCAATTCGAGACTTATCAACAAAGTTAGCAACGATCAAAAAATCTAACTTTTGCTTAGTATAAAAGTATAAATATGGTAATATCTCTTATATTTAACTTTTATATAGTTAATATTATTATTTTTTATTCTTTTTAGGCACATACTATATTATTGGTGCAACCAGGTACAAATCCTGAAACTCGAACGTACTCAGACTATGAATCTGTAAACGAGTGTATGGAAGGTGTTTGTAGAATTTATGAGGAACACTTAAAAAGGAGGAATCCAAATACCCCTACAATTACTTACGACATCTCCCAACTGTTCGATTTCGTAGATCAGGTAATTTTTTTTGGTTAATAAAATAGAATAATTGTAAATTAATTTTTTTTATATGTATTCACATCATTTAGCTTACCGATTTGAGTTGCCTCGTATATCAAAAATCAACGAATACGTACGCCCCTTATAATAAGGATTGGATTAAAGAAAAAATTTACATATTACTACGGCAGGCAGCGGGGCATGAAATATAATGGAAAAGGGATTAATTTAAACATCTATAATTTGTTATATTTTGTTTAATTTTTTTTATAATGTAATGTAAGCAGAGGTAATTTAAATTTTGAACTACAATTTATTCATTGACTGTGATTATTCAACTGTATTAAATTCGACAGCAAGTTATAATCCACATAGTTTCTAGTTAATCATTTCATAATATAATGATAAGTCAATATTTTAATATTTAATTTAACTTTGCTTAAAAAATAATGAAAGTACCATTAAAAAGTCTCATTTATTTGAAATTTCATTATTAATGATTATAATATAGGTTTATTTTTTTGTAAGTAATAAAATTTGTAAATTTTCAAGTTTATTCATAACCTCAACTCAAATTAAAGGAATTATTATTGATATTATTTGTTTCTTTTTAAAATTTAGGAGTAAATTAAACAAATTAACGCTCCAAACTTCTCTTTTATTTTCTCAGGTGTTATAAGAATCTATCATGTATTTATTTCTTACACTGTATCTTGTCATCTTCCTGAATTTCTTTCTATTGTTGCTTCTATTCACCCCAACTCCCTCCTTTGTTATATGCACTTCTTTCTCAGTACCACACTTCAGTTTTTAATAAGGTTTTTCATTGCTACTAATTTAACTGTTCCTTGTTTATTTCATCTAAAATTCTTGTTCCCTTACTTTTCTTTCATCTCCTAATTATCCGATTTTTAAGGGGTATTCTTATACCTTTTTCTCATAAAACTATTTCTTCTTTTTTGCTTAATTCATAGAGTTTTTAATTTTTCTATGTTTAAGAAAGTTTGAAACATTTTTTAAAATGACTTGAGTTTAAAAATTTGGGGATATAACAACATTGAAATTTGCTAGTATTGCAAAGAATTACAAACAAATAAGGAAAAGACGGTACAGAAACAACAATTATAGCACAATTTATTTAGTATTGGCAATAGATATCTGAAGAATAAAATGTTGGTTAGGTATCCTTCGGAGGTTCATAAAAGCAGACCAAGAACATCATGGATGGAAAAAATATCAAAAACTAAGTCAGAAAGAGATTTGATGGCAGAACTGAAGACATAATTATACTGTATAATGAATATTATCATCATCAGTTATCATCTTCAAAGATCAAAATTTACCTTTGTAGATGATAACTTAGTGAATACCAAGAATGGTTCCAGAAATTCAAATTTTATAGTAGGAAACTGGACTAAAAACCAATTATATTTCTCTCTATAATTCCACACTGCAATGAGATGTTTTTAAAATGCGTTATAAAATGTTCATTACCACATATAAGAATTTGGATACCTTCGATTTTATCACTGATGTAGTTTTTAACGATATTATAATCCAATTTTGTATTGTGAATTATCTCGTTATATTTGGGTGAGTTATTTTCAGAATCACTGAGGAAAATTTCGTAATTAAAATTCCAGTATGTTTGTAACTTGTACAATTCCTCCCTCAGATATATGGTATCGACGTTTTTGCAACAAAAATATAATTTTAAAAAAGTGTAACAGTTTTCATTATTTACTATGTCACCGATTATACTATAAAACGGAGCGATTCCTATACCTTGCGCTATAAACAAAATATTTTTGAAAGCATAATTTATTGTAAAATCTCCATATGGACCTCTCCATAACGTTTCTGATCCTAATTTTAAATTTCTAATATACCTGCACATCATTCCAACTTCGTATAGTTTTATTAACACAGTAAAACTCAATTTTTTTTGTTTATTTATTGGTATAGGTGTATAAGGTCTTTGGAATTCTTCATTTTCTCTTCCAGCTTTAAGCATGATAAACTGTCCTGGTTTATAAATGATGTCTAATTCACTACTTTTTCCTACATTATTGTTCATAGCTTTTACATATTCTAACGTAATCAGTAAAGCATCTTTATATCTCTTTTCGATGTTAATGACTTTAAACACTGTATAAGCTGTTGGTATTAAGCAGTTTCGATACAATTCTTGTAAACTTTGCTTTCTATTATATTTTTTAAGTTGTTCTTCGTAAACGTCTAATATGCAAGGGTTACAACCTGAATTACAACAATCTGATTCATTTGGTTTCAAAGGAGGTTCCATTGAATTTACTACTTTTCATTTTCCTATATTCAAATAGAAATTAGTAATAAGATTCGTTTATATTTAACTTCGTATATGTCAATGAAACATAACCTATTTAATCTTCTTTTTTTGAACGTATGAAAGTTGTGTCATTAGAACTAATATTAGTAATAAAAAAGGCCATTATTTTATATTTGTTTTTAAAAAATTTTTACAAGTAAAAAGCATAAGAAAGCATTTTACTTCTTAAATTATGTGGTATTTATTATTTTTACTCATATTCCTATTTGATTTTAAATTAAATCGGTATTTAATTAGGTATTTTTTTTTTCAAAATTTCAAACTTTAATTTTCCATATTTCACATATTTTCTATTATTTTTGGGTTAGTTTCAGGTAATTGAAATAAAACTTAAAATTGGAATAAAATTTTAATATTTACAATAAACCATAGATTAATAATTATTTCAACGTTTTATATCAAAATCAAATGGAATAGGACCAATATTAATTCTACCAGGTAAAATTTATAAAAAAATTATTTTTAAGCGAATTTTGCTTAAAATATAATTAATATCACAAAGATCCTTCATATGCAGGTACATATATTATATACCTTTTCAACGAAATATTATCAATTGGAAGTTTGGTTTAATAAATTTATTTTTATATACTAATATTTTGTTAATTATTCCGTTAATGCAGTTTGAGAAATTTAATATAAAGCTTTTTCCTTCTAGAAAAGAAGAAAATACTTTTTCCCCAGTGAAGGAGTAAATAAATGGAAAAGTTTTAGAATTTCAATAGATTTCCGGAAGCCCCTGTGTTGTTTTTTAATCAATATTTTTGATAATTTCTAGAATTTATAGTCATGGAAAATGTTTTCGAAACTAAACTAATTAACAAAATAGGCAATTCAATATAGTTAAATAACCATTTTGAAAAATCCTCAATATTACAAACAAAAAATGAAATTCAAAATTAAATGATGCTATAATTTTCCAAAGAGTACAAATATTTCATGTTCAATGTTATTATCAAGTCCAAAGACAAAGTTATAACTATACAAAACAACAATGAAAAGCAAAATGCTCAAAAATATTTCATATATAGAAAAAGAAAAATTGTGATTAATAGAATAACGAACTATCGAATTTGTTGAAAAGCAGAACCACTTAGGAGAATAAGTTAGAGTCTAGAATAATAAAAAAAATTATGAATCTAGAATAAGTAATAAGAAAATAAAGTAAAAAAGTGATAGAAGTAAGAGAAATTCAAATGATACAAAACAGTGAAAGGAAATCTCTGTTGTAATAAAGCAAAAACCATAACAAACCAACAGAAAATAAACATTGTATGTATAATTAAAGAAAAAGCGAAACCTGTAGATAATTTAGACACCTGAATAAATAAATATAACTTGAAATATATTATAAAGATTATCTTCCTTAACTTCAAAATTAGAGACACAAGGACCCATAGAAATAATAAATATTAAACTAATGGACGGGGAAAAACAGCTGGATTCGAAAAGAAGTGGAAATTAGACCCAATACAAATCAATTAAGATGTCGTTACACTGGGTATTACAGAGATTTTAAATAGTTTATGATAGAAGAGCTGGTTTATTTTATAAACCTTCAACATCATTCGAAAAGCTACGAAAGTCGAAAGTTATAGAGAGCACTGTTTCACAAAAAAATATATTTCAACTCTAAACCAGCTCGAAACTTTGAGAGTAGAATCTTTTTTCTGATAATAAACTAAATAAATAAAAAATTGAGCGTCTTATCCTCGATTTCAAGAGAAATATCTGTCTAGCTAAATCAAAATAACATTTTTTTAAAGTTGATACATTCAAATAATTTACCAAGTCATAAAGCTTATTTTTCACACATGTAACAATTCGTTATTATTAGTTAAAATACTGGAATTTGAGAATGATGCGTGTGCGAAAGATCATCATCGAGAGTTAATAATACCATAAAAGTAAAAAACATTCCTATGGCGCTCAAAAAGTGCCATATGTCGTGATAATCGTAAAAACGAAATAGTTTACATTCTACGTTGAATTGTCTCGATTGCGCCGCCGTTCTCTGTAAACAAAAACGTTTTCGAGGTACTTTCTAATCAATTAAATAATAAAAATACGAAAACAATAATTATTAATTGATAAAAGTATCGACATAACCGTATTATATGATTATTTTCACAAATGTTGATATTGAATTGTATACTTGTTTCAGTTTCGTTTATTTTTTTTATTTCCTTCACTTAAATCCTAAACAGAATTTCTACACTATTTATATTTCCACGATATGAATTAAATACTACAACAATAACCATTTTATCACGAAATGTCATTTAACAAAACCTATATATTCTTCTTTTTTAAATACTTGACAGTTGTAGTAACAGAACTAATACAAGTACTATAGCTGTATAACGAAAAATGCTAATTTCTCATATTTTTTTTTAAATTGTATTTATAAACAAAAATTTAATAAAAAAAGCCACTTGAATTAATAAGAATTTTTTATACACAACTCATAAATTTTTGGGAATTTTTTTATCGAAAAGTATCACATTTTTGTTATTAAAAATGGATTAATAAGAAAAAAATTAACTTACCTTCCAAGATATGGCTTTGTGCAAGAAAAAATACATTGCGGAAATAGCGCACACCCCAGAAACAATTAGGAAAGCCCAAGTCAAGAGCCTCACTTTCTCTTTATTGATGTACTAGAAAAATAAAAATACACTAAACGGAGACTGTTGATTCAAAAGACACCTCAAAAACATATCATTTCCTCATATTTGATCAGAAGCTCCACTTCCTTTTTGACTCAACTCAATATGCAAAACACAAATAGGAAAAATTGATAGGGATAGAAAAATCAATCCCTTGTATCAAAACCCCATATATGGAGGGTAATTACATACAACACTAGATTCGATGGAGAATTTTGAAGTTTTTAGATATTTTGAGGTGAAAATGTTACTAGCAAACATTGAAGAAGCAAATCTGCAAGGAATCTCATTTTTACAGTGTACGGTTCATAAAGTAAATATTCGATATAGACAAGAATTGTCGGACCGGAGGTATAGGAATTTAATCCGATAGTTAAAAAGCAATAATATAAGGAAGTAAATTTTTTTCCCTCTGGACAAATCCAGCTCAACAGGTCGTTTGAATTAATATAGTTGCACTTGTTCAAGGTGTTATATACAATGTGACCCATATAATCTTAGGGTACTTTTGAACTACTAGAAGAATGTAAATCAATCGGAGACTATTTCCTGGAATTCTGGAACTACCTGTGATGAACAGGAAGAGCATTTCCTTAACCAAATAAAAAGGAATCAAAACTGACGGAATAGAAGAATGTCTGCTAATTGATATCGGTTTTGTAGTACTAGGTCCTCCAGATATTCTTTCTAACCACAAGTTTCTCTAACAAATCCGACAGGTCATTTGAACTACTAGAAGAATGTAAATAAACCAGAGACTATTTCATGGAAGTTTTGGAACTATCTGTGATGAACATTTCCATCAGGATATTTCCTTAACCAAATAAAAAGGAATCAAAACTGATGGAATAGAATGTTTGCTAATTGATATCGGTTTTGGTGTACTGGGTCCTCCAGATATCCTTTCTAACCACAAGTTTCTCTTAACAAATCCGACAGGTCATTTGAACTACTAAAAGAATGTAAATAAACTAGAGATTGTTGCAACAAGTTGTGTACACCTTAGAGGTCATTTGAACTACTATAATTGTACAGTTTGGGATGTCATGTTTATTGTGATTTGAAGTATTTAATTTGTATATTTGAACTATGTACTGGAAGGATCGAATTAAATCCCAAAGGTGAATATCTGATATTTTAGTGACAATTGACACTTTTGATTGTAATAATGGAGTTAGATGGTGATAAAAATCGTACTCACCTTCATCACAATATAAAAAACGAAGTACAACATAGTATTCGTCATAAATATGGTCAATAGGAAGACAGGGAAGTTTTTCGGTAATCGATATAAAGCAAAAGCATCCAGACCCCAATTGCACAAGTTTCCCAAGAAAAGTAACACAAACCGAGCTGAAAATAAGCCATTTTTAGTTAGAAAAATTGGAAATTTCTTATGTACCTTTGTGGCAAGGTCTAACAACGTTAGTCGGTCCTGACCAAAAGTCGTATATCCAAACCTGTTTGAATTTTTGTAAAGATAAATCACCTGTAACGAAACAAATATAATAATTTTGGTTATTTGGATTAAAAAAAATTGCTTACGTAATCTCCAACATCCCATGTAATATACTTTTACACTTAGATAAAAGCACATTAATATATGGATGATAACGAAAGTTATCCAAAAGTATTGATTCGCTTCCAATATTCCTATCATCGCTGGAAAAAAGAACGAAATAAAAACTTAACCTAAAAATATCTACTTTGAAATTAAAAGAAATATGATAATAAAAGTATACCAAGGTTAGAAAAATGTGGTGATTGTAAACGAGGAAATAAAGTGTTGGAAACAATGAGTAGTGGATGTATTCATATTTAGAGGGTGGAAGACACTGGAATGATAAAGGATCTAAAAACCAGAAGAGACCATGGTGGAAACATTTTTCAAAGACAATGAAAATCGTCTATTAGGATAACAAGGTTAGATTTCTAATTGTGGAGCTGTCAGAGACGAATAAATTAAAAAAACAAATCGAGTAAATAGATATATCGAAGCAAATTGAAATTACTGAACAATAGAGATTAATATGGACAAATTTGGACAATGGAAGACCCCGGAATAGCTAAAAAGGTCTTAAAAATTAAAATACGAGCTACTAAAAGCCAAAAAACAAAAAAAATTTTGATATCAGGGTGACTTAAAGGCCATCAGAGTCAAATATTTGAGGTGCCGAAGCAGAATTTTCACTTTTAGTTGGATGGATACATCAGAATATACGATATTGGAAATAAAGCACATTCGGACGAATATCTTGGACATGGTGAAGAATAGAGATTGATTTGGACAAATTTTGGAATGACAAAAAAAGGCATAAAAACTAAAATATTAGTTACCGGAAACAAAGATACACAAAGTTTTTGATGTCTGGTTTATTTAAGGGCGAACATCTTGGACATACCGACCAATAAAGATTCATTTGAACAAATTCAGAAAATGGAAGACGTCAAAATAACCAATTAAAGCCTAAAATCAAAATATTCAAAACAAAAATCAAAGTTTTTTCGCTTATTTTTTGTTGATAAGTTCTGAATTGAAGTTTTTGTAATTGCAATTGGGAATATTGATTAAAATGGATTAAAATTAAGTATGAGTAATATATTTTTATTCAAATTAATATAATTATAGATATTATAAAACATACCGAGTACTACTGCTAAAGCTAATACTCCGAATGTTGTATAGGCGTTAGCGTTTATATCTGGATGGCGATTTTGATATAATTTCACCATACAAAGTACCGCCATTACGTACATAAAACTAGAATCTGAAATATTACATATAACGAAATATTTAAACCGGTATTGGTTTTTGTGGAATTTGGAAAATTTTATATGGAATATGTATTCAAAGTTTACATAAAAACTGTTATTCAAATTTAAAATTTTATAAACGTGAAAAGACCGCAAGAAAATTAGAAATAATATTCATATTATTAGAGAGGTAATAACAATTTTCAGCTTTAAGCTATAGAAAGTTGATATATTGAAAATTATCAACGAAAATATTACAAATTTTGAAAAAATGATATGAGAACGATCGGCATAAATTTCAAAAAGATTTGTTTTTTTCCAAAAAGCATTTTTTGGGAATTTTGATGTTGTTTTATCAGAAAAAAATATTAATAGATATTTTCAAATTTTAGTATCATCCTGTATGTATGTTTTTCCAAATAATTCATCAAAAACACTTTAGGATGTATGTATATACTTTTTAAATAATTCTTAAAATGTATAACTTTTGTTTCAAAACAAAAATGACATTTTTAACTGGTTTTTGTTAACAAAATCTATATAAAAACACTTCACACTTTAGAATCACCCTATACATATGTATATTATTTTCGAATAATTTATAAAATGGACAGTTTTTAATAAAAAGGAAATGTTCCAATCCAAAAGTGTCACTTTTAACTGGTTTTTGATAACAAAATGTATATAAAAACACTTCACACTTTAGGATCACCCCGTATGTGTTTTGTTTTTTCAAATACTCCAAAAAATGTATGGTTTTTGTTGAAAAAATTGTAGCAATAAAAAATGAACTTCCCAATAGGTTTTTTATAACAAAATGTATATAAAAACATTTGACACTTTGGGATCGCCCTATATGTATATTATTTTCAAATAATTCATAAAATGCACGGTTTTTGGTAGAAATAAAATGTTACATTAGGAAAACGACACGATCAAATTGTTTTTAACAATAAAACAAATATAGATGTGTATATAAAAACATTTCACACTTTAAGATCACCCTGTATGTATATATTTTTGAAATCATTCATAAAAAGTAGTTTTCATTGAAAAAAATTATTGCATTAAAAAAATGAACTTTTCTACTAGTCATATATATATATATATATATATATATATATATATATATATATATATATATATATATATATATATATATATATATATATATATATATATCATATAGTTTCCTAATTTTCGAAGTTATAAAACAATTTTTAAAAAATTTACATTATAAAAAATGATATAAAATAATATTTGCACTTACCAAATTGAAAATTCAAAGAATTAGGACAAACGTGGTAGCTTCCGCTAAGTATACCTTCCATTATCAAAGCCACCCCCATGGCATAAAACATACCATAATGTTGAGGAATACCAAATTCCTTGTGAAAAAGAAATCAAATCAAATTTTTTGTTAATTTTGAATCAATTAATTTACCTTATCGAAATCGGCGTCTTTGTGGGATTGTTCCCTAAGATACGTTATTATCAAAAAAAGTACGCCCAATAAAACATAACCTATATTGGAGAAAACGTGATTGAAATCGCTGAGGAAACCCAAAGGATGCGCGCATAAGAAATTGTAGTAACATAAATCTTGTTGGCCGGTTTCATTCAATACCTAAAATATCCACTTTATTATACGGATTTAACACCACTTGAATTTGTATAAGATTATGATGTAATAATACAAACTCACCATTTGATAGGTTACGACGAGTTGCAGTACGGGTAAGGCGTAAAAAATGGCCACCGTGAGAACGTTGTATAAATACAAATAAGATCTTTTCGTTAATTCTTTAGGGGGTTTTCGGGCTAAATCTATCAGAAACGGTTGTCCTCGACCTAACCTCAAATTTTTATCGATATCTACTTCATTTAAGGTATCGTAGTCAGTTATATCTACCGAGGGGCCAGACATTGTGGATATGGTACGTTGAACATTAGCCATTTCTATACAAACACAAATATTGTTAATGCTACAAGAAAAATTTGTTTATGTTGCATTTGATGATAATTTTCAATTCAATTTCCACCATATCCATGATACAAAGATTTTAATGAATATGATTGAAATTAGCAATGATTTTTAGAAGAAGGTGCAGCAAGTACTGCAGAAGATATAGATGAAGAAAAAACCACTGTCAATATTTAACCATAAATCTGTGTTTTCGTGGAAGTTCACAATGATTTTTAGAAGAAGGTGCAACAAGTAGCATATAAGATGCAGTATAAATGAAGAAAAAAACCTTCTATCAACATTTAGCCACAAATCTTGAGGAAAAAAAGCAAATTAATGGCACAAAATTAACTAATAAATGATTTAATGATGTTTAAAAAGATGCCAGTGAAGATCTTGATTAATTCGGCTCTGATGGAAGTTTGCAATGATTTTTAGAAGGAGCAGCAAGTACTGCAGAAGATGCAGATATAAACGAATAAAAAACCCTCTGTAACGTAACAAAATAACTAATTAATGAAGATCTTTTCAATGAATTCAGTTTGGAGGAAGTTGATAGAGATTTTTAGAAGAAGGTGCAGTAATTTGAGCATAAAATTACTACATTTTTAAACTTAATGCATGTAAATGACACACAAGATGCTGATAGAAATTGAGGAAAAACAGTGTCAATATTGATAGTTATTTGATAATTGAAAAGTTAAAAAGCCAATCAGAATTACAAAAATTTTCATTTAGGGATCCAAATTTAGTAGTTCCATAAAAATTATGATTGTTTTTGCCCATCGAAAAGAAATTTTATATTTCTATAGCAGATATAGGTGTATGTCTAGCATCTTACCTATATTTTCTACAGCTACTGTGTCTTTTCGTGTTAGTGTGAATAAAGTGCATGTAACAGTGTAAAAAAACCAATGAAATGTTAATAAACCAGATTTATTTATACATTTTCATCCGGAAATTATAATAATAAATAACTAAGTAGTCAAGAGAAATTATCTTCTATAAGATATTAAAATAGATAAATTTCTTCCTTTCATTTCATATTTCAACACATCAGATTAAATTGATATTTTCTCTTGAATTGCATGCTTTAGTTCAAATTTTGTTAAAAATTAATATTTCTAAGCTGTTAGTGGTTAGATTAAAATTTCACTACGAAAATTACACGTCAAGAGATAACTGCAGTATTTTTAGTAAATAATAATTTTTTAATACATACGATCAGACATTTTTAGATATAAACATGGGATAAAGTCAAAATAAATGTCTTACCAATAGATAAAAATTATGAATAAATAATACAATTTCATTCCGACTACCATTTACAGCATTTTCTTTATTATATGAATAGAAATTGAAACGATTTATTAAATATATAAATATTTTATACATCCTAAATATCGAAAATGTAAACTGAAGCTAAATTATTGTTTACCGGTTATGTTAGGTTAGGGAATTGACAGCTATCGAATGGCCTTGTTTCTGCGGTCTATGGAGAAAGATCGATTATATGTAGTAACCATAGAATATTTTAATTCAATAGAGGTATTCGCGGTTATTTCAGCTGATTTCGAATATTTTCTAAACGTTTCAAATGCGTATGTATAAAAAGGAATGTTCCAATATTTATGATAAAATGTTTTCCTACTACATTTTATTATCATATTCACCGAGTACAATAAAACTAAGAATTGCAGTAAACTGTCATAAAAGAAATTGAAAGTCTATGGAAAATATCGATTGTAAAAATGTTACAAGCAAATCTGCAGCTACCTCTGAGGTTATTAATCGATTCCATAAAAATTCTGTTTTGGTTAATAAAAGATTGTAAATTGAAAGAAATGTGAAGTAAATGATACACACATAAAAAAAATGAAAAAAGCATTAATTTAACTGAAAAATCGAAAAAAAATAGTATCACGAATAGAAGAATAAAAAGAAGATATTCAATTATTTAGGCACCATAATGAATAAGATACAAATAAAAAACATTGAACCAGGACGAGTTGTATTTCTGAAATACTTCAATTGATACTTAATTTGTTGTTCATAAACTTCACTTTTTTTCTTAAATTTACGAATGAATGAACCGAATTCTGTAGGAAACTCAAGTATACCAAGCAAGGATATTTTCAATACTTTTAAAACGAAAGGATAATAGTGAAAATTGTAATTTTAATGTACCTGTGCCATCGAATGTTCGCGTGACCTTCAGCCTAACAATTCCTGATGAAATAATACAAATTAAAAAACAAAATACATAATTGTGCAGGAAATTATTAACAAAATTTGATTTGACCTAAACCCAAATTAAAAACACTTTATTTTCATGTTAATTACAAACCCACCTAAGCTAAATATGATTCAATTAATTTTTGAATATATACAGTCGTTATTAAAAAATTATAAAAAAATTAATATCTTGTAGCTGACGTTAATTACTGTTTTGAGGTTAGAATCACTACAAGCGATATAAATTTCAAGAAAAAACTGGCGTTTCTTTAACGTCGTACCAACATAAAAAGTTTCAAAGAGAAAACGAAATGGCCACTGTCACTTATTCTCTACAATGTTGTACACAGATATTTGAAATTATGTAAATCCCTAAAAACATCCCCTCTCACATTTTTCCACACTAAATTCGGGGAGAAAACCCTTAAGTTGGGAACCCTGACGTTAACGTTAACGAAAGTAGCTACTGTTACTGTGTCGTGATAGTAAATATTCTCACATTTTAAATATTTTTTAATAGTTTATTTTTATTCATATATGTATACATTTTTGTACATGTAATTCCACATGATTTAAAAAAATGTGAAATCAGATAAAAAAGTAATTCCAATATATGGAAAGGTTATGGTACTAATAATTCTTATTGCGATCTGAATATACCATAAATACGAAATTATTCAACACAAATTTACAGATAAAAAATTTGTTCTAAATATAAAGAAAAATTCGAAAATTCGAATAATTAAACGCTTTGAAAACTAATCGATACTTAAAAGTGACAGCTGTCAGAACAGATCAAAAAAGAATACGAATAGAACGTAATCAACGTTGTTCGAATTGACAGTTAACAGAGTGACAATTAAACGTCAATTAGAAGAAACTAAAGTTATAATGGGATCCATAACTGAAATATCATTCACTAGTTTCAGTTTGTTCTATTGTACAATTAAAAATACGATGAATGTAAGTGTATTAAAAAATTTTCCTTTCAGTACAATTTTTATTATTGGGTCGAATCAAAAGTCGCGCTGTACTAAATCTGATAAATAACGGGGATGTGAAAGTAAAAATTAGAAATTTAAACTTTAGATCAAAGGACTAATTTCCATTCTTAAATCGTTTAAATCACTTACACAACAGTTACTATACTATCACTATACGCAGATTTTAATATTTCTTAGGCCTCTTTGCTACTTTTTTTAAGCTGAATACGAAATGAGTTGTTCAAAATGCAAATGTTTGCAAGAACGATTTCACTAAAGCCGAAACTTATCTCACCGAATGAAAATATAAGAAAAATTAATTGAAACAGATGTTTTCCAAAAAATTTCATTTATTTTTTGGTAACCCCTCGTATATACACATGAAATTATTTCAATTATATATTTATTTTGATGAATAATTTGTTTTTTTTTTCAACAAATTGATGCAAAAAATCTGTAAAGATAAGAAGAATGCATAAAATACATAAAAAAATTAGATATCATTTCATTGGTATTTAGGTATGTGTGTATAACATGCAAAACTGCAAACAGTGACTTGTTTCTATAAATGTTATGTTAATTATATTATTTGGTAAAAAATATGAAATTGAATAACTTACGTGCATTCGGCGTGGTTGAAAAATTATCAACATACTCCATTGCTCTCGGTGTAGTTGCCTTTACAGTATAAAAAAAATATGGAAGACCAAAAATTATATAGAAACCACCTAAAAGATTTAGTGATAAGTGGAAAACAAAATAAATCCCTCTAGTATGATTCTTAAGCAGATGAATGAAGATAATGACATAACTAAAGAGGTAAGAAAATGTAATAACTGAAATTCAATTACTTAAGTTCCAAAAAATAGATACTTTTTTCTGTCTTTAATAATTTTCAATTTAACTTCACATTTGGCTTTTATTTCTCTATTTAAAGATTGATAATGTTCACTTATTTCCATAATCAATAAAATTTTTATTTCACAAAAAGCACTGTTACACTAAGAAACACAAATATAAACAAAAATGTCACGCAAATGACTGAAAATTAAATTATTTATATGATTTTTCTTCAATATAATTCAGTAATTCTCGAGATGATTAAATAACCTTAGAGCATTCGAAATAATTGTATTTGTCTTGTTTATAAACTATCAATTCTTCTTTTTCGTGTAACTTTGACTCTACAAGATTAAGTAATCAGCTGTAATCTAATGGTATTCAATAAATTTACATAGACAGCGTTGCCAGTATTAAAAAATCGTGGTATTGATTTCAACTTTCATTAACTCTTCTACTTTTTCATGTAACTTTTCCTTTGCGTTTACACGATTTAGTAGTCAGCACATCATTAATTTAATTGGATTTGTATATTACACGAAAACAACGTTGCCAGATTTTAAAAATTATTTGGAAATTAAAGTGAAAATAAAATAAGGTTAAATTACTATGTATATCAGTGCAATGAGTAATATACTTACCTATACATCCCAAAGTAATCAAAACGGCCATAACGTAATCGGAATATGTAATACTGGGTTTAATAACGAGGGAAATTTGTTTCACCCTCTCTGAATTATTTACATTACTAAAACCCGATTTTTCGCAAGCGTAATCGTCGGGTTTTGCGACAAACACTATGTAAAAACCTTGGGGAAATTTGTATTTCTGTAAAAAATATTTATATACGGGGGGTGTGTATCATATTTTCGTTACGACAATATTTTTATACTCACAGGTATTGTGATACCTCCTTTTCTGTTAACGGTTTCGTAGAACCCCCTGAACGTTACATCTTGATTGGTATCGAAAACAGGGCACTAGAAACGAAAAAAAAAACGCGGAAGGTACGAAGTATTGATTGAATTATAAGACAAAAATGACGAAATACCGGTAAAAGAAAACGAGAAACTTACACTTATATTTTGTATACTGACAACCATGCAGATATCGTCGTCTGAATTGACTTCTAAAATGACGGTTTCGTAATTAGAGTCCCCCTTTTTTATCAAAGAATCGTCTGTGGTGAAATTGTAAAAGAAGTAGCTGTAAAAAGGGACATAACCTAATATAAATAGCTATGGGTATTTTTGATGACACTTATAGTACTCTAGCAAGAACATATTTCGATGATCTTGTCAATTAATTCTAAATTAGGAAAATCCATCGATTTATTCACAAGTTTTTTATGTAATTTATGATTTTTTCAAAAATAATTATAGTGTTTTCAAAGTAATGTGAAAATTGTTATTTAAACACAAAAAAACCCTGTAGAAATAGTTTTACAACATAATTCGATGATCCTGTCAACTAATTTTAACCTAAATTGGAGCAATCCGTCGTTGTAAGCACTCCACCCATAGACAAAAGATTAAAGATAGAGGGACGACATAAAAGTGAAATTGAATTATTGACGAGAGAGAAAGAGCATCTTTTTACCACTCTCTGTCTCCCTCTACAAGCAAATATTCAAAAACTCTTTTGCCTACCACCTTCTCTCCTACCACATGAAACTTCGACTTAATTTTGATCCAATCAGAAAAGAGTAGAGGGAAATAGAGAGTAGTATACCGATGATCTTTCTCTCTCTCTCTCTCTATTTAATATTATTTTAATATCTATGACTCCATCACCAGCTAGGAAACCATTGATGCAAACACCGGACTAAGTCCTAACGTACGATGAAGAAGAAGACTCCAATTTTTTCAAAAAAACTTCCAATTCATTTAAATTTGAGCGCGAAATATCGTTTTACAATTTTCTACGCATAATTTGATGACCCTGTTGAAGAATTCTAACCTAAATTGGGAAAATTCATTGTTTTCTGTAGCCCACCGCGATTTTTTACAACTACTACAAATCTGAACAAAATTTTTCCATCAATAAAAAAACGTCCGGAAATATAGTTTTACAGCTTCCTACGTATAATTCGATGATCCTGTCAACGAGTCCTAACCTAAATTGTAAAATTCGTTGTTTTCTACACGCCCCACTGTAATTTTTGGAAATTTTTATGTTTCATAAATTTTTTGGAATTTTTTTAAAGAATTCTTAACATAAATCTAGAGTAAATGATTTATTATTTTATAATATCAACGACGCCTAGTTTTTGGTTCCAAATATAAAATAGAAAAACGATTTTTTTTTAATTCTGGTTTTAACGAAGAATTTCCAAACAAAAAATACAGAAATAAAAAAAATGAACCTCTTATCAGCTTCATGGCTTTGAACACACTTATTTCCTTAAAATTGTTGATAACTTATAAACAAATAATTAAATGAAAAATTGCCCTTTTCTTGCATGTTATCATTTATATAAAATATTTTCGAGTTAGATTAGATTTGAAACAAGTTTGATTCTTTATTCATTTTTGTTTATTCATTATTATATATAATTTTACAACCTAGGGCAAAGCTGTAGATTAAACTATGGTTTGAACTCCAGTTTAAACCAAGAATTAACAAGGTCACAGTTAAACAGACATTTTTCTGCCAGTTGTCACAAATATAATCGAAATGTTTTCGATATTTGTTGTTGAGAGAGTTGTAAAAACAAAAATGAAGAAATTACAAGAAAAATTGTGCAATTTCTATGACGCAGTACTTAAGATTCTACCAATATTTTTGTATAATTTTGTAGAAATGTAGAGAATATATAAAAGTTAGGTTAGGATCTCTCCGTTTCATATTAAACTGAAATTTAAACTACCCCCAGTCCTCCTGTAATATATCTCTATTTTACAATTAACAGAAAGATGTAGACAATGATAGTTTTCTTAATTTCGAGGATGACACCAGAAAGTATCGGCTGTGTTGTTCAGGTACTTTTACCTTATTTACAATGAGTTATTTTCCACAATATTAACAAATATTTCAAAAAAAAAAATTATCAAAAACTGTTGTTTTTTGAAGTTTTAGAGCCAATAAACGAGGGGTCCATTATAACTTAACATTAACATAACATAAAATGTTGAAAAATTACATTAAAAAGGAAAAAATAAATAACAAACACACTAATATATAATAATTATCAATATTAATGTCCCGAGTGCATGTCAAATTGTCGATAATTTAATTTTCTCGAGTGCGCGAATGCGCACGAGAGGAAATTATGAGACAATTTGACATTCACGAGAGGACATTTTGGCAGACTATTTCCTGAGAAAAATTTAATTTAAAATAAACAATAATTGTCCCTTTTCTTAAAATATAAAATTAAAACCAAATGATGTTTATTAATCCTAGACGAAAATTTGGCACTAGTGCAGTATTATCGCTGAAATTTGATCGTTGCTAGGTAAACATAAAATATTACAGCTTTTTGGTTGGTTTAAATTTTTCGAAGGAAATAGTCAATTATATGATTGAAAATAAAAACTTACCTGGGTTGACTTGGAGTAATATTGAACTTATGCTCCTTGGAAAGTTCTATGGTAAAAGTATTTTGTTTCCTAACTTCTATGGTGAAATTAATAGTTTTATTCGAAGATGTAGCTATAGAAATAAACGAATTTTCCTGTATCATTTTCTGATGTCTCCCTAAAAGGTAAATTTACAATTCAAACTATAACATTATAAACCGCGTATTTCACGTACCGTTCATTCTATAATGTTTTAATATGTCGTGACACATAGTTTTTGTGGTGTAATTATATACGAATTCACCTACGTCTCCTTCGATTTCTAAAGGCAATTGCCACGATATCATTTCTTTAGTTTGTCTTGCTACTATCATTAAAGGAAAAGACACAGTTGCGTTGCTTTGAATCCATATTCTTGGAGGATTCGCATTAACTGTGTCATTCTGGAAGATTTTACGTATAAAATAATCGTAAATCAACAAAAGTTTGAACTGTTGATACCTCTCAAATATTACTTTTGAATTAAATAACAATAACTAAAGATATTTATTTATGTTATATAATTAACTTACAATAGTTTCTGTTACTTCTAGAAGATATTCTTTGTTATTATTTATAGTATTAGTGTATGTTTCATTATATTTAAGTATAACGTATTCTGCGGGGTTATGTTGCACACTTTCGGACACAGCTAAGCACAATGATAAGAATAAAAATATAACTTTGTACATTTTATTACATTAGTAAAATTGATTCATCAGTATTCCACAATGAAAATAATCGACATTAAGTTATTAAACACTATATAACTGAAGTTAGATCTGAAGTGATAACTTTACATCATAGATCATCTATATTTAGATGGCTCAGGACAATATTATTTGTTTAGATAAAATTAGCGCCATCTGAGAGTGGAAATAGGTACCGATTTCAATTCTGTCACAAAATAATAGATATTTTATTAATAGTATTTTAAAAACTACTTGTGATATAAATAAATTCGCAAATTTCTTAGTAGTAATGTTTATACGATAAACATTTTATCAATCGACTAAAATTTAAAAAAAAATCAGTTTTCACCGGTAATACGACAATTCTTTCTTTAATTACGTAATGTTTTTTTATTAGATTTTTGTACATATTCTTTAAGTTTTAATTATATTATTGAAACTACATTTTTAATTACAATAGATTTTTTAATTTACAATTTATAAACTACTTTCTTTCACAAAACATACCCAAGTAAATAAGATACCTTAAGGCTGTTCTGTGCTTTCTTCTACAATTGTTTCGTCTTCTTTTTTTTGTTGACAATCCGAAACTATCTAAGTTAAAAGCACGCATTTGTAAGATTAAGAAATACATTATTATCACCTTAAAGATACATATTACTATTTATTAATCATTCAAGAAATTAAATTGTTGATTTCACATTGTTAAATTTTTTTCGTAAAACTTCATGAAATTAATAAAATAAGGTATCAGTATGATTGTATAATTGAGAGAATTATTATTATTCGAAACTAATTTTTGAGATCGCGGTTAATAACAAAACGTAAGATAAATGTATAGAGTGCTGACTGTTCTTCATTACTATAGAGATAAAAGCATTTAAAAAGTCAATTATTGTCCTTTCATGAGACTCGGTACTTTACTAGTTACTGTTCTGACCAGCTGACTCAAATTATTTTAGGTTAGGTTGTTTTCGTAATTCATTTACTATTCGGCAATTACCACGATCAATCTGTACAGCCTATGATCACGTGATACAAATTGCTCTTTGGCCGTTATGTTCCGTGAACAGCATTACCGAACGCAATTATTAATTTTTTGAAAAAATAACGTCGTTTGTTTGTCATGTGTCAATTGTCATTGTCATTCTTTAAGTGTCAGTTCCTTCAAAATTTCCTTTTGCAAGTACGATAGCAACCATGGCTGTCGGTAAAAATAAAGGTTTGTCTAAAGGAGGTAAAAAAGGAGTTAAAAAGAAGGTGTAAGTAAAAAATATTCGTAAATCGTTATTATGTAGAGATTGTTGAATCTAAATTTTATATAAATTACGAATAATATTTGGAGATGAGTCAAAATAAAACAGATACAAATTTCTTAATGTTTCACTACAACTTTGATAAACTGGTAAATTTGTCGAATTTTGATGCGGTAAATACAATACTTTTGAGTCTTATTCCTTTTTTTTCAAGAAATTTAAACTGTTTTATTTTCAATTTATCTATAGGTTAGGTTTAAATTGTTTACATGTGGTACCATTAAAAACAGTTCATACGGTTTGTTGTAATTCCTTAGGTTTCATAATTTTGTGTTTTAGTGTGGACCCTTTCACAAGAAAAGACTGGTACGATGTTAAAGCACCGTCGATGTTCGCCACCCGCCAGGTCGGTAAAACTTTGGTTAACCGTACGCAAGGTACCAAAATTGCTTCCGAGGGTCTCAAATTCAGAGTTTTCGAAGTTTCGTTAACAGATTTACAAAACGATAATGACGGCGAAAGATCGTTCAGAAAATTCCGTTTAATAGCCGAAGATGTACAAGGTAAAAATTTTTCAGTTCATTAATTAAAATTTTTTACAATTTTTTTTTTCAGGTAGAAACGTTTTAACTAATTTCCATGGAATGGATTTAACTACTGATAAATTGAGATCGATGGTTAAGAAATGGCAAACTTTAATTGAAGCATCTGCTGATGTTAAGACGTCCGATGGATATTTGCTGAGAGTTTTCTGCATAGGGTTCACAAACAAAGATCAATTTTCCAATAGAAAAACTTGTTATGCACAACATACCCAAGTAAGTGAAAAATTATTGTTTTCATCAAAGTTTTGTTTGATTTAGTAGTTTCATGTGTACTTGTGCTAAAAACAGTTTATATGGGGTGATTTAACGTTTTTTAAACAAATTACAAATATATTCACTTTTTATATTAATTTTAATAGATTTTTTTGTCTGCAGAGATTAATTTGTTTTTTTTTTAATACATACCCAAAGTTGAAAATCTTTTCTATTTTTTTTCAAATATATCAAATCAAAAACATATTTACTTTACAGGTATTTGTTGTTTCTACAACTTTTTCATTTATTCTTTTATCATTTTTTTGTATCTTATTTTCTTTTTTTGTCAGTGATATGTGATCTTGCAATGTTTTGTTCTCCTTTTTTGTCTTGTTCTACTTTGAAATTTGTCAAAATTTGGTTTCTCTATATCATTAGTTTCAGTATACTCTAAATTTTTAATTATTTCATGTACTAAACTATCTCAATGTTATTATAATCTTATAAAAAGTTCTCTATCTGATCCAGTTTCAAATAGTCTTTTATTTTTCCATTTCGTGCATTGTTTTCCCATTTTTGTCTTGGTCTATTTTTCAACTTTCTTGGTCTTCGAGTTCTCATTATTTTTGGCATCTTCTTTCTAGGTTTTCCTTTCCTCTTAAAACGATATTTGTGATTGTTATGTCTTCAAACATTTTTCTTTCGTTTTCTTTGAAGTATCTAGATTTTCACCAAATATGAGCTCTTTATATCATTATTTTCAAAGTTTTTGGCTCTTCAAGCATTTCCAACTTTCTCAATCTTTTTATCCTCATACAATATACTATATTTTATCCACTTTCAATTATGTAGTCTTCTCTATATAATCTCTTTTTTGAGTGACTTTTATGGGTTTTATGTTTTCCACAGATTGTTTTTCATGTTTACCATGGAATATTTTTAGGTTTTGACCAAATGTGGGTTCTTTATAGCATTATTTTCGGCATTTTCTCTCTATAAACATCCCATGGGTTCTGACTTTCTCAGTCTTTGCTTCCTTTTACTATATTTCTATCTGCTCCACTTTCAATTAGTTTTCTCTTTCCTATTTCTTCTTTTTTTTCCTTGCTTATAGTGACATTTGTGGTTATGTCTTCCAAGTATTGTTTTTTATGTTTACCTTAGAGTATCTTTAGATTTTTACAAAATTTTATGTCTACATGTGATTAGCATTTTTTTGTGTCCTCTTGAAGCATTTTATATCTGTTCCATTTTCTATTAGTTTCCTTTTTAATTTATAGCTTATTTCTAGAGTTCACACCAGTAATGAAAATTTAGTGGTCCAAAAGGACCACCAAAGTTATGATTAGTGGTCCAATAATATAACGTGGTAGACAAAAGTAAAAAAATTAACATATGCATGCTACACACACTTTTATACATACTTTTACGGCATATATAAATTCTTTTATGCAAAAACAGCACAGTAAATATAAAACATAGGTTTTTTTAAAAATATTTTGGGCGACAAATTGTCGCCATGCTGGCGTGAACTCTACTTATTTCATTTTCTTATAATCTATATTTTCATTTTTACTTTTTTCACTTTATTCTCTTTCAGTTTTGGACTTTTTAGGTTGAGTTTCTTCTTCTATTTTATATTTTTAATTTAAATTTTTTTAAATTAAAAATTTAACGAATTTTTTAGGTTAGAGCTATTCGTAAGAAGATGGTGGAAATCATAACCAGGGACATTCAAGGCTCTGATATAAAAGAAGTGGTAAATAAGCTTCTTCCTGACAGTATAGCCAAGGATATCGAAAAGGCCTGCCAGGGAATTTATCCTTTACATGATGTATACATCCGTAAAGTAAAGGTGAATAAATTGATAATATTTATTAATTTTCAAAAATTCCTTCAACGGTTTGTTTGAAATGATGATACACACTCAGCTCGCATTGATACAAACATGATGAGACATTTTTGTTCCCAAAACGACGCAAATATTTACAGATCTGATCAAACAAGATAAAACGCGTAATTTGATTTAATCCATTTATTTTATGACTATTATATATATCAATAACTGTAATATAAAATTTTATCTCTGATTCAAGGGATGATAATTCTCATATTTATTTGTAGGTCTTGAAGAAACCACGTTTCGAGCTTTCCAAATTATTGGAATTGCATGGTGACGGTGGTAAAAGCGGAGCCGGGGATTCCACTGGTGAAGCGGGATCCAAAGTTGATAGGCCTGAGGGTTATGAACCACCAGTTCAAGAATCCGTTTAAAAATGTTGTTTTGTATTTGAAAAAGTAAAAAAATGGAGTAAATACTGGGTTATTTAATCTGATACATTTCTTTTCTTTTAACCAAGTGGAAAATTAGTTGGAAAGTTTAATATGAGTTTGCTTGAAAATTTGTTTTTTTGAGTTTAATTTTAGTTGAAAAGTTTTTCCGAAGTTAATTTGGTGAAAAAATGGTTTTTTCTAATTAAATTTAGTGCAAATTTTGATTTAGTGGAAAAATATCAGAGTCCTATTTGGTGGAAAATCGACTTTTATCAGAAGTCTCTTTTGGCCTGATTTTAATAAATTATATAATATATTATTTTGAAAAAATAGCCCAAAAATTGGCTTTTCCTAATTTAATTTGGACCTAAAAATGGTTTTTTCGAATTGTAAAAAGTGTCTCTGAAAAACGGTGAAAAATTGTTTTTTCTTGACAACTGTCAACTAATTTGGCAAAAAATTGTTCTATATTTAATTTGATCAAAAGTTTGCTTTTTTGGGGTTAATTTGGTCTGAAAATGTTATTTCAAAGTCCTAATCAGTGGAAAATTGACTTTTTTCAGTAATTTTTCAATTGGCTCAAAAAATCACTTAAATTCTCCATTTTCCCAATATTTGTCTTGATATGGCCAAAAGTTTGATTTTATCTAAAACTGTTATTTCAAAGTATTATTTGGTGGAAAATTTACTTTTATCATTAGTCTCTTCAGAGAATGGATTTTCTGAGAAGATTTGAACAGGAAATGGTTCAAAGTTGTTGTTGATTGTCTCTTAATTTGGCTCAAAGTTTGATTAAAAAAAAAAATTGTTTCTATGTATAATTTGGTCCAAAACTCTTTTTTGGTCTAAAAATGTCATTTTCAAGTTGAAAAATTGACTTTGCTCAGTAGTTTCTTCTAAAAAATATGCCCCTTAGATATGTTTCATCAAAAAATTACTTTTCTGAATTTAATTTGGTCCATAGCTTGATTTTCTGAGTTTTAAATTTTTTCCTAGTCCACCTCGATGAAAAATTGGTTTTTGGCAAATTGAATTTGGCCAAAATGTTGATTTTGTCTAAAAACTTCTTTTCTAAGTCGTATTGGTGAAAAATTGACTTTTCTCAGAAGTCTCTCTTAAAATGGATTTTCTGAGCTAATTGGTTGAAGAAATTACTTAAATTCTTAATTTTCCCAATAATTGTCTCAATTTTGTCAAAAGTTCAATTTTATCTGAAAAATATTGCCTCTAGAGTCTAATTTACCCAAAAAATTGCTTTTTTGAGGTTAATTCGGCCAAAAGTCTAAAAACTTATGTTAGTAGTTTCTATCTGTCAACTAGAAACTTGGTATATGAAAGAAGAATTCCGAAAAGATTCATAAAGTATATTTGATAAAATCTATAGAGAAATAACATTTAAATCTAAATACACATTAACCACAAACTTTGAGTCAATTGAATTACCAACGATCTGGGTTTATTTGAAATATCCACCTTATTTAATAAACATTTTCCTTGATTTTTATGAATATGCCAATAAACGAATTCTATTTATTAAGTATAAAACTGAATTGCTGTTTGAATCGTTATTATTTATCTATGATCATTTAGAGACAAAAAAAGAAGAAATTTGATTTCTTGGTTGGTTCACAAGAACAGATATTTATAAAAACTTTTTTCTATGGACCCTATTCATAATTAACTTTATTTTTTAATTGTTCGAACTTTGTCTGCTCTTTATTATAATATATTTTTAACCTCTCCCAATTTGATTCCTATTTCGTTTTTGGTTCTATGACAACTTGTATCACATATTTCAATTTATTCATCTTATTACTTTTTCTTCTTTTTTTACTAGTGATTTGGCCTCCGCCTCTGTAGACTTTAATAAGTAAATGATAACATCAAAACATAGATTCTTTGATATTAAATTCTGAATTTTGTGGTTTATATCGATGGCATTGCATAAGGAATTATTTAAAGGTGAAATAAAAAAGATTGTTTCAAATACTGATATTTTTTTTAAATCTTACAATCACAGAGAATTAACATAAAATACACTCGTAAATAAAAATATAATAAAACATACAAATTTAGCTTAAACAATAATACAAAAATTTTCGACTTTCAAGTCAATATTTTCTATTTAAATCATTTTATGATTGAAAAAATTACATTTAAAATAATTAAGAAATAATAAAATAAAGCGAAGATGAAAAGAAAGACTAGCTATGAACAAAAAAAAACAAGACATTTAAAAAAATCGTGACATTTTTCAAAAAAATTCAGTGCCGTTTGTAACTTTGATTAAATTTTTTAAAAATATTTTCGTTCCTACATACTAGGTTATTGTCTTTGGTTTTGAATATTTTGAAAAATGTCACGACGTTGTGGAAGACTAAAAACTATTTCAAAAATATGGCAAAATAATTCACAATGAAAATGTACACGAAGATGCAAAATAAATAATTGTGACAAAAATGAAAAGTATAAATTAAAGAAAAAAAAGATCCTCAGATATGACACGTTATATAATCTATATATATATATCTACTCTAACTCTGGAAAAACCTGCTCTATTTTGTAAATATATACTGTAATATGGCACAATTGGTATATATATTTATTTATATATGGAATGACGTATTTCTTTTAAAAACTGTTTCTAAAAATTACTCTACCAAAAAGTACCAAAAAAGGCACAAAAATTTATATGTCTTCTCTAAGGCACTACTATCAGAAAAAGGCCTCTATTTCTAATACACCTACTCTAAAATCTATGTCTTTTTCTTTTTACCAACTTTGATCCCTATGTTTTTTCTTCAAATAAAAAATATACTACTAATTTGAATAAATTAATTTTTTAAATAAGATATTAACAAAAATAAAAATTTATTTATATCTAGCACGAGAAACAGTTCGAAATTTATCTCACGAGAATTGATTTTAGTAACAGTAGAATGATAGACCGCAGACATTACAACATAGAGAAAAAATATTTTAATCATTAATGAGTGAAAAAAAGATCTCTATAAATAGGTTGGCAACATTGTGAATACAGCCACCACAGGTGTAAAGAATTGGTTCAAATGGAAACAATGTAAGTTAACCTAAAGGTAAAAATTTACTCCACAATAATCAATTTTTTTGCTTAATAAACACGTTTTTTATCTAATTGTTTTTATTTTTGATACAAAAAGCACTAAAGAACTAAAATAAATTGTTTCACATAAGCATAAAGGCAGTTTGCCCTTATAGACAACAATAACTGATTTTTATTTATCATATTACAGCCCAACATGGGAAGTTTGCTTATAACTAGAAGTTTTTAGATTGATATGGATATAAATAAAAATTAAGTTAAAACAAAACACAACTAATCAATGATTTATCACGTATAAATTTGATCTCTGAGTTGTAACGTCTTTGCGTGAGACATAATTTAACCCAAACTTTCCTGAACTAAAAAGTGTAGTTGCATTGCTTGGAAACTAAACAATCAAATTGAAGATCATTATTTACAACAAGTTATAGGAAAAAACAATAATAAAAAAATCTCATTGATATGCTTGATTTTGATCTATTTATTTATTTTTTAATCTAAAGTTACTTGAATAAGTGACATATAAATCTAGTGTGGAAAATTTTAATTTTATCAAAATAAAAGTTTATGAGACATAGACTTACCCGAATTTACTATTAAACAAACACACATTACAGATTTGAAGTTATTGTGTACACAAAAAAACGACCACAATAAAAAATAAACGTAATTAAAAGAAATAACACGAATAATATAATATCGAAACGTGAAACATTTTCTGATATATTTAACAGTAGATTACTTGATTTCTACAGGATTTTAGTTGTTTATGTGCTGACATAAGACATAAAAGTTTTGAGATTGAAGTCTTTACCTACATTGGCTCTCTAGTGAGCTTTCGTATTAATAGTTATTATTCCAATTTATTTATTTATTTAATTAGCTGCATACTAAATGACAGATACGTTCATAGCTGAATAATACAATGAAAAAGGCCAAAGCCAAAGTTAATATGTATTCAGTTAATTTCCTTTAAATCTAATTTGTCTATGTGCTGACATAAAGCAATATTCAAATATTATATTTACCAGGAAGATGTCTTCAACCAAATTGGTCACGTAGTGACCTTTAGTGTCAATAGTTAATGTTCCAATTTCTAGTTTCTTCAGTAGCAACTGTTTAAGAAGCCATTTCGTGATAAAATTGGGAATAATAAGGTCTAAATAACTTCATAAACCACACAGAAAAATAAAAATGGCCGTTCTCTATTGAGACAAAGTTTGATATGAATTCAACACTAGATTATTTGATTTCCATTGAATTTTAGTTTGTCTATGTTCTGACATAAATAAATATTATGCTATCGTAGCTACGAGACTGATATCTTCGACTATATTGGCTGTGCAGTGAGTTTTATTATCGATAATTATTTTTTTATTCCATTTATCTATGTTACTCAGAAGTATATGTAGATATTTTTTTTATCGAGTGACAGATATGTTAGTAGCTGAAGAACACAACGGAAAGGTCCATTTTCTTCTCTATAGAAACTAGTTTTTTACGTTCAGTTTTTTTATGATACAACTACCCTTTTTATGCTTGAATTATAAATAAAAAATTAATTTTTAAGTAATACTTTTGTTAGTTAAACTACACAATACTGTTTTTTTTTAAAAAGTAAATACATCATTAGTACTTTACAATTCATTTTTTTGTAACAACTTTTAGTTTTATTCAGTTCTTGACCCTATTCTTGAAAGTAGAGTTTTTCAATATATATTTTGTTTTCTGAGATAGTTATTGCCCTTTTTTCAAGTATTTACAAGAAATTTACAAAATGGAAAATTTCGTTTGGTTTGTACAAAAATTATTTACAATATATATACTTCACTGATATACGATTAAAAATCGATTTATATATGTTTCAATATTACAAGAAATGCTTGTTATTATCTTCGTAATAAAATTCAGAATAATAATAATTGGATATATTATTTTAGTACAAATTTTTTTTAAATAAACAAACATTACCCTGTATATATAAAACTATATAAAATATCATAATTTAATAATTATATTTACCAGCATTCAAAGTAATAAATAAACTCACCTCATAAATTAATATAATATATTTACACAAATTCACTCCATATGTCTGTACTTGTGTGCAGACATTTGTGCTAGACCCAGTACTGCGTACTGACACTGCAGGCAATGATAATGCGTTTGTTTACCACTGTGTTGACAGTTCGGTACCCTACAGATTTGACTCGGAGTGAATTTTTCGAAACCTGCCGCTTGGATCGAATCTAATTTTTGGTGTTGACGTCTGTGGGCAACCACTTTATTCGTATCAGTACAGACGAAGTCGCATTTTAAACAATGGAAATGGGAAGCTTTATTCTGAGTTGCTCCTGAAATACAAAAATTGTCTATTTACACTGATTCCATACCTGAAGTATACGCAAGTGCAACGGAAGTAGCCATGTTAGACATTTAAATATGACTCATTTAATTTTGATTGTTAGCGAACAACATATACTGGTTTTTGGAGATTCTAAAAAATTTTACAGTTGTTTTAAATGGATTTTTATTTTGTATTTATATAAGTATCCATTAGATACTTAGATAGTCACGTCCACTAAGTGTGACGTGACATACATTTAAATATATAAAATGGATAAAAATTCAATATTTTGACATGACATAGGCGTAACATAGTGAGTAAAATTTTTTTAATTTTCCTAAAAAAACTTTTAAAAAACTGTCAGATCGAAATTAAATCGTAAATTGGGGCAAAATTTGACAGAATTTCTAAGACTTTATATCACTTGTATAAAAAACGCTTTTGATATTATTAATTTTCATAGAATTGGTACTTTTTATTTGGAAGTAGTCACATTTTAACTAAATTGTGAATATTATATTTCTAAACTTTATGATGAAGAAAACTTTTCCTTTCTTTAATTTATTTAAAGCCACGGCACTGCATTACCTATTCAAGTGACAATGTTATGAGCACGTTAATTGACAACTACGAAATAATTAGCTTCTTCAAAGGATATTTTTGTTTCATAAATCTACTAAGAAATATTTTTTTTAAAGCTTGCATTTTCGACATCTTTTGGTGATAACTTCATATTTAAATGAGTGTTTTTGGTGATATAGTACGATTAAATCAAATTCTCAAAATTTCCTTGGTAATCAAACGTTTTTGAAAATGTTTAAATATCAGATTCTGTTTTGTTTTGTAAAAATAATCTTAATTAAAATTGAATTAGAAAAACTTTGAATTCTATTGTGATTTATATTCATTTTTTATATTATTTGCTATAGAAAAATTTTTATATAGCACGCCTATGGTAAAGCGGATATTACCGTCCGCCATATGCAATTACCTTCCCAGGCACCACTCTTTTGTTTATGACCCCTTCCTTCAATTTTTAATCAATGTATCTAACTAGGATTAATTACATTACTTAAACAATTGCTCTAAACGAATTTTAGTTGTAGTTTGAAAATAATATTTTCGAAAAATATGATTTACTAATATTGTGAAATTAAACTAAAAAGAGATCCTACTAACTCTTGTAGTTGAATATTCAACAAGGAAAGAGGCCATTAGGTAAAGACAATGTCAGTTGACATGACGTGATGTAAATAACAATTTTTGATTTATTTTCACTGTGGAGGTTATCTGTTTTCGATATTTCTACGCTTTAAGTTTTGAAAATAAATATTATGTTTTACGGGTTCATTAAAGTAATACATTTATTTCCGCATCTTTATAAAGATTTAAAAGTTTTACAAGATGGTTAGTGGGCATAAACAATACTTGAAGGTATTCATATTTTATTTGCAATCTTATAAATATTCTGGATGGATTAATAAATGTTTCGGTAATGTTTCCATTAAAATTGATTAATAAATTAAGATTTTTACCATATTGAAAAATAATTATAATTTTACCAATTTATATTTGTTAAAATTCCATTGTTAATATGTTTCAAAAATATAAAATTTGTAGATCTATTTTGAGAAAAAAAGTATATTGGAAAAATCATCGACTAAAGGCGTCTTTCTACTTGAATATTGAAGCAAGTTTTAAAATATCTATCAGACGTCGAAATTGTCATTTGTCAATGTATAAATTTGTTTTACTTACCTAGATTAGCTGTATAAGCGCAGTCGACTCTACCACATGGTACATTCGCTCTATATTGTTGGAAATCACCTCCCATAAGCGTATCAAGTCTTTCGTGTCTAGCAGTATGTTGAACGAAACGAGTTTTATCACAAAAACTGTACCCGCAATCTTGTCTTTGACAATGAAAGTGCGTCTGGTGTTCCCTGTATCCGCAATGTTGATACTGGCAATCTTCGTTAAATCTAAATCTCAAATATCCTTCAGGTACCGGTTCGTCTTTCAAAATCCTCATCGAATTTTGAATACGCGCCTTTTTAGCTTCGGGAGATATATCGTGAGGACTCATGGATCTTTTATTCAAATTGGCCGCCATGGCGGCGAGAGGACTCGTGAGATTTTCGCCTGGGTACGGGGATTGAGGAGTCAGAAGGGGACTTTGCATGAGTTGGGCATGTTGGAACATCAACTGGGAATTTTGGTAGATGCTTTGTTGTAAGAAAGGGTTTTGAATTTGTTGTTGTTGAGACATGATCGCAAACTGAAGATTAGCGGGGAAATTACTGAAATGATTGTAGGCGTCAAACGTTGGTGGTAAATAAGTTTCATGGGATTCTTTTTGTTGATTGATTTGGGGGTTTTGTAGGGATTGGAGAGGAGCGACGGTGATTTTGCTTTCCGTGGAAGGTTTGGACGGGGTTGATGTCGTCGGGGTTTGCGGAGACGGCGGGGAAAACGATTGCGGGGAAAATTCTTCTTGAGTTTGACTGTTCAAAGCTCCACTACTGTGTTTAGCTACGTGAGATAATAATTTATCTAGTTCGCTAAGGGCTTGGTTGCAAGCGTTGCAGTGGTAGTGGTATTTGCGTTTTAATTTGCAGAAAGGTCTAGAACAACTCAGTTCAGGGCCGTACAGGGTGTTACTACCTGCTGCTTGCGGGATACTTTCGTGTAATTTAGACGGTTCTGTAAATAAAAAAAATAATTGTTTCAAAACTGAATCACGACAAATTCGAAATATTATACCAGGAAAACCAAAAAAAAAATTATACTATCGCGGCTTTGTCGTTTTATTACCTTCAGAGGATCGAAAAATAACACGATTTCGATGATTTTTTTTTGAATATTTGTTTTTATTACAGATTCGTGAAAAGATTGTATAAAACCTCATATATATATATATATATATATATATATATATATATACACAGGGTGTCCCTCGACTAGTTAAAAATATCTGTATATGGTAAAATACTTATAGTAAAATCATGAAAATTTCTACGTTTGGGTTTTCGGATACGATCTTTTTAACTAAAATATTTTCAAAGATGGCCGAATTCCGGTTCTACCGGAAGTCGATTGTAACTTTGTTATTTTGAATAGAACACCCTGTATATTAATACATTTTTGAAATCTACGTGAAATTTTAGTATACTTTTGTTTAAAAACTTTTTTCGAAACATGCATACTTTTCGAGTTATTAATTTTTTTGTAAAAAATTTGATCATTGCAGGCCCTCATAAATTATTTTGTTACGAGGATACCTTTAAAGATATGAAAATGGTTTCTGTTCTGTTGCTTTTATCAAGGTCAGAAGTATTTGAATCTATGTTGAAAATTTTTTTATTTTATACAGGGTGCGTGTAAAAAGTGTTCAAAATTTAACTTCATAAATATCAAATTTCTTCATTTTTTTAAATAGAACCACCCGGTTTTTTCTGTTTTAATGCATTCAGGGGTAAAAAATAAGGCAAATACACGTATACTTTCCTATACATAAACCGTACCGTTATCAAGATATTAAATGTTTTCTGTAAATTTTTAGAGACGCATCTCGGTAACGTTAAGATTTAGGTATAGGAAAGTATACTTGAATTTGCTTTATTTTTTACCCCTGAATGCATTAAAACAGAAAAAACCGGGTGGTTCTATTTAAAAAAATGAAGAAATTTGATATTTGTGAAGTTAAACTTTGAACACTTTTTACACGCACCCCGTATAAAATGAAAAATTTTTCAACATAGATCCAAATACGTCCGATCTCGCTAAAAGCAACAGAACAGAAATTATTTTCATATCTTCGAGGGTATCCTCGTAAAAAAATAATTTATAAGGGCCTGCAATGGTCAAATTTTTTACAAATAAATTAATAACTCGAAATGTATACATTTTTCGAAAAAAGTTTTTAGACAATAGTATACTAAAATTTTACGTAGTTTCCAAAAATGTGTTAATATATAGGGTGTTCTATTTGAAAACAAAGTTAGAGAACCGGAAGTCGGCTATCTTTGAAAATATTTTAGTTAAAAAGATCGTATCCGAAAACTTACATGTAGAAATTTTCATGATTTTACTACAAGTATTTTGCTATATACAGATAGTTTTAATACCCTGTATATGTTTTGAAATAAATAATCATACAAAATCAATTTTTTACGTATGAAATTTCACTAATGGTCAACTTTATTCTCTTATACTTGTATAAAACTATGTAGAAGAGAAATCTTTTAGAGGAAATGTTTTTGAAAGAGATATACACTGCCGGACAAAAGTTTTTGCCCTCCCCATTCATTACATTTCAAAATATGTAGTGTACTTTAACATATTTCTCTCTTATATCGTCAAACAAAGATAGAAACGGCGTCCAACAAACCAAAAATAAAACCGTCCGTTGTTTGTTTTCCTTTCATACGAGGGAATATTCATATTTCATCGACGAGTGCTACTATTTAAAACATGCAAATGTCCGCTAATTTCCATATTACTCTTCAATCTTGGGTGTTTGTGATTGTAGTTTAGTCCCAATTAGTCCTATGAACGTGCTGCTATTTATACTTTACGTAAAGTCGTAAAATCGTTTTCGTTCTCGAAAATTCAGACTTGGAAGTTAAAACTCTACGCAAAAGGATCATTGCTGCCCAATAAAGAATACCTCGATGTACCGTCGATTAAAATGTTAAAAGACATTCATCCACCAGGAGCTTTGACGATAAAAAACGTTCAGGGCGGCCTCGGAAAACCTCCCAAGATAAACGCGTCTTGTATAGATCAGAAAACGTAATCGACTCAACTCAGATCATTAAATCCAGTGAAAAACTTGGTTTTTTGGAAGTATTTTGAAAAATTGGAAATGAAGAATGTACTGGGAATGATGATTTGGCCGTCACATTCACCCGATCTCAACCCGATTGAATTATTTTGGAACAAATTGGATTAACGGCTCGCAGTGAGCTAAAAAGAAGTGGAAGGGAGTTTTATAGATGGATGAGGCGTAGCTGGAGGTTATTGGGTCTAGAAGAAGAATGAAAATGGAAAAATTGAAACGTGTAATTCCGATTGTAAAACACGGTAGATGTAAGACGTTCTGATCGGCAAAAAATTGATGACAACGATTCCGAGCGGTCCTCTGAGCCGTAGAAAATTTTTATGTACTTGGAATGATGATTTGGCCGTCACATTCACCCGATTTCAACCCGATTGAATTATTGTGGAATATATTGGACGGAGCGGGGTCCAAATTCGCTTTTTTTTGGGATCTTTTGTAAAACGATTGGAGCCAAATATATGACGTTTATTTTTTGAAATAACGGCGTGGTACTATAATTAAAGATGTCGTATATTGTGGCTAGAATCATGCGTTATGGAAATGCATTGCGTTGTGCGGTAAAATTTTATAATCTCGGATGATTTTTTAATTTTCTATACTAGAATTGCGATACTATAAAAAATCTGATCACCCTGTATGTAAATATCTATACCTACATTTAATAAATTCAACATGCATTGTTAATACTATTAAGCTAAGTTTGTTAGAAGCTACAGGTACAGAATTTTGAAAATATTGTTTAAAATTTTATATATATACAGTGTGTCCACGTAAGTTGGCGGCATACGGGACATAACTTTTTTATTATTAATTTTACGAAAAAAAGTTATTCTTTATAAAAAGTTCCAGGTCCAAAACCTAAAATTCAATCATCAAATGTTAAATTTTTTCGGTAGTATACGAGGTTTGTCAAAAAATGTGATTTTTGCTTTAAATTTTTTCTACATTTTCTCAGCGATCACGTTGGAAATTTAAGTCCGCACATTAACGCACCGCATTAATTAATTATAAATTCGATTAACTAATTCTAAATAAACTTTTAAAAACAATTATCATCCAGTGCATACCAGATTAATTATGCATTAATGTGCAAATTTGAATTTCCAACGTAATCGCAGAGAGAATAATACTAAATAATAATAAAAAATAAACAATATTGAATATTTTGAAGCTATTTTAAATTCTAAATTCTAATTCTTTATAACAATTTTCGATATTGTCAAAAATGAAGGAACTCTAAAGCAAAAATCACATTTTTTGACAAACCTCGTATACGACTGAAAAAATTTAACATCTGATGATTGAATTTTAGGTTTTGGACCATGCAGAACTTTTTATAAAGAATAACTTTTTTTCGTAAAATTAATAATAAAAAAGTTATGTCCCGTATGCCGCCAACTTACGTGGACACACTGTATATGACCTTGAGGTGCATAACGTACATTTTGGAAAGTTTTTAGAGAAAAAACCCATCTTTTTATCAGATTTAAAGCTGTTTGTTATATTTTCAACTAAAAATCAAAAAAGTTATTTGCCTATGAACAAATTTCGTATTTTGTATTTTTTCTCGTTTACGTATAAGTACACAAATTTTGGAAAAAATTATTTATTCTCCAACGTAATCAGGCGAATAGGGTGGATGATGTATCAATTCAGATTTTAATTGATTAATTTTGGCCATTTCAATAACGGATGTGTCTTGATTAAACAACGTTTTATCCTTAACCAAAAGCTGCAGTTTTTGTTTGATTTTTTCGTTCAAACCTTGCAGTAATACTAGTCGATGATAGTTTTTCCTTTATTAATATAGACAATGAAAATTATCCCACGCACATCCCAAAAAAACCGACGTCTGCAGACGAAACAATCTTTTTCTTCTTTGGAACCGATTCTCCCTTTTTAGTCCGTTGTCTTGATCGTGATAGACCCATGGTTATAAAACACTCGATGAAAACATCTTCGCGACGCTGTTTTTGTTCCATTTTGAGCAAATACACGGCAACCATCTTGTCCACCAACTTTCTCATGTTCAAATTTTTAGTTAATATGTCTGCTAGCTCAGGCGCTTTCAGTCGAGTATCATCCAGTACCACACGGTGGATTTTCCTCAACATTTATGGTGTAGGCACCTCATTTGGTCGACCGTTTCGATGCTGGTCTTCGCCATATTTAACTGTTGATATCGAAGGATCAGTCTCACCAAGAATAGAATCTAGTTCAGCTTTGTATTATATCAAATGAAGGGGACAAATTTTTTCCACTATTGATGGCTGTGAAACAGCAACATCCTCGGTTGTCCATAGTCAAAACTATTAAAGGATTAAGCCCAAGATATGGGATAAAAAGTTATAAAAAAAGAAATTGGATTCACGAGATGTATTTGAAGGACCACGTCGATTGTATGATGAAAGATCGATGGTTTAAATGGGCAAAGGATGGAAAATCAACTTTTTAGAGACGTTTCACCGGAATTTTCAAAAAATGACACGATATATATATAGAAAAAATGTTAATTTAAGTCTCGGTTTCATAGTTTTCATGTTAGTTTAGCATTTTTTATGGTTTTTTAGTTGATTTTTTTTGGTTAGTTAGTACTGTCGTACCTGAAACAGTAGTTTTATATTCTGGCAATTTTTGAATTTCTGTTGTCAGTGTAGATAAAGGATAGAAAGTCCCTGACGCCTTCACCACTAAAAGAGAGAAAAATAACATACTATATATACAATTAACAATAAAGTAGCGCGACCAAATATATTTGAAAGGTTAAGCAAAACTGATTTTGATTGTTTAATTGTTAATGGTGAAATATAAGCTGTTTTTTTTATTCGAATACCCTTGAGTTAATTGTATTATTGTGTGCCAATCTATTTGTCAATTTTACTACGAACTACTCACTAAAAGCCGAAAATTGTGGAAAAATTTAAACGTGGGAAAGAAACTATATTTTCAAAATGTCACTTGATAAACGATTTGTAAATGTTTGGAAAAAATATTGATAAAGGAGACATTTGATGACGATTTTTTTTGGAATTTCGCGTTAATTTATGGACATACTGTATATATTACCAACGATTCATCAATCATAGTCGTCAATTTTCAAAAGTATCAATCGATTTTTGTATTTATTGTCCACCCTGTATTAATTTCAATCAACTTGTACATTTTTGGAATGAAATGATCCAGGAAAATCCGAAAGTGAAAAAAGGAAGTTTTTTTCAAAATACAATGGATTGAAATGAAAAAACGATTTGTTTAGGGAATTTCGCGTTAATTTATGGACATACTGTATATATTAGCGACGATTCATCAATCATAGTCGTCAATTTTCATAAGTATCAATCGATTTTTGTATTTATTGTCCACCCTGTATCAATTTCAATCAACTTGTACATTTTTGGAATGAAATGATCCAGGAAAATCCGAAAGTAAAAAAAGGAAGTTTTTTTCAAAATACAATGGATTGAAATGAAAAAACGATTTTTTTGGGGAATTTCGCGTTAATTTATGGACATACTGTATATATTAGCGACGATTCATCAATCATAGTCGTCAATTTTCATAAGTATCAATCGATTTTTGTATTTATTGTCCACCCTGTATCAATTTCAATCAACTTGTACATTTTTGGAATGAAATGATCCAGGAAAATCCGAAAGTGAAAAAAGGAAGTTTTTTTCAAAATACAATGGATTGAAATGAAAAAACGATTTGTTTAGGGAATTTCGCGTTAATTTATGGACATACTGTATATATTAGCGACGATTCATCAATCATAGTCGTCAATTTTCATAAGTATCAATCGATTTTTGTATTTATTGTCCACCCTGTATCAATTTCAATCAACTTGTACATTTTTGGAATGAAATGATCGAGGAAAATCCGAAAGTAAAAAAAGGAAGTTTTTTTCAAAATACAATGGATTGAAATGAAAAAACGATTTTTTTGGGGAATTTCGCGTTAATTTATGGACATACTGTATATATTAGCGACGATTCATCAATCAGAGTCGTCAATTTTCATAAGTATCAATCGATTTTTGTATTTTTTGTCCACCCTGTATCAATTTCAATCAACTTGTACATTTTTGGAATGAAATGATCCAGGAAAATCCGAAAGTAAAAAAAGGAAGTTTTTTTCAAAATACAATGGATTGAAATGGAAAAACGATTTTTTTGGGGAATTTCGCGTTAATTTATGGACATACTGTATATATTAGCGACGATTCATCAATCAGAGTCGTCAATTTTCATAAGTATCAATCGATTTTTGTATTTTTTGTCCACCCTGTATCAATTTCAATCAACTTGTACATTTTTGGAATGAAATGATCCAGGAAAATCCGAAAGTAAAAAAAGGAAGTTTTTTTCAAAATACAATGAATTGAAATGAAAAAACGATTTTTTTTGGGGAATTTCGCGTTAATTTATGGCGCGTATATATTAGCGACGATTCATCAATCATAGTCGTCAATTTTCAAAAGTATCAATCGATTTTTGTATTTTTTGTCCACCCTGTATCAATTTCAATCAACTTGTTGTACTTTTTTGGAATGAAATGATAGAGGAAAATCCGAAAGTAAAAAAAGGAAGTTTTTTTCAAAATACAATGAATTGAAATGAAAAAACGATTTTTTTTGGGGAATTTCGCGTTAATTTATGGCGCGTATATATTAGCGACGATTCATCAATCATAGTCGTCAATTTTCAAAAGTATCAATCGATTTTTGTATTTTTTGTCCACCCTGTATCAATTTCAATCAACTTGTTGTACTTTTTTGGAATGAAATGATAGAGGAAAATCCGAAAGTAAAAAAAGGAAGTTTTTTTCAAAATACAATGGATTGAAATGAAAAAACGATTTTTTTGGGGAATTTCGCGTTAATTTATGGACATACTGTATATATTAGCGACGATTCATCAATCATAGTCGTCAATTTTCAAAAGTATCAATCGATTTTTGTATTTTTTGTCCACCCTGTATCAATTTCAATCAACTTGTTGTACTTTTTTGGAATGAAATGATAGAGGAAAAATCGAAAGTAAAAAAAGGAAGTTTTTTCAAAATACAATGAATTGAAATGAAAAAACGATTTTTTTTGGGGAATTTCGCGTTAATTTATGGCGCGTATATATTAGCGACGATTCATCAATCATAGTCGTCAATTTTCAAAAGTATCAATCGATTTTTGTATTTTTTGTCCACCCTGTATCAATTTCAATCAACTTGTTGTACTTTTTTGGAATGAAATGATAGAGGAAAATCCGAAAGTAAAAAAAGGAAGTTTTTTTCAAAATACAATGGATTGAAATGAAAAAACGATTTTTTTGGGGAATTTCGCGTTAATTTATGGACATACTGTATATATTAGCGACGATTCATCAATCATAATCGTCAATTTTCAAAAGTATCAATCGATTTTTGTATTGTACTTTTATGGTAGTTCATTTGAAAAAACAGTCGTTTATGGACACACTGTATATATTATCGACTTATCAATCAGTGCTACCAATTTTTTAAAATAGCTTACATTATTTAAATAAGAATCTAAATGAACTTTTATTTAAAATTCAATAGCATTTAATAGTGAAAACAGTGAAATATGAAACTTTATTATTAAATGAAATAAAATTCTTTGTTCAAAGAGCCATAAAAACGTAGAAATTACCGTATCTTTGGCAACCTTGCGAAGAGTCGTAGCTAGGAAACAAATGAGAGTCAAAAAAATTTCGCTTTGATTTATAGAGTTTTAATAAAATGATACGTTTCCCAAATGACATTTTGCAATAATATAGTTTTTTTTTATAATATTTATTTATTAATTTCTCAAAATTCTTATAACTAAACCTCAATCTACCTCCAAAATATAAAAATGAAATTTCGTTGAACTTACCGGAAACTTTGTTGCTATCTGAACTCTGACTCAAGTTCATAGCTTTGAAGTGGCCATCGGCTATTTCCGGTTTTTGTTCGGTTAACTGCGCTTCGCTTTTGACTCGTATTTCAGCTTTGGGTTGATTACTTTGAATCGTGTCTTCGGCGTGTATTTGATTGTGAATCGCCATCGCGGAATATTGTACGAACGAATAGTTGCAATTCGGCCTCGTACAATGAAAATGCCTGTTTATTTTATTGCTAGGACAATTAGAAAGCCTGAAAGTTATATAAATATCATATTTTCATATAAAATAAATATTTTATTAATGTAATTACCGGCAATCTACATTTCTGTCGTAAAATTCGAATCCGTCTAATATATCGACGTTGTCGTGAAAATCTTTCGCGTGTAGAAGAAGAGCGTCTTCTTTATTGGTGACGTAAAGACACCTGTTTTGGACGCAATGGAAATGCGTTGCGCCTAAATACGGACATAAATTATCTGAACATTTCGTATTTTCGTTGAAAATGTCGAAACCTTGTAAAGAATAATCTTGAGGCTGTAAAAGATAAATTTTTTAACCATATAAATATGTATATATAATAATATATATAATTACCGTTGGACTGTGAGTGCTCGATCTGTCATCGTTTGAATCCGGATGTTCTGTTTCTTTGCTACTAGATGGAGCTGCTGACGGTTTGGGTAATTTGAAACTCGTGAAAATAGCTTGAGGACTGTCCATGAGGTTTTGAGTACCCATCGGATGATTCTATAATTTCAAATAACAATTTTTAATAATATACAGGGGAATCACGAGATTTTAAATATTTAATTACTTTTAAACTTAATAAGTATTATCACCTGTTCTTTATTAATTTACAGGGTGATTTGTGAAATTGATACCATATAAATAACCAATGAAAACGACATATACGACAGGGTTGTCGCACTTTTATTAAATTTTTAGTGAAAAACCTTATCAAAAATAAAATAACCATAACGATAAGGTATTAATTCAAAAAAAAATTATAAATTTCGAGTGTTTAAACTGAAATAAGTACATAATATAATACGAGGGCTGCTCCTATGTCAAATGTCAAATCTGACATTGCCATGACGTAAAGTTTGACATTTTTGATATAATCAAGTGTTGTTGATACAATCAAGTGTTAGTGGAGAGGTTCAGGAAAGGTAAACAATTGATTGACGTTGGTATCAATCAATGTCAATGTCAATATTTATACGATGATAAAATTGGTCAAACAAGAATTGTCTGTGAGTGTGAGAGTAATTGAAAAGTCGAACTTTATGTATGTATTAATGTCTCTATTTGACATTTTCACATATTTGATCTTTGTTTCTTGTAATTTTTGCCTCCTTTGTAGTGAAATTTTTATGAAGCTGACAGTGGGAAAAGAAATAGAAATGCAAGGAAATAATTGTGTTTGAAAAAAAGGTGAATAAATACGTAAGGAATCAGAATAAGGACGACGAAAAACAACGAAAGTGGAGCATGAATTTGGATACAAAGAAATACAAAAAATTTCGATTGAAGTGAATGGACTATAATTATTAGGATTAAGAGAAAAGATTTAATTTGGAGAGAAAGAATTAGAATTGAGGGACAAAAAGTAAAACGCGATAAGTTAAAGGGTGAATGGACTATAAGAATTAGAATGAAAAAATAACGAGAGAAAAAAATAGAAAAAGGACATAAAGTAATACAGGTCAAATTAAGATGAACGGACTATAAGAATAAGAATAAAAAAATAGAGAAAGGACACAAAGTAATACAGGATACATTAAGATGATCAGACTATAAGAATTAGAATAAAAAAATAGAAAAAGGATCCAAAGTAATACAGGATACATTAAGATGAACGGACTATAAGAATAAGAATAAAAAATAGAGAAAGGATACAAAGTAATACAGGATACATTAAGATGAACGGACTATAAGTATTAGAATAAAAAAATAGAAAAAGGATCCAAAGTAATACAGGACAAATTAAGATGAACGGACTATAAGAATTAGAATAAAAAAATAGAAAAAGGATCCAAAGTTATACAGGACAAATTAACATGAACGGACTATAAGAATTAGAATAAGAAAATAGAAAAAGGATCCAAAGTAATACAGGACAAATTAAGATGAACGGACTATAAGAATTAGAATAAAAAAATAGAAAAAGGATCCAAAGTAATACAGGACAAATTAAGATGGACTATAAGAATTAGAATAAAAAAATAGAAAAAGGATCCAAAGTAATACAGGACAAATTAAGATGAACGGACTATAAGAATTAGAATAAAAAAATAGAAAAAGGATCCAAAGTAATATAGGACACATTAAGATGAACGGACTATAAGAATTAGAATAAAAAAATAGAAAAAGGATCCAAAGTTATACAGAACAAATTAACATGAACGGACTATAAGAATTAGAATAAGAAAATAGAAAAAGGATCCAAAGTAATACAGGACAAATTAAGATGAACGGACTATAAGAATTAGAATAAAAAAATAGAAAAAGGATCCAAAGTATTACAGGACACATTAAGAAGAACGGACTATAAGAATTAGAATAAAAAAATAGAAAAAAGACACAAAATAATATAGGACAAATTAAGATGAACGGACTATAAGAATTAGAATAAAAAAATAGAAAAAGGATCCAAAGTAATACAGGACAAATTAAGATGGAGGGACTATAAGAATTAGAATAAAAAAATAGAAAAAGGATCCAAAGTAATACAGGATACATTAAGATGAACGGACTATAAGTATTAGAATAAAAAAATAGAAAAAGGATCCAAAGTAATACAGGACAAATTAAGATGAACGGACTATAAGAATTAGAATAAAAAAATAGAAAAAGGATCCAAAGTTATACAGGACAAATTAACATGAACGGACTATAAGAATTAGAATAAGAAAATAGAAAAAGGATCCAAAGTAATACAGGACAAATTAAGATGAACGGACTATAAGAATTAGAATAAAAAAATAGAAAAAGGATCCAAAGTAATACAGGACAAATTAAGATGAACGGAATATAAGAATTAGAATAAAAAAATAGAGAAAGGACACAAAGTAATACAGGATACATTAAGATGAACGGACTATAAGTATTAGAATAAAAAAATAGAAAAAGGACACAAAGTAATACAGGTCAAATTAAGATGAACGGACTATAAGAATAAGAATAAAAAAATAGAGAAAGGACACAAAGTAATACAGGATACATTAAGATGAACGGACTATAAGAATAAGAATAAAAAATAGAGAAAGGACACAAAGTAATACAGGATACATTAAGATGATCGGACTATAAGAATTAGAATAAAAAAATAGAAAAAGGACACAAAGTAATACAGGATACATTAAGATGAACGGACTATAAGAATTAGAATAAAAAAATAGAAAAAGGATCCAAAGTAATACAGGACAAATTAAGATGAACGGACTATAAGAATTAGAATAAAAAAATAGAAAAAGGATCCAAAGTAATACAGGACAAATTAAGATGAACGGACTATAAGAATTAGAATAAAAAAAATAAAAAAAGGATCCAAAGTAATACAGGACAAATTAAGATGGAGGGACTATAAGAATTAGAATAAAAAAATAGAAAAAGGATCCAAAGTAATACAGGACAAATTAAGATGAACGGACTATAAGAATTAGAATAAAAAAATAGAAAAAGGATCCAAAGTAATACAGGACAAATTAAGATGGAGGGACTATAAGAATTAGAATAAAAAAATAGAAAAAGGATCCAAAGTAATACAGGATACATTAAGATAAACGGACTATAAGTATTAGAATAAAAAAATAGAAAAAGGATCCAAAGTTATACAGGACAAATTAACATGAACGGACTATAAGAATTAGAATAAGAAAATAGAAAAAGGATCCAAAGTAATACAGGACAAATTAAGATGAACGGACTATAAGAATTAGAATAAAAAAATAGAAAAAGGATCCAAAGTAATACAGGACAAATTAAGATGGAGGGACTATAAGAATTAGAATAAAAAAATAGAAAAAGGATCCAAAGTAATACAGGATACATTAAGATAAACGGACTATAAGTATTAGAATAAAAAAATAGAAAAAGGATCCAAAGTTATACAGGACAAATTAACATGAACGGACTATAAGAATTAGAATAAGAAAATAGAAAAAGGATCCAAAGTAATACAGGACAAATTAAGATGAACGGACTATAAGAATTAGAATAAAAAAATAGAAAAAGGATCCAAAGTAATACAGGACAAATTAAGATGGAGGGACTATAAGAATTAGAATAAAAAAATAGAAAAAGGATCCAAAGTAATACAGGACAAATTAAGATGAACGGACTATAAGAATTAGAATAAAAAAATAGAAAAAGGATCCAAAGTAATACAGGACAAATTAAGATGGAGGGACTATAAGAATTAGAATAAAAAAATAGAAAAAGGATCCAAAGTAATACAGGATACATTAAGATAAACGGACTATAAGTATTAGAATAAAAAAATAGAAAAAGGATCCAAAGTTATACAGGACAAATTAACATGAACGGACTATAAGAATTAGAATAAGAAAATAGAAAAAGGATCCAAAGTAATACAGGACAAATTAAGATGAACGGACTATAAGAATTAGAATAAAAAAATAGAAAAAGGATCCAAAGTAATACAGGACAAATTAAGATGGAGGGACTATAAGAATTAGAATAAAAAAATAGAAAAAGGATCCAAAGTAATACAGGATACATTAAGATAAACGGACTATAAGTATTAGAATAAAAAAATAGAAAAAGGATCCAAAGTTATACAGGACAAATTAACATGAACGGACTATAAGAATTAGAATAAGAAAATAGAAAAAGGATCCAAAGTAATACAGGACAAATTAAGATGAACGGACTATAAGAATTAGAATAAAAAAATAGAAAAAGGATCCAAAGTAATACAGGACAAATTAAGATGGAGGGACTATAAGAATTAGAATAAAAAAATAGAAAAAGGATCCAAAGTAATACAGGACAAATTAAGATGAACGGACTATAAGAATTAGAATAAAAAAATAGAAAAAGGATCCAAAGTAATACAGGACAAATTAAGATGAACGGACTATAAGAATTAGAATAAAAAAATAGAGAAAGGACACAAAGTAATACAGGACAAATTAAGATGAACGGACTATAAGAATTAGAATGAAAAATAGAAAAAGGATCCAAAGTAATACAGGACAAATTAAGATGATCGGACTATAAGAATTAGAATAAAAAAATAGAAAAAGGATCCAAAGTAATACAGGACAAATTAAGATGAACGGACTATAAGAATTAGAATAAAAAAATAGAAAAAGGATCCAAAGTAATACAGGACAAATTAAGATGAACGGAGTATAAGAATAAGAATAAAAAAATAGAGAAAGGACACAAAGTAATACAGGATACATTAAGATGATCGGACTATAAGAATTAGAATAAAAAAATAGAAAAAGGATCCAAAGTAATACAGGACAAATTAAGATGATCGGACTATAAGAATTAGAATAAAAAAATAGAAAAAGGATCCAAAGTAATACAGGACAAATTAAGATGAACGGACTATAAGAATTAGAATAAAAAAATAGAAAAAGGATCCAAAGTAATACAGGACAAATTAAGATGAACGGACTATAAGAATAAGAATAAAAAAATAGAGAAAGGACACAAAGTAATACAGGATACATTAAGATGAACGGACTATAAGAATAAGAATAAAAAATAGAGAAAGGACACAAAGTAATACAGGATACATTAAGATGATTGGACTATAAGAATTAGAATAAAAAAATAGAAAAAGGATCCAAAGTAATACAGTACAAATTAAGATGATCGGACTATAAGAATTAGAATAAAAAAATAGAAAAGGATCCAAAGTAATACAGGACAAATTAAGATGAACGGACTATAAGAATTAGAATAAAAAAATAGAGAAAGGACACAAAGTAATACAGGATACATTAAGATGAACGGACTATAAGTATTAGAATAAAAAAATAGAAAAAGGATCCAAAGTAATACAGGACAAATTAAGATGAACGGACTATAAGAATTAGAATAAAAAAATAGAAAAAGGATCCAAAGTAATACAGGACAAATTAAGATGAACGGACTATAAGAATTAGAATAAAAAAAATAGAAAAAGGATCCAAAGTAATACAGGACAAATTAAGATGGAGGGACTATAAGAATTAGAATAAAAAAATAGAAAAAGGATCCAAAGTAATACAGGACAAATTAAGATGATCGGACTATAAGAATTAGAATAAAAAAATAGAAAAAGGATCCAAAGTAATACAGGACAAATTAAGATGAACGGACTATAAGTATTAGAATAAAAAAATAGAAAAAGGATCCAAAGTAATACAGGACAAATTAAGATGAACGGACTATAAGAATTAGAATAAAAAAATAGAAAAAGGATCCAAAGTAATACAGGACAAATTAAGATGAACGGACTATAAGAATTAGAATAAAAAAAATAGAAAAAGGATCCAAAGTAATACAGGACAAATTAAGATGGAGGGACTATAAGAATTAGAATAAAAAAATAGAAAAAAGACACAAAATAATATAGGACAAATTAAGATGAACGGACTATAAGAATTAGAATAAAAAAATAGAAAAAGGATCCAAAGTAATACAGGACAAATTAAGATGGAGGGACTATAAGAATTAGAATAAAAAAATAGAAAAAGGATCCAAAGTAATACAGGATACATTAAGATGAACGGACTATAAGTATTAGAATAAAAAAATAGAAAAAGGATCCAAAGTTATACAGGACAAATTAACATGAACGGACTATAAGAATTAGAATAAGAAAATAGAAAAAGGATCCAAAGTAATACAGGACAAATTAAGATGAACGGACTATAAGAATTAGAATAAAAAAATAGAAAAAGGATCCAAAGTAATACAGGACAAATTAAGATGGAGGGACTATAAGAATTAGAATAAAAAAATAGAAAAAGGATCCAAAGTAATACAGGACAAATTAAGATGAACGGACTATAAGAATTAGAATAAAAAAATAGAAAAAGGATCCAAAGTAATACAGGACAAATTAAGATGAACGGACTATAAGAATTAGAATAAAAAAATAGAGAAAGGACACAAAGTAATACAGGACAAATTAAGATGAACGGACTATAAGAATTAGAATAAAAAATAGAAAAAGGACACAAAGTAATACAGGATACATTAAGATGAACGGACTATAAGTATTAGAATAAAAAAATATAAAAAGGATCCAAAGTAATACAGGACAAATTAAGATGAACGGACTATAAGAATTAGAATAAAAAAATAGAAAAAGGATCCAAAGTAATACAGGACAAATTAAGATGGAGGGACTATAAGAATTAGAATAAAAAAATAGAAAAAGGATCCAAAGTAATACAGGACAAATTAAGATGAACGGACTATAAGAATTAGAATAAAAAAATAGAAAAAGGATCCAAAGTAATATAGGACACATTAAGATGAACGGACTATAAGAATTAGAATAAAAAAATAGAAAAAGGATCCAAAGTTATACAGAACAAATTAACATGAACGGACTATAAGAATTAGAATAAGAAAATAGAAAAAGGATCCAAAGTAATACAGGACAAATTAAGATGAACGGACTATAAGAATTAGAATAAAAAAATAGAAAAAGGATCCAAAGTATTACAGGACACATTAAGATGAACGGACTATAAGAATTAGAATAAAAAAATAGAAAAAAGACACAAAATAATATAGGACAAATTAAGATGAACGGACTATAAGAATTAGAATAAAAAATAGAAAAAGGATCCAAAGTTATATAGGACAAATTAACATGAACGGACTATAAGAATTAGAATAAGAAAATAGAAAAAGGATCCAAAGTAATACAGGACACATTAAGATGAACGGACTATAAGAATTAGAATAAAAAAATAGAAAAAGGATCCAAAGTTATACAGGACAAATTAACATGAACGGACTATAAGAATTAGAATAAGAAAATAGAAAAAGGATCCAACGTAATACAGGACAAATTAAGATGAACGGACTATAAGAATTAGAATGAAAAAGTAACAAACGAAGATATTTAACCAGAAGAGAAAGAAACAAAATAGAATACAGGACAAATTTGATTGAACGGACTATGATAATTGGAAAGAACGCAATTAATATCCTGATAAAGACTTTGTTTGTTATAAATAATCAAAAATTGTAATGAAAAATAACAAAAAAAATCGTTCTTAAACGATTAATGTACTTACGTAATCGTTCCAAACTTCGATGACCCTATTTTTGGGCGGCCGACCTCTTTTCCTGCAGAACATACCGTCGATGCTACTAGACAGATGCGTCATCGTCAGTGGATCTTTAGTTAAACTGAGTTTTTTCGAATATTCGTGCATTTTGTAATGCTCCAAACGCCTAAACGGCTTATCCATAGGCAAAATAACCTCCCTGCAACTTTCCCAATTGCAATGATAATGTTTCTCCTTATCCTGATAAACGCAATTTTCTTCGCAACCTCCATTTTGTACCGTCACCGTCGTAAAATAATTATCGGTGATCGTTTCTTGTTGTTCGTGATTTCTCGCGTGTTCTCTGGCCGATTCTTTCGAATTGAACGCCATTTCGCAATTTTCCACGAAACAATGGAAATGATCCGCGTACATAAATTCGCATTTATCGTTCGGACATTGATTTTCCGGTACGAATTGACAATATTTTCTCCAAAAATCGTCGCTGTTGAACGACACGGCGTCTTCTTGGCCGAAATTCGATTCGTTGGCGCTTAAATCGATCGCCGAAAACGATTCGGATTCTTCGTAACTTACCGGGGAGTTTCGTTCGCTTAAACTCTCCGTATTCGACATGTTCGATTGGTTGTACATGGATAAGTTTAAACTGTCGATTTGGGCCTCGTAGTCTCGAGGGAAATTCATAGGTGGCGCTACGTTACCGTCGGTTAAAGTTTTTAACATACTTTGCGCTAATTTGTATTTTCTGTACGCTAATTCCGAATCTTTACGTTCGTGTTTACGTTTGTGGGAAAATAATTGACCGGAACTGTGTAGGACGTAGCTGCATTGCGGCCGGATGCAGTGGATGTGGTTGCATACTTTCGAAAAACGACAATTATCGAAAGGGCACGATTCGTTTTTCATAAATTTTTTAAAACCGTCCCTGGATAATTGCTCGTCTTTTATATGATAAGATTTATGCTTTTCTGGAAAATAATTATTAATAAAAAAAATTTTTTTTTGTTCGATGTTTAATACTCATACTTACCCATATCACTCTTATTTTTGAAAGTGAATCTACAACCGCTTCTCCTACAATGAAAATGTGTAGTTCTTTGTCCGAAAAACGCGCAGTAACTTGCGCCGCATTCTTCTGTCGCTCGGTACCTTTGGAAACCCTCCTGTATAATTGCCGAATCTTTTCTATGGTAATTAGCGTGCATTTGTACATCCGATGTCGATATATACACCTAAAAATACATTTTTCTTCATAATTAAATCTCAAAATAATTTATTTAAAAAAAATTCGTGATAAAAACACTTAATTGGCGCAGTCAATAGGATTCGTGCGGTCGCCAAGTTCGTCAAATTGCATGTAAACGTCAAGGTTCTTATTTTATTATGTTTTTCCTTATCCATTTCATTATAAATATAATAATAATAATAATAATTATAACAAAAATCAGTCTAATTATATCCAAAAAATAATAACTATAACCGATATAATAATAATCCTTCATTTTCTTCTCGTTTTTTGTCTTTATACAATCGAAAAATTATTCGATTTCAATCAGTTTTTACTTCAAATTAGTTTTCACGACTTTTTTTATCAAAATAGAACAAAAAAATGGCCTAACAAAAAAATATTAACCAAATACGACAAGATCTGGAAATTACGTCCCTTATGAACTTCGTTGAGCAAAGACAGTTCAGTTGGTGGGGGAAGTCAAGTCAAAAGCTCTTCTTCTATCACTACCATGCAGACACACTCTGCTTTCGTTTAAAAAGATAACGGAGCCCTGTTGTTCGTCAGTTAAATCAACGTATTTTCCGACGAGCTGCTCGACGACTTGGGGTTAATTCAAGGCCTGTAGCTGGTCTTTTTGACTCAAATTTAGTTGTCTTAAGTCTTCTTCTGATTTTCCAACAACTCCTCGAGTTTTTGTTAGACTTGAACATCAGTGAGGAACCGATTTCTCAGCGATGTGATTGTGAACATTTTTCTTGCAGGGGTCGACGTTTTTGCTCACGAGTGTAGATTTAATATTTGAGCAAAAACATCAAAGAGAAAAAGAATTAGGAATAAATTGAGTGAGGGAATAGAATATCCGAAATCATATTAATAATAATGAGAAATTTTAATGGCGCAGTCAGTAGGATTATGTTTAAATATTTAATTAGTTAAGTAAAAACGGTTCTTTTTGATTTGGGGATGGTTTTTGTAAGGTTTTTTTGTATTTTTTTTTGTTTTTTGAAAATTTTTTTGTTCAGAACTAAAATACGGACAATTGATACAAACAGAAGAAATTAAAACAAGCGAGAGAAAAATATGTCTTCACGGTTAACGTTTTCCCCTTTTTACACCTTAACGGTAAATTTTCTAAAAAATTACCTCAGATAAAAATTATAGAACATAATATTACCTATCAAAAATGTACCAATACTTTTTTTTCTAAGAGTTACCGTTTGTGAGATACAGGGCTTTAAACAATTGAAAAAGTTGTATTTTCCTTTGTTTGCATATAATCGCTACATGTGTATAAATTATTGAGACATTAATATGAAAATAATTTTTCTTTATTATTAATGTATGTAATTAGTGAAGCTATACGAATATCAGATAGAAATAAATGAAAAGAAAAGAAAGGAAAACCCAGATAAGTTAATTAGAGAATTTTCAGTTGTTTGAAGCACTGTATCTCAAAATCGGTGGATCTTAAGAAAAAAAGTATTGAGACGTTTTTTATAGATAATTTTAAGATCTATAATTTTTATCTAAGGTGAATTTTTGATAAAACTAACCGCTTAGTTGAAAAACTCAAAAAACTTCTGTTACTTTTTTTTCAAGTGAAGAAACGGTACGAAATTCCCAGACTATATATATTGCTATAATGAAATTTTCAAAATTCGGTGAATTCACGCGGCGCTTTTCAGGCGGCGTCTTTCACATTTTTTTTTAATGACAGAATTCGTTTGATGTTGATTTGTATATAATTTTTTAGTAGCAGGCGGTTTATTTACAGTATTTCTTCTATTTATTTATTTTTTGTTTCTTTTTGTTCTAGAACTTTGTAGAATTTTATTTAGGTGTATAAATGATGATAAAAACTGAAAAAAACTTCTGTTACCTTTTTTTCAAGTAAAAAAACGCTACGAAATTTCCAGATTAAATATATTGTTACTATTAAGTTCTCAAAATGATTCCCTAGGCCGACCCTGTCTAGCTATTATGAAATTTTGATTATTCGACGAATTCGCCCGGCGCTTTTTGGCGGCGTCTTCCACATCTTTTTTTAAAATTACGGAACTCGTTTTATGTTATTTGTATAGAATTTTTTAGTAGCATGCGGTTTATTTACAGTATTTCTTCTATTTATTTATTTTTTTTGTTTCTTTTTGTTCTAGAACTTTGTAGAATTTTATTTAGGTGTATAAATGATTTGTGTAAACACAGTTAGTTTAGTGTATCCGTTTCTATTTTCGATTAAAGATTTTAAAAAGGTTTTTATTATACGAGAGTTGTACCAAAAGTCGAAAATTATTACGAGGGGTAACTTTATAGCGTGGTGGCGATCAAGATTGGATCTTAGCACGTTTTTAGTTTACTTTTTGGTATGATATTCGTGAAATGAATCGTTACTGACCTTATCACATCCTTCTTTTATGCAGTGGTAGTGTGTTTGTTTTTTGTTGTGGGTACAATTTGCGAACTTGTCTCCGCAATCGTCTAACGGGCTGTATCTCATGAACCCGTGCTGTAGGGATTCGTCTCGTTTTTTGTGCCATTTGAAATGACGAATCATCTCCTCTTTTTTTATAAATACCCTCGAATTGCAGTCCAAACAATGAAAATGTTCTCTGGAAACGAGATGAAAAAAAAACGAAAGATCGTATTAAATTAAAATAATTTATATAGTACAGGAAATTTAGGCAATTTTGAGCTAAAACCTTAAATTAAATTGGGCAGATCTGATTTTGTAGATTTTTAGAGGTTTTGGGAAACTGAAAAGTCTAACAATTCTTGACAAAACTACGAAATTTTGGGAGCTGAAACTGAAAATGATTTTGAATCGTGAATAACTCGAAAACTACGCAAAATTCGAAAAAAACTGTAGGAACCAAAACTGTAGAGCACAAAATTGTCTATAAAAAAGTATTCTAGGTATTTGTTCCTAACCCCAAAGTTTTCTCCTTAAAATGGGTTTATACACCCAAAAATATTTTTAATCGCGAATAACTCGAAAACTACGTAAAATTCGAAAAAAAGTGTAGGAACTAAAACTGTAGAGCACAAAATTCTCTACAAAAAAGTTTTCTTGGTATTAGTTCCTAACCTCAAAATTTCCATTATAAAATGGGTTTGAACATTCAAAAATTCGAAAATGATTAGTTTTTAGAGATTTAGAGAAGTTTCCAAGTACCCCAAAAAATGACAAAAGACCTCATTTATAGAAAATTTAGTGCTCTACATTTTTTGTTCGGGCAGTTTTTATCGAATTCCTCTTAGAAAATTATTAGCGCCCAATTTAATTTCGAGTTGATTCCAATTTTACCTGTACTATTTAAATCATCCTTTGAGGGGTCGGAAATTTCAAAATAAGCTCAGTTTTGTTATGATTGAAAAAGCAAGCAAGATTTTACCAATACTTAATTTATAAAGTTTTTCATTGATTTTGAAAAAATATTTTGAAGTTTCCCAAAAAAATTTCGAGTTATTTAAGATTGAAGGAATTCTAAAGAAACAACCATCCTTCAATGGACAATAATTTAGTCCTTAATGGGTATATTGTAAACAGTTTACATCAAAAATTAAGTTATACGAGGGTTGATATGTAAGTTTTGCGTGTGTTTGAACCAACTGTCGATTTTAATCGACCTTCACGAAATCCATTCTGTAGCGAATTACAGCACGATTGAATTCGGCAAACCAGTGAAACACAATTGTTTCAGATGGTGCTTCGTCACCAAAAATCGAAGCGAGTTGATCGAGGCATTTCTGTTGGTTTAATCCACGTCGAAAGTCATAGAAAATTTCTTACTATCGAATAGCCCTCGTATGACAACACGTTCTAAGTATATTTACCATTAAAAGTGTCACACTTGAATGTTGTTTCAGATTTAGTATCAGCTTTCTCGGTGTCGTTTCTGATCCACCAACTTTCCCGTATCCCCCCGTATTAATATCATATTTCCGTTCGAAAATTTGTCAAAAGTACGATTTTTTTTCATTCTATTTACAATGTAAAGAATAAATTTTGAAAAACTGACCTGTAATTTAGATCTTTACAGTATGTGCTTCCGCATTCCAAAGAAGACGAGAATTTCTTGACGTATTTAGAATAGTCCATTTGACTGGTTGTTTTATTTAAAAGTTGATTCGACGCTAGAGGTTCTCTAGGCGTTGTTGGTGCCAAAGATTGCGCCATCATTGCTGCGAAACAAAAAAAAATAAGAAAATACCCTACACGATTATATTTTAAAGATATGGCAACGTGAATTTATTTTTCTTGTGCTAGAATTCGATCGTTTTCTATATAGTTCAGTCAGTTTTTCATAAAAGAATCAACTAACGTGATAATTATGAGTAATCAGCTGATTTTTGATATATCTTTTGTAAAAGTTATGTCAAAAATATTAGTAATCACATATTTTTTCAAATTGATTTAAAAGTTCTACTATAACCTATAATATAAGTAGCTAACCCTGCATAATGGATGACAAAGCATAGAAAACAAGATGGTTGACACATATCACTTACATGGAAACACAGAACATACGACAAACAAGATGGCTTGTGATATACGTGGTGACAATTGACATATAACAGATGATTTTATTCTTATTAGAAATTTTGTAAAAATATTTTTTGTGTCTTGTTCACACAGCTTGGGAATTAATGTTTTTATATCAGAAACTATAACTCTAATAAAAATATATCTTAGTTTTCAATAGGTAATTTTATGATTTACAATTTTTGTCTGAGGTAATTTTTCGATAAAATTTAGCGTTTGGCTGAAAAACTCATTTTTGTAAACTTTGACCTTGAATAAAATTTTTTTCAAGCACGGAATCGATAAGGAGTCTTTAGTTTATTATTAGTGCTCTAAACACTCCTACCAATTTTTAGTTCCAAACGAATTTTTATGCCTTATGTGTAATTTCACCAGACTATTAATAGTCCAGTCAAGGTGGTTCGGAAATGTTGAAACCACACGGAACGATATCAATTGCATTTTTGAGTGCACAAGTATTAACTACTCACAAGTATTATAAAAATTTAATATTTTTCAAATACATCTTCTTTTTCATACGTTTCCACAAGTTTTTAACTTTTTTGATTATTTTAATTAGTATATTTCATAAACTACGACTATTAGAAAAAAAGCATCCAAACGTTTTTTATAGATAATTTTATGATCTACAATTTTTGTCTGAGGTAATTTTTCGATAAAACTCAGCGTTCGATTGAAAAACGTGAAAAACTCATTTTTATAACCTTTGACCTTAAATAAAATTTTTTTCAACTACGGAATCGATAAGGACTCTTCAGTTTATTAACATAATGGTGATCTGAAGATTCCCACCAATTTTTAGCCCCCATACGAATTTTTATGCTCTTGTTATATAAGTTCACCAGACTATTGATAGTCCAGTGAAACTGGTTGAGTTGAAATCAAAGCGAAGAATGCCAATTGCATTTTTAAGTGTGAATTTCGAAGGTAATTAGATACAATTATAAAAAAAAATTCAGCATTTTCCACATAAATCTTCTTTTTCAAACGTTTCGACAAGTTTTTAACTTTTTTGATTATTTTAATTACTATAACTCATAAACTATGACTATTAGAAAAAAAGCATCCAAACGTTTTTTATAGATAATTTTATGATCTACAATTTTTGTCTGAGGTAATTTTTCGATAAAGCTCAGCGTTCGATTGAAAAACGTGAAAAACTCATTTTTATAACCTTTGACCTTAAATAAAATTTTTTTCAACTACGGAATCGATAAGGACTCTTCAGTTTATTAACATAATGGTGATCTGAAGATTCCCACCAATTTTTAGCCCCCATACGAATTTTTATGCACTTGTTGTATAATTTCACCAGACTATTAATAGTCCAGTCAAACTGGCTAGGAAATCGTGAAATCATACCTAAGGTTGCCAACTGTACTTTGACCTCAGGTATTCGAATTTGTAGATCATTACAGAACAAAAATAAAATAAAGTTTTGAAGGGTTTGAATATTGAAACAATGTAGTCGAATCTTAAGGTCTTGGGGGCTAACCTTTAATTAACATATGATAATAATTAAGTTTATTTTTTTTTTTGCCTTATCCCGTTCACTAGGTACGCCCGTGTCGATAAATCGTAAATAATAAAGTAAAAACAGTTGAATAACAAAGTAAGTGAGCGAGTTTATGAAATTTTATGAATAATAAAAAGAGAAGACCTAAATTGGTTAAATTGGTGTTCAATTGTCGTGAGACTACGGGTCGACTATGATTTCATTGGATTCAATTTGTAGTGATTATCATCAACTACTTGCATATGGAAAAAAAAGGGAGACAGCGACACTATTTGACGTTCATACGTACTTACGTATTAAATATGTATACGCAGTACGTCGAAAGGTTAGATTTAATATTTCCTTTTTTAAACCAATGTTTGTACATCAAAATCAATTTAGAAACACCAGCGTTGGAATTACTAAATAACAATTTAATGGAACTTTACGGTTTACACTCTATTTAAGCGTTTCCTCTAATTTTCGTCATGTTTTTAACGTCATCTGTCAATATTTTTACAAATAAAAAAACCAAACTTGAGTATTACAGACTATAATAGACTTTAATCAATTTTCCAATAATTCAATATTAAATTACATCTTCAATTTGAAGACGTTAACCGACCTTTATGTCGATATTAACATCCCCAACGACTAGTTTCGACGTTATTACGTCTCTTCAGGGTGGTATAACAACTCTAGCTAGGATTTGAGTCTCGAACTGTCAAAACTGCGAAACACTGATCAGGTAGAAATGAAATATGTAAAATATATCAAAATACTGGATTTCTACTATTCACCTGTGGAATAATTTTCGGTTTCAAGCCCGAACGGGAGTTGTACCACTCTGATGAGACGTAATAACGTCGAAACTAGTCAGTGGTTACAAACATTTTGTAAAACGATCGCGATAAAATTTTTTGGAATTGTAATTAAAAAGATATTCCAAAACTAGCGATATTTTTCGATTTTTCTGGTAATGTAAAAAATATAACTAAAATAATTCAAATTCATTCTGTATATATATGTTTTCAATAACGTAAAGTATCTAATAGATTTCATAAAAAAGAAGAATTATTTATAAGTAATAGAAAGTTTTATGTTAGAAAACAGTATTTCTTTTTTCTCTTCCACACTGTATATATTTTTTAAATCCATCTTTTCATTCACAATTTCTTTTGTTAAATTATCTTCTTTTTAGTAACAACTCCTCTAGCGAGGTCAACGATTTCCTTGCTTGATGGATGTCTACGTGTTTCTAAATGATATTCGGAGATTTTAATTTCTAAAAGACCCATTTTAAACCATACGCAACATACACACTTGTACAAATAATGTGTTTCCAGCACAATCATTCTCTCTTTCTCTATCGATGAATCCGACCCTTTTTATTCTTTCCATACGGTTGATTTTCGTTTAATTTTCGTTTTTTGACCCTTCAGATGCTTAAATAAACATCTGGACTACTCGTCATTACCGAATATTAGTTGACGGGTTACGTCATCTTTCAAATAAATCAGATTTTTTTTTTACTTTTGTTTACTAACGACGTATATGTTTTTTATTAATTTGAGAAAGTTTTTGTTGTCGTTTTAATATTTATCACGTGAAAATATTATAAGAAAATAATTTTTTATTAAAAACAACATACTAATTACCTCAAGAAAGTCTACCAAAATGATTTAAAGCATCTCAAAGATAAATGACTTGACATATTGTAAAGAAATGCACTAGACCTCATTAAATTTGACTTGAAATGTCATAAAACCATTCATGGTTGCCGTTTGACGTATCCGTCCGTCATTGCTGACTTTCAATAAGAACAATCAGTACACGCGTCAAAAAGAAGAACGAAATTTTTAGGTTAGGTTAGGTTTTAGGTTAATGTCAAGTTTATGAATCAATAAACGTCAAACGTCACCAGCGAACAGCAACAACAAACGGGCAGTACAGTTTATGAATTGACCTTAAGACTTGCTAATGACTCATTGACTGTTAATCGCAACATTAATATAGATCGCTTTAAATAATTATTTCAAAATAAATAATTTTCTATAAGAGAATTTGTCAATAAAAAAACGCCCTAGCACTCAATCTCTCCAGTAAGTTGGATTTGTCGAACCGTTGGTGATGTTCATACTGAACACAGTATGTACACTACCCCAACAATCACAATTACACTGTCTGCGCGCGTTTCGACGAGACTGAAGACTGTTTACACCACAACTACACCAACACTCACAATTACACTGTCTGACGTGCGTTTCGACGAGACTGAAGACTGTTTACACCACAACAACCCCAACACTCACAATTACACTGTCTGACGTGCGTTTCGACGAGACTGAAGACTGTTTACACCACAACTACACCAACACTCACAATTATATTGTCTGGCACGCGTTTCGACGAGACTGAAGACTGTTTACACCACAGCTATCCTAATACTCACAATTATATTGTCTGACGTGCGTTTCGACGAGATTGAAGCATGTTTACATCACAACAACCCCAACACTCACAATTACAATGTCTGACGCGCGTTTCGACGAGGCTGAAGACTGTTTACACAACAACTACCCCAACACTCACAATTACACTGTCTGACGTGCGTTTCGACGAGACTGAAGACTGTTTACACCACAGCTATCCTAATACTCACAATTATATTGTCTGACGTGCGTTTCGACGAGATTGAAGCATGTTTACATCACAACAACCCCAACACTCACAATTACAATGTCTGACGCGCGTTTCGACGAGGCTGAAGACTGTTTACACAACAACTACCCCAACACTCACAATTACACTGTCTGACGTGCGTTTCGACGAGACTGAAGACTGTTTACACCACAGCTATCCTAATACTCACAATTATATTGTCTGACGTGCGTTTCGACGAGATTGAAGCATGTTTACATCACAACAACCCCAACACTCACAATTACAATGTCTGACGTGCGTTTCGACGAGATTGAAGACTGTTTACACCTCCACCACACCGACACTCACAATTACATTGTCTGACGGCCTCAGTGACAATGAGTTTTCGCTCAAAAAAATTTGGGAATCATTATCGACGGCGAGTATTATTTCTAGGAATAGCTCGAGATTATCAAGAGGTTGATGATACTAGATAGTCTTCAAATTACTCAGAAGTACCTGACCCAACAAAAATTTTCGAAAAAATCTATTTATTTTTCAAAAGAATCTCCTTTTAGCTCCAAACTCTTCATTGTTGAAAAATATTTGACCACCGATCCATTTTCTCAAGTTTGGAAATAGAAAATATTCCGATGGGGCCAAATCTGGCGAATAGGGTGCAGGGTGCATAAGGTAGCAATTCAATACTTTTAACATGTTTCTATTGGTTACTGCAGTTATGACGTAGAAAGTAAGTAAATATCGAAACGTGGTCGCCGCGTGTCGCGTTTTAAACGCCATTTTGTTATTGTTCGTGGAGGAAATTGGTTGTTTAGTGCAATCCGTGTTTTTGTAAGGGTTTCAAAGACTATTCTAATCGAAATGATTGTCAAAATAGGTTTATCGAAGCAAAATCGCACAATCTACTTAAGGTAGATGCATTCTTGGTTGATACGTTCTTTGTTAATAATCAATTATTTACTTTCTTTCTGACAATTGAATTCTAACAACTATATTTAAACTGTATTTACTTTTAACTTCGCTTGAATCTGTTTACTTACTTTCTACGTCACACAACGTCACATTCAGTTGTTTTGGCGCATCATTTAGGTATTTATTTTGTGATGAACTAATAGACCGTTTAAAAAAAATTAAAAAATAGTGTGTGATTAAGAAAGATATACTAAACGTAGTTAAGGTATAAAAAAAAGTATGCAAGGACCCTATTTTCTATTAAAATAGGAAATCGAAATTGATTTCATATAATTCGCTATCGAAAGTGACATTTGACATTAGGAAACGTCAAATTTCTTATAACCTTCATATGTCAGTCATGAAAAGTAATTATGTAAAAACTTTTTGTCTTTTTTGACCAAAAAAATCGACATTGTATGTAAAAATATACCGTTATTTATCTTGGAAATCAGTCTTTTTCAATCGGAAACTCTCATTTACTTTTGGAAATTGTATTTCAACGTTAATTTTATCAACAAGTAGTTGAAATCTAATCCAAATAAAAATAAGTTTCCTCAAAAAAAACCTCTACTCAATATGATATATTATACAAATTATGTTCAACTAGAATATCTATAAACTAAAAAAAAGGTCTCAGTGCTAATTTTCGTTGTTGTGCGACGATTCGGCCTACTTCAACTCGTCGCGAGATTTACCAAAAAAAAATAAAAATTAATGCTCTCGGTAATATTTTGCAGTAGTTGCCAGAAATACTGTCTGGGAATTGTAGTCGACCAAATGAAATAAAATAAAGAAAACGTTTGTTCTAATTGCGTTCGAAAATAGATTTCTATTTCCAAGAAAATGCAATTGCCTCGTACATACTTCACTTTAATTTACTTCCAAGTGTTTGTATCAAATCGACAAATACGCAACAATTCATATACGAGGAACATTAAAAAAATTAGTATAGAAAAGCTCGGAAAATACAAAAAAAAAAACAATTGGCAAATGATTGTGCATTTTTTTCGCATTGTACAGTATTGAGCAATTAAGTGAATCCCCTAAAGGGGGAGATGCGGCTCAATAAGGGTATAAAAAACTATTATAGAGGTGGATGAGTTTAGTTCTTTGGACACTGAAAAACAGTCTCAGCGACGTACCAAAAATCAATTATTAATTTTTCTTTAAAATGATAATAACAACTACATTTATAATTTATATAAATTACATCATCATCGCCTTTATTTTCCAAACATGGTGCCAACAATCATTAGAATCTAATAAAAATTATGATTCATTAGATCGGTTATTGATGATAATGAAAAAAAAATTGACGCGTCATTGAATTTTTACAAGGGGATCCAAAAACGTAAATACATGAATTTAAGCAAGAATAATATATAGGGTGTTTTTATGCCTTTATTTTTAGAATACTGGGTAGTAATTTTGATTATTTTCTTTATTTAACAACCCAAAAAGATCTAAAAGACTTTTTAGTTCAACGTTTCTGTTGTAAAGTCAATTAGCAACGTGACTGATAGTCCAAACCCTCTCGATCTAAATGTCTGGTTCAGTCATGTCAAAAATACGGCCCTGGCCCGTATCAATAAGGCCCGCGATCGAAATGCGTCACAAAAAGAAGAATCATGTTTTTTAAGAGCTTTTAAATTTCATTAGATTCAAGAGCCATCTCTTATCAGTAAGCGGAGTTATCCTATTATTTTAGATAGAATCTTCGCGCCTCGAGTCTAGATTAGAACCTTCCTTAACTATATAAAACGAGTGCGTCAGCGCGACGTGAGTCAGTTGAGTCGAGTAATCGAAGCAATACGGTTGGCTAAGTTGGATTGTTAGATTTTCGTTTACAAGTTCTAATACTGCTTCTAGACCGTCGGTATGGTATTTTTTGAAACTTAATTCCTCAAAATTTCGTAATAATATGCTTGACATTTAAATTCACTTGATTATTTTTTTTCACAGACGTTATAGTCCCAAGATTATCTTTAAATTATTATTTCCTCATTTAATTTTGTCTCATTTGTATAAAAAGATCGTTGAACGGTGCAAAATAAGCAAACGAAATTCACATTCAATAAACGCCGTTGGTGGTGGTGTCTTCAGTCTCGTCGAAAAGCGCGTCAGACAGTGTAATTATGTGTAATTGTGTGTGAGGTGTAGTGGTGGTGTAAACAGTCTTCAGTCTCGTCGAAACGCGCGTCAGACAATGTAATTGTGAGAGTTGGGGTAGTTGTGGTGTAAACAGTCTTCAGTCTCGTCGAAACGCGCGTGGGACTGTAATTGTGTGTAATTGGGTAGTGGTGGTGTAAATAGACTTCAGTCTCGTCGAAGCTCGCGTCAGAGAGTGTAATTGTGTGTGATGGTGTAGTGGTGGTGTAAACAGTCTTCAGTATCGTCGAAACGCGCGTCAGATAGTGTAATTGTGTAGTGGTGGTGTAAAAAGTCTTCAGTCTCGTCGAAACGCGCGTCAGACAGTTTAATTGTATGTAATTGTGTGTGATGGTGTAGTGGTGGTATAAACAGTCTTCAGTCTCGTCGAAACGCGCGTCAGTCAGTGTAATTGTGTGTGTTGGTGTAGGGATAGTGTATACAGTGTGTTCATTAGAAATATCACTACCGGTTCCAGAATTTCCAGCTTAATTCATGTTTTGATTTATTGAAAGTTACATCACGAATCTCTACAATTTCCACACCGTTTTCAGATTTCCTAATATGATCATTATATGGTTTAAATAATAATTTTGGGTAGTGAAAATCAAACGTGGCCGTGTCAGCGATAACCAGCGACATCAACAAATTGTTTGGCCATTCCCAATTCTTACAAACGATTTCCTCAGATCTTCATTTTGTTCATAAAACTTTTACGTCGTTTGTTTTCTTTTAGATTTTCTATATATATAATTAAACAACAAATAGAGATTTATGACATTTGACAGTTGCCGTTTATCACATTTGACAGCTGCCATTTATGACATTTGACAGCTGCCATTTATGACTTTTGACAGAAATTAACAATAACATTTACAGTCAACGCCTACTTTATTTGCTAAGTTGTCTAAGCTGTTAATCGATAGCCATTCAGATAATGTTTTTAAATAGATGTATTAATTATATTATTTATATATTGTAATTATAAGAAGCGGGAAATTCAAAATTTAATTGAATTAACGGATAGAACAAATCGCATCTAGCGGAATAGATGGATCTATTTTAATCTGAAAAGACCCGTTAGAATTTTTGGATCAAATAGATTTTCTCAAGTGCGTTGTGTCTGTAGCCAAAAATTTAACATTTGGAATCAACGAAAAAATTTCCCCTTTTAACTTGGCTCAATCGTCAGATATGCTGCAATTAGAATTTAAACGTCGGAATATAAAAACAAATCGATGATCGAACTTACGGACCGCAAAATAAAATTAAAATTAATCGGGAAAAGGTTATTTTGAGAACAGGACAGGCCTAAGTTTATTTCAACAGGATATTTATTTCGTTCGAAAAAAAATGCTTACGTAACAAGTTTTAGTTTTATTAAAAAATATTCACGGGATTTATAAAAAAATACTATTACAAATAAAATTTATTCCTAAACGATTTTCACCGTCTAGCGCTTTTTAAACAATTTTTTAAATATTTCTTAAAGTATTGATTTTAGAGAAAAAAGTTTTAGACAAAAAATGAGCCTCTTAAAGAGCTCTACAATAAAAAAAACTATACAAACCCTTGCGGACAGTTTTGTTTGATCTACCATCAGCTACAACTAAATATTAAATTATAAAACGTAAATAGACGAGTTAAATGTACCTGCCTGTAAGGGTGTTTGGTTTAAACAGGCTACCAGATGTAAACTGAACCAAATTTAATTTTTGATAACAAGAATAATTATTATAACTCGTTAACTTGGTGCAATTGAATACTGAATTATAAAACGTAAAAAGACGAGTGAAACGTACCTTACTGTAAAGGCGTTTGGTTTAAACAGGCTACCAGATATAAATTGAACCCTTTTTGTACTCCACTGGTTTTTTTTAAACTAGAGTCATTATTTAATTGAATTATGAAGGATTGTAAAGAGGCTTTTATGAAAACATGTTCAACACAGTTTTTGCAAATCTCTTGAAGGTGTTCTGGCAGAAATTTCTCATATTACGAGTTCTACAACCTTTTTATTCGGTTCTGGAGATTCAATGGGCGACTGGCCCAGATGGAATACCATCAATCGTATCAAATGATTCGTAGTCGAATTGACAAGTCCGTTATGGAAACTCTTTTCTCTATCGTATGAAAGAGGTCATTTCCTTGTGGATTGGGAAGTTTATCGGGTTCAACCTATACCAAAAAAGAGAGAAGGACGGTTCTTAATAATTACTGCTTTAGTTCCAGCTATTGCAAAGGTCATGGAGAACGTAGATAACCAGGAACTTCTTGGTTGATGACAGTAAGGTTAAGACTGAAACTATAGAAAAATATGAGGGATATTTTTGGATAAATTGAGATAGTATGTAAATTTTTCAAAAAACGATCCATCAAGGTCACTATCGATGGACATACCTCAGAAATCGTTAACATTTCCAAAGAATTTTGATGTTGTGATTCCTGTTCGTGACATTTAAAGTTGATGGTGTGCTTACCATTCGAACCAGGCCAAAACCATGCTGAAGGTTTGTTCAACGTTGCCAAATAAGTATCTATCTATATCTATAACTAGCTTGTGATAGAAACAAAAAGGACTGAAATCGCACAAATAGTTTTGGAGTTATATCGAAAAATGTGCCAAAAAATGGATTTTACGATAATTTGGGGTATTCCACATAATGTCATAGTGATTTTTGGTGACATTATAAAAGTTTTATGCATGTATGTCATAGTTAATATAACTAGCTTGTGAAAGAAAGAGAAAGGACTGAAATCGCACGAATAATTTTGGAGTTATATCGAAAAACGTGCAAAAAAGTGGATTTTACGATAATTTGGGTTATTTCACATGATGTCATGGTGATTTTTGGTGACATTAATGAAACTTTTATGCATGTATGTCATAGTTTATATAACTAGCTTGTGAAAGAAAAAAAAGGACTGAAATCGCACGTATAATGTTGGAGTTATATCGAAAAATGTGCCAAAAAAGTGGATTTTATGATAATTTGGGGTATTCCACATAATGTCATAGTGATTTTTGGTGACATTATAAAAGTTTTATGCATGTATGTCATAGTTTATATAACTAGCTTATGAAAGAAAAAGAAAGGACTGAAATCGCACAAATAGTTTTTGAGTTATATCGAAAAAAGTGCCAAAAAAGTGGATTTTACGATAATTTGGGGTATTCCACATAATGTCATAGTGATTTTTGGTGACATTATAAAAGTTTTATGCATGTATGTCATAGTTTATATAACTAACTTCTGAAAGAAAAAAAAAGGACTGAAATCGCACAAATAATTTTGGAGTTATATCGAAAAATGTGCCAAAAACGTGGATTTTACGATAATTTGGGTTATTTCACATGATGTGATGGTGATTTTTGGTGACATTATGAAACTTTTATGCATGTATGTCATAGTTTATATAACTAGCTTATGAAAGAAAAAGAAAGGACTGAAATCGCACAAATAGTTTTTGAGTTATATCGAAAAATGTGCCAAAAAAGTGGATTTTACGATAATTTGGGGTATTCCACATAATGTCATAGTGATTTTTGGTGACATTATAAAAGTTTTATGCATGTATGTCATAGTTTATATAACTAACTTCTGAAAGAAAAAAAAGGACTGAAATCGCACAAATAATTTTGGAGTTATATCGAAAAATGTGCCAAAAAAGTGGATTTTACGATAATTTGGGTTATTTCACATGATGTGATGGTGATTTTTGGTGACATTATGAAACTTTTATGCATGTATGTCATAGTTTATATAACTAACTTCTGAAAGAAAAAAAAGGACTGAAATCGCACAAATAGTTTTGGAGTTATATCGAAAAATGTGCCAAAAAATGGATTTTACGATAATTTGGGGTATTCCACATAATGTCATAGTGATTTTTGGTGACATTATAAAAGTTTTATGCATGTATGTCATAGTTAATATAACTAGCTTGTGAAAGAAAGAGAAAGGACTGAAATCGCACGAATAATTTTGGAGTTATATCGAAAAACGTGCAAAAAAGTGGATTTTACGATAATTTGGGTTATTTCACATGATGTCATGGTGATTTTTGGTGACATTAATGAAACTTTTATGCATGTATGTCATAGTTTATATAACTAGCTTGTGAAAGAAAAAAAAGGACTGAAATCGCACGTATAATGTTGGAGTTATATCGAAAAATGTGCCAAAAAAGTGGATTTTATGATAATTTGGGGTATTCCACATAATGTCATAGTGATTTTTGGTGACATTATGAAACTTTTATGCATGTATGTCATAGTTTATATAACTAGCTTATGAAAGAAAAAGAAAGGACTGAAATCGCACAAATAGTTTTTGAGTTATATCGAAAAATGTGCCAAAAAAGTGGATTTTACGATAATTTGGGGTATTCCACATAATGTCATAGTGATTTTTGGTGACATTATAAAAGTTTTATGCATGTATGTCATAGTTTATATAACTAACTTCTGAAAGAAAAAAAAGGACTGAAATCGCACAAATAATTTTGGAGTTATATCGAAAAATGTGCCAAAAAAGTGGATTTTACGATAATTTGGGTTATTTCACATGATGTGATGGTGATTTTTGGTGACATTATGAAACTTTTATGCATGTATGTCATAGTTTATATAACTAGCTTATGAAAGAAAAAGAAAGGACTGAAATCGCACAAATAGTTTTTGAGTTATATCGAAAAATGTGCCAAAAAAGTGGATTTTACGATAATTTGGGGTATTCCACATAATGTCATAGTGATTTTTGGTGACATTATAAAAGTTTTATGCATGTATGTCATAGTTTATATAACTAACTTCTGAAAGAAAAAAAAGGACTGAAATCGCATGAATAGTTTTGGAGTTATATCAAAAAATGTACCAGAAAAGCCTTTACCTTTCGAACCAGGCCAAAACCACGCTGATAGTTTGTCCAATGCTGCTAAAGTATATTTTCGAAATGACACCAATTTTTCGATTATGCCCTTTCAGTTAACACATATCGTTTTCTAAAATATTTCACGGTCTTATCATGGTTTAGTTGGATTGGATGGATAAATAAGATATAAAAACCAATATTTCAGTGAAAAATTTTCAAAATTTGTTCACTATAGTTTAATTAAACAATTTTTGTTTTTTTCTGTTGTGAATTTAATATAAAAATACGTTAAAAAAACTAATAGAAACGGATGTTTGGTTAAATGGATCCATTTTAAACCAGAAACGTTCATGTACCATAAAATGAATTTTAATATCTCTGTTATTCTATTTACGTTATTTAAAAATAAAAATTTTTCACTTCCACAAGAAACTTGGAATAGCTAACATTCCACATTAAACTAAAAAAATAACAAGTTAATTAATATTCGTTCGAATTTGTACTCAAAAACTCATTTATACAAAGCTCTCTAGGGTTTTTCGAAAAGTTGATTATCCAAAACATTTAACCACAACGAAAGTAGGAAATTTTCAAAATTCTAAATAAAATAAATTTTTTTTTCAACTTGTATAGTTCGATGCAACCTTAGGCGACGGCTACCGCCGTTTTGAAGACCGATTTCTTGGTGCTCGATATGATTTAAATCTAGTCCACGGAATTTGCGGTACGTCTTGAGTCGAGATGAAGTTTTCGTCGATGGAATTAGGAACGACATGATCATCGCTCCATCGCTAGTTTCAATAAGAACCAAAACCATCCAGGAACGTCCTCCAAATCTCCTCCTCCTCCACGTAACTAACACCGCGTGAATCTTTCTTCAGGTTCTCCGTAAACTCGACCTCTTCTATTCAATTACATTCATTTATAGCCTCAGAAGAGAATTTAGCCTCAAGGATCGTCGTTATAATTAACGTGTTCCGAGGTATATCGTAGACAGGGCGCTCGGTGGGGTTGAGGTTAACCTGGTGCATCTCTTTCGTCCTGAACAGCGTCTTCAAAGGTCGAAGATCGTTTGAATAACTTCATCACTTGTTGATGGTTGACTGATAGTGATGAGTTTGATACAAAACTTTTTATAAGTATCCTTGAAATATTCCTAATTAGCACACAAGCATAAAAAGGGTTGTTAACGATAATCCCTTTCAAGTTTATTCAATTCTCTTGTATTTTATTTTTGTAGGTCCCTCGTATGTATATAATATCATAGTAAATATTTCGAATTGGAAAATTTTAATGAGAAAATAGTTAATAGTGATTCGGTAATTTATTTTTCTTAAAAATAAACTTTAAGGAATGTTAATTATAATAAAGCTAAAATCTGTTTTTATTGAAGGATATTTTGAGGAAAAGTGTTGAGGATCTGTTGGTTAATATGCAAAGGTTGAAATTCCAAAATTTCGATGATCTTTTCGTAATAAATATTTCGAAAAATTACTTTTTATTTATGAGAAATTTTTTCATGTAAATATGGTCTAATTTTATATGATTATGTATGGATGCCACACCACATGTTTCTATTTCCATCAATTCCACATCAATAGATAATTAATTTCCTTGAAGAAACCGATTAATTAGTAGTGGTTAACAAAAAAACGCAATTTCACGCGGGAAGAAACAAGTTTTTTTCCCCGCTATTAATTCGTCAATCAGCGAGAATATTTTTAGAAAAAACTTGTACAATTCAAGACAATTTGTTCATCGATTATTTAGATACTTAGTTTTACGTATAGGGTAAATCGAAATTGAGGTAAATATACAGTGTGTGTCGAAATATATAGGGTCTGACGCGGAAATTTGATTTGATTAAAAATGATGGCGGATATAGTTGGCAATCTGAAGTTGTTAGTTTTAGATGGAGTTGAAATACAGGATGTTTTAGAACTTGATACTGGAATGAGACATATAGTTTTGGAGTTATGTCAACAATGTGCCAAAAAAGTGTTTTTTACGACAATTAGAGGTATTCCACATAATATCATGGTGAATTTTGGTGATATTATAAAATTTTTCTACATGTATGTCATAGTTTATATTGCTAGATTGTGATAGAAAGAAAGAGAACTAAAATCGGACCTATAGTTTTGGAGTTATATCAAAAAATGTGCCAAAAATGTGAATTTTACGCTAATTTGATGTATTCCACATGATATCATGGTGTTTTTTGGTGATATTAGAAAAATTTTATGCATGTATCTCAAAGGAAATAAAACTAGCTTGTGATAGAAAGAGAAAGAACTGAAATCGGACAAATAGTTTTGAAGTTATATCGAAAAATATGGCAGAAAAGTGGTTTTTACAATAATCTGAGGTATTCTACATGATGTTATGGTGATTTTTCGTGACATTATAGAAATTATATGCATGTATCTCATAGTTAATATAACTAGCTTGTGATAGAAAGGGAAAGAACTGAAATCGGACAAATAGTTTTGAAGTTATATCGAAAAATATGGCAGAAAAGTGGTTTTTACAATAATCTGAGGTATTCTACATGATGTTATGGTGATTTTTCGTGACATTATAGAAATTATATGCATGTATCTCATAGTTAATATAACTAGCTTGTGATAGAAAGGGAAAGAACTGAAATCGGACAAATAGTTTTGAAGTTATATCGAAAAATATGGCAGAAAAGTGGTTTTTACAACAATCTGAGGTATTCCACATGATGTTATAGTGATTTTTCGTGACATTATAGAAATTATATGCATATATCTCATAGGGAATATAACTAGCTTGTGATAGAAAGGGAAAGAACTGAAATCGGACAAATAGTTTTGGAGTTATATCAAAAAATGTGCCAAAAAAATGGATTTTACGACAATTTGGATTTTTGATGACATTAAAAAAATTTTATGCATGTATGTCATAATAAATATAACTATCTTGTTATAGGAAGAAAAAGGACTAAAATCGGACATATAGTTTTGTAGTTATATCGAAAAATATGACAGAAAAGTGTATTTTACGATAATTTGGGGTATTTCCACATGATATTTTTTTGTGACATTATAGAAATTTTGTGCATGTAACTCGTAGTTAATATAACCAGCTTGTAATAGAAAGTAAAAGGACTGAAATCAGACAAATAGTTTCGATAAATGAATAAAATTTTTGACGTTTCTACCACTTCCAGTTCCTATCAATCACTTAATCAAACTCAACGATTCTTGTCTATGGTTTTATGAAAATCGATAGTTAAGATAAGTAAAAGACGATAGGGGGGTTTGTTATTTAAACTTTACACCAATTTTTTACGCTGTCCTGTCCTTACTTTATGAATATACCTCGTAGTTTAAAACGATAATCTTATTAAGGTTATGAGTACTTTTCGTTGAGACATACTGTATAAATAATAATAGAAGTAACGGATTTGATTCATACAAAAAAAAAATAAATTAAAAAATTAGAATTTCCGAAAGAAACTTCCAAGGAATCGAGTAAAGATTATGTCGAAATGGATAAAAAAAGATGATTTATTAAATAGCATAATTTATAGGTATCTATCAACGTCAGTACCGCCTACAGAGTGTTCGATATGTGCGGCCTCATTCGAAAAAAAAAGCGAAAATGACAATAGAATGAACCATGAACTGAGAATTCATTTTATAGACATAGGCGTACTGCAAAATGATTATTTTAATAAAATAATCGTTAATTAAACATTTCTCTAACTGACAGATTGATGATTTATTAATGACAGTTGGTTATTAGCGATTCCTAACCTACAAATTGATGTTGTCATAATGAAGCGACTCAATCTACTGTCTTGAAGGCACTAACACGATATTTAGATGGTAATTTATACCCAAATGACGATCGGGTTAAAAAAAATTAGTACGTACCCCGTAATATAACCGTTTTATTTTTTCTAGAATTTTCCGCGTATTTTAGAACGAAATATCTTTAACGAGAATCGGTGTAGAAAAAAAATTAACAACAGTTTAATATTTTATGGTATATAATATGTGAATGTCCATGGTACATATGTCGTATGGTACAGGCAGTAAAATACCCATTATACATGGATACTGTACATAAAGATACAATGTATTTCTATAGAAAATTATCTTTTACGACATTTTGAATTTACTTGTGTTTATATGGTGGTATAAATTTCAATCAAAGAGGGTCGTTTAAAATCTCGATACAATCCTGTATATATCAATGTAATGGTTGAATGGGATTTTTTGTTGAAATGTCTAAATACGTTTCTCGTACGTACGGGGTTATTTTCATGGTTTTCTTCACGAAATTTGTATTTTAAGTAATTGTGAAACTAACTCATAACAGTTATCTATTCAAATTGACTTAATTTCGAAAAAAATACTGAAGACACTACTTCAGTATTTCTATGGCATTTTACAATATATGATCAAAAGTTTGCGCTTGGATCTGATAGTGATTTTAACCGGATTGTGATGAAAAATGAAAGGAATGAAATCGGATAAATAATTTCAGAATTATATCAAAAAATGTGCCAAAAAAGTAGATTTTACGATAATTTGAGGTATTCCACATGATGTTATGGTGATTTTTCGTGACATTATAAAAATTTTATATATGGATCTCTTAGTAAATATAAATAGCTTGTTATAGGAAGAGAAAGGAGTAAAATCGGACAAATAGTTTTGGACTTATTTCAAAAAATGTGCCAAAAAAGTAGATTTTACTACAATACGAAATATTCCACATGTTGTCATGGTGATTTTTCTTGAGATTATGAAAATTCTATGTAGGAATCTCATAGTAAATATAACCAGCTTGTGATAGGAAAAAAATGACTGAAATCGGATGAATCGTTTTGGAGTTATATCAAAAAATGTACCAAAAATGTGGATTTTACTACAATACGAAATATTCCACATGTTGTCATGGTGATTTTTCGTCAAATTATTAAAATTCTATGTATGGATCTCATAGTAAATATAACCAGCTTGTAATAGGAAAAAAATGACTGAAATCGGATAAATATTTTCAGAGTTATATCAAAAAATGTGCCAAAAAAGTAGATTTTACTACAATACGAAATATTCCACATGTTGTCATGGTAATTTTTCTTGAGATTATGAAAATTCTATGTAGGAATCTCATAGTAAATATAACCAGCTTGTGATAGGAAAAAAATGACTGAAATCGGATGAATCGTTTTGGAGTTATATCAAAAAATGTACCAAAAATGTGGATTTTACTACAATACGAAATATTCCACATGTTGTCATGGTGATTTTTCGTCAAATTATGAAAATTCTATGTATGGATCTCATAGTAAATATAACCAGCTTGTAATAGGAAGAAAAAGGTGTAAAATAGTACAAATAGTTTTGGAGTTATATCAGAAAATGTGCCAAAAAAGTAGATTTTACGATAATTTGAGGTATTACACATGATGTTATGGTGATTTTTCTTGACATTATAAAAATTTTATATATGGATCTCACAGTAAATATAACTAGCTTGTTATAGGAAGAGAAAGGAGTAAAATCGGACAAATAGTTTTGGAGTTATATCAAAAAATGTGCCAAAAAAGTAGATTTTACTACAATACGAAATATTCCACATGTTGTCATGGCGATTTTTCGTGAAATTATGAAAATTCTATGTATGGATCTCAAAGTAAATATAACTAGCTTGTTATTGGAAGAAAAAGGTGTAAAATCGTACAAATAGTTTTGGAGTTATATCAAAAAATGTGCCAAAAAAGTAGATTTTACGATAATTTGACGTATTACACATGATGTTATGGTGATTTTTCTTGACATTATAAAAATTTTATATATGGATCTCATAGTAAATATAACTAGCTTCTTATAGGAAGAGAAACGAATAAAATCGGACAAATAGTTTTGGAGTTATATCAAAAAATGTACCAAAAATGTGGATTTTACTACAATACGAAATATTCCACATGTTGTCATGGTGATTTTTCGTGAAATTATGAAAATTCTATGTATGGATCTCATAGTAAATATAACCAGCTTGTAATAGGAAAAAAATGAATGAAATCGGATAAATAGTTTCAGAGTTACATCAAAAAATGTGCCAAAAAAGTAGATTTTACTACAATACGAAATATTCCACATGTTGTCATGGTGATTTTTCTTGAGATTATGAAAATTCTATGTAGGAATCTCATAGTAAATATAACCAGCTTGTGATAGGAAAAAAATGACTGAAATCGGATAAATAGTTTCAGAGTTATATCAAAAAATGTGCCAAAAAAGTAGATTTTACTACAATACGAAATATACCACATGTTGTCATGGTGATTTTTCTTGAGATTATGAAAATTCTATGTAGGAATCTCATAGTAAATATAACCATCTATTGATAGGAGAAAAATGACTGAAATCGGATAAATCGTTTTGGAGTTATATCAAAAAATGTACCAAAAATGTGGATTTTACTACAATACGAAATATTCCACATGTTGTCATGGCGAATTATCGTGAAATTATGAAAATTCTATGTATGGATCTCAAAGTAAATATAACTAGCTTGTTATTGGAAGAAAAAGGTGTAAAATCGTACAAATAGTTTTGGAGTTATATCAAAAAATGTGCCAAAAATGTGGATTTTACTACAATACGAAATATTCCACATGTTGTCATGGTGATTTTTCGTGAAATTATGAAAATTCTATGTATGGATCTCATAGTAAATATAACCAGCTTGTAATAGGAAAAAAATGAATGAAATCGGATAAATATTTTCAGAGTTATATCAAAAAATGTGCCAAAAAAGTAGATTTTACTACAATACGAAATATTCCACATGTTGTCATGGTGATTTTTCTTGAGATTATGAAAATTCTATGTAGGAATCTCATAGTAAATATAACCAGCTTGTGATAGGAAAAAAATGACTGAAATCGGATAAATAGTTTCAGAGTTATATCAAAAAATGTGCCAAAAAAGTAGATTTTACTACAATACGAAATATACCACATGTTGTCATGGTGATTTTTCTTGAGATTATGAAAAATCTATGTAGGAATCTCATAGTAAATATAACCAGCTTGTGATAGGAAAAAAATGACTGAAATCGGATAAATAGTTTCAGAGTTATATCAAAAAATGTGACAAAAAAGTAGATTTTACTACAATACGAAATATACCATATGTTGTCATGGTGATTTTTCTTGAGATTATGAAAATTCTATGTAGGAATCTCATAGTAAATATAACCATCTTGTGATAGGAAAAAAATGACTGAAATCGGATAAATCGTTTTGGAGTTATATCAAAAAATGTACCAAAAATGTGGATTTTACTACAATACGAAATATTCCACATGTTGTCATGGTGATTTTTCTTGAGATTATGAATATTCTATGTATGAATCTCATAGTAAATATAACTAGCTTGTTATTGGAAGAAAAAGGTGTAAAATAGTACAAATAGTTTTGGAGTTATATCAGAAAATGTGCCAAAAAAGTAGATTTTACGATAATTTGAGGTATTACACATGATGTTATGGTGATTTTTCTTGACATTATAAAAATTTTATAGATGGATCTCATAGTAAATATAACTAGCTTGTTATAGGAAGAAAAAGGCCTGAGATCGGACAAATCGTTTTGGAGTTATATCAAAAAATGTACCAAAAATATGGATTTTACTACAATACGAAATATTCCACATGTTGTCATGGTGATTTTTCGTGAAATTATTAAAATTCTATGTATGGATCTCATAGTAAATATAACTAGCTTGTTATAGAAAAAAAAAGGCCTGAGATCGGACAAATCATTTTGGAGTTATATCAAAAAATATACCAAAAATGTGGATTTTACGACAATTTGGGGTATTCCATATGTTGCCATAGTTATTTTACATGATGTTTTCAAAATTTATAATTTTTTTTCACAGTAAATCCAACTACCTTCCAGAATATAAAATAAATATTTAATTAGACAAATTGTTTTGAGGTTATTTTGGAAAATATGCCAAAAGTGAATTTTACGACAATATGGGCTATTTTACATGCTATCATGGATATGTCACGTGATAATTTCAAAGGTTATATATTGATTTGGTAGTAGATCTCCCTAGCTTTTAAAACAAAAAAGAATTCCTTAATAGGCCATATAATTTTGGAGTTATAATAAAAAATGTGAAAAATAACTCAATTTTGACGTGTCGCCCTAGTTTTTTTATGATATTCAATCAAAATTTTTTCATATATCATCTGATAGAGAATTTAACCAAATATCAGAAAAAATATATTGATTTTTGATTACACAAACAGAGTAAAATCGAAAAATATGCAAAAAAATTGATTTCACAACAGTACGTAGTTTTAGTGTGCTAACATAGATTTTAAACGAAACTTTCGACTGAATTTTTTATGTACGTCTGATAGAGAATTTAATCAGCTTTTAGAAGAAAAAAACCAAGGTCCAAATCAGACGAATACTTTCCGAGTTATAACCAAAAGAATACTGACATTAGAAAAGTACAACTTCTACGTTTATGGCAACCAAACCCCTGAATCAATTTCAATGTTATTAACATCAATCGACTCAAATTTTAATGTATGGAACATAATTTTCGAGATGTGCACAAAAAATTGAAATAAGTACCATTATTTTGAGATTTTTGGCATGTTTTCGCGTCTTGCGATAAGAAAAACATTTAAAAACGAAGAATTTATAAAAACAATCGAATTAATAAAAACCAACCCTGAATCAATACGAATTTAATTCATGCATAAGCTCTTGAAGATCCCGTATAAAGAATTAAAATCATTAAGAATTCAAATTGCAATAATCAATGACCTGGTACATCGTTAACATGAACGTTGACGTAAAACCAAAAAAAGAAGAATTTATATTTATTTCTGATATTTACTGTATCATTGTCTAGTCACCGCTAACATTTTACGAGCCGAACTGGCTAAATTCCTTTTGAGGAACAGACCACAACAAAGAAAATGAACGAGTACGGGACCCGATTTGCGTGAATGGGCAGTAAATATTTGAATAAAGTGAAAGAAAGAGTTATCGGTCATTTTAATATCATCATTGAAAGTTATTTATCTACTTGATGTATTTTCTTCGATTCTACTTGGATATATACACCGTGAATCGAAATAATCTCTTCAGCACACACACGAAGCAACGATTTTTTAAATACCTTTTGACATTTTGTGACGTATAATACATCAAAATGACAGCCGTGGGGCAAGCAATTGATTTTCTCGTATGTATCAAGCAATTTATGAATATCAGTAGTCATTTCGCAATAGATCTGGTATAAATAATAATTATTAATACAAATGATACACAAATTTACGACAAAAACATTTGTTTATTCCACGACGACCATTTTAAAATGATCGTCAGGTGATTTTGACAATTCGTTTGATTGCTTGATCAAACTAATAGTTTCAAGAGAAACTTTTATTCGTTAATTTGTACAAAAGGCATGAGATACAAATATGGAGGGATTAAAAAGGTATCATACCAGCTCAAAATTGATAATAAAAAGATACAAAACCGGTAAAAAATGTTGTTTATTATACAAATTACACTCAAGAACGCGCCTATTGCTTGTCATACGTCGTACGTCAAAGTCTTTCATTTCGATCTAATAAAAATAAATGGGAAATTATTATTATTATTAATATTAAAGATGGAACAGAACATCAGTTTCTATATATATTTACCTTATTCTGATTTCGATGACGTTAAAATTTCGAGAGATGGGAACGGCAATATAACACGTATCTATTTGTAATATTGGATATGGATTGAAGAGATTTGTTTGTGAAAAAGGCGTGCAGGCAAGAATAAACTAGCAGATATCCGATTTGATGAGAATGAAACATCCCAAAACGCATGAAACAAAAGCAAATCTACAGTTACATCCACCATGGAACACTTATCAAAAACAAATAAAATAAAACTAAGGTTAACTCTAGGTAGCAAATACGCGCGAAAAATAAGCTAGATATTAACCTACAAAAACATTTTTCAAAAGAAACATACTATTTCTATATTAAATAGTCATTAGACCGATAGTAGTTTTTGCTAGCGAAAGTGGAAACTAAATAAAACTAGATCGTGTCACTGACACGCAGATGGCGCTGTCATTGTCAAATGACGTTTACGAACTACAAGTTTGACATTTAGATTTGTCAGAAAAAAGTGACAGCCATTTGAGTGACGGTTATTTTTAAGACAATTTCGTTTTTTAATTTATTATTGCTTGTTGATGAAAAAAAAAATACTGTATAAGCTCAGCAATGACTTTCAAAGTTTTGGTTTGGTGAATTAAAACGTGGTCGTACTGATGGTGAACATTCTGGTCGTCTGGTTACTCCAAAAAACACCAAAAAAGTCCACAAAACTTTTTTCGAAGTGGTTGTCGCGTTTACTTACAGTCGATCGAAAACAACAACGTTTTGATGATTCAGAACAAATTTGGTCTGGTTTTTTTCGTCGATATGTTACAATAGATGAAATGTAGATCCATCACTTCATTCCTGAATCAAATCGATCATAATCTGAGTGGACTGCAGTCGGTGAACTACGTCCAAAGGTACAACAATCAACTGGGAAGGTTATGGTTTCAGTATTTTGGGATGTACATGGAATATTGTTCATCTACTATCTTTAAAAGTGCTAGATCGTTGATAGTGAGTACTATATAGAGTTGTTGGATCAAAAATCAAAGAAAAACGGACTCAAAAACCACTATTTTGGTAATGATGGTTAAATTGAATGAATTATATTTCGAATTGCTATCTCGTCCACAGTATAGTCCAGATTTGGTCCCCAGTGACTACTAAATACCAAAAAAAGGTTGGTTGGTAAGGAAAAAATAGGTATCAAGAGCCTGTACGATCTAGAAGGCTAAGATGGCTGGAATGTGTAGAAAAAACGATATAAATATGGCAAGAAGACGTAAAAAATGAAGAAGATTCACAAAGTGATGGTGTGCGGAGATAAAATGGGATCTAACGGATGACGGAGTTCTTAATTGGGAGGTGAAGACAAGAGATAATGGAAGAGAAATATTAACAGGCTATGGGGTCGAAATGGCAAATTACAAAATTATAAATTTCATCGTTATACTTTTTGTTTTCATATTTTGATGGAGCACTGTAAAAATTATCGATACATACACGATTTTTTATACAAGAAGATTCACTAATTGCTCGAGAATTTGATGGATAAAACGATGGGCTGCTTTCCGTAATAAAAGTCGTACTACAAATAGTTTATCGTCGGTACTTGAAGGAAAAACTAGTTTCGCTATACGAAAACAAAAAGCCAAACTAGGTTTTATTGTACTGTAAATCAAAGTTTATTATATTTGCGAACATTGTAACTGTTCGACGAATATCGTTAATTTTTACTGGATGCCCATGATATGGGAAAACAATTTTATTAGTTGAGATCATTGAAAACAAATTGATATCGATATTGATGGAAGAGACGCATGATAATAAACTGTTATAACGATCCTTTTCAAACCAAACTGGATTTTTAATATTTGTATTGATGTTTTACTTTATATTCGACTTGTATGAAAATATTTGGTTGTGTTGTAATAACCATAGAGGTTTCCTCGACGTGTTTAATGCTATTTTCAATTTTGCATGAAGTTCTGATTAGATTTTGTCGAAATATTCGGTAAAGAAAATACTTATGAGGATGTTTACGTTTATGTACCTCCTAGTCCTCTTCATAGATGTAGAATTTTATTAAAAATTTGGAGAAAAAAGGGAGCCCATAAAAAGATATCCAAAGAAGTCAATTGGCTGTTTTTTTTGTGGTTAGCAGCTCTTGCTTTAACACTTGGAGACGATTAGGTTAGGTTTGATTAGTCTATTTGATTCTTGATTAATTTCAGCTTCATTATACTTAAAAAAGTTAAGTTGAATTTATTTAAATTTTTCGAGTTAAGTTGAGCTTGTTTCAATTTATTTTTACTTCCCTAGACTTAATCAAACTTTTTGCTTTTCATTTTCATTTATTCCCTGTTATTTTCACGCAAAATGAATTTATTTCAACATAATTGAACTTAAATTAGAGTAATTCCAGCTTCAGTCTACTTAAACATTTTAAGTTGAACTTATTACTAATTTTTCGAGTTAAGTTTACCTTGTTTCAACTTATTTCGACTTCCTTCAACTTAATGAAACTTTTTTTCGTACATTTTCATTCATTTCCAGTTATTTTCACGCAAAATGAATTTATTTCAACATAATTGAACTTAAATTAGAGTAATTCCAGCTTCAGTCTACTTAAACATTTTAAGTTGAACTTATTTCCAATTTTTCGAGTTAAGTTTACCCTGTTTAAACTTATTTCGACTTCCTTCAACTTAATGAAACTTTTTTTCGTACATTTTCATTCATTTCCAGTTATTTTCACGCAAAATGAATTTATTTCAACATAATTGAACTTAAATTAGAGTAATTCCAGCTTCAGTCTACTTAAACATTTTAAGTTGAACTTATTTCCAATTTTTCGAGTTAAGTTTACCCTGTTTAAACTTATTTCGACTTCCTTCAACTTAATGAAACTTTTTTTCGTACATTTTCATTCATTTAAAGTTATTTTCACGCAAAATGAATTTATTTCAACATAATTGAACTTAAATTAGAGTAATTCCAGCTTCAGTCTACTTAAACATTTTAAGTTGAACTTATTTCCAATTTTTCGAGTTAAGTTTACCCTGTTTAAACTTATTTCGACTTCCTTCAACTTAATGAAACTTTTTTTCGTACATTTTCATTCATTTAAAGTTATTTTCACGCAAAATGAATTTATTTCAACATAATTGAACTTAAATTAGAGTAATTCCAGCTTCAGTCTACTTAAACATTTTAAGTTGAACTTATTTCCAATTTTTCGAGTTAAGTTTACCCTGTTTAAACTTATTTCGACTTCCTTCAACTTAATGAAACTTTTTTTCGTACATTTTCATTCATTTCCAGTTATTTTCACGTAAAATTGATTTCTTTGTACATAATTCAACTTAAATTAGACTAATTCCAGCTTCAGTCTACTTAAAAATGTTACGTTAAACTTATTTCCAGTTTTTCGAGTTAAGTTGAACTTGTTTCAACTTATTTCGACTTCCTTCAACTTAATGAAACTTTTTTTCGTACATTTTCATTCATTTCCAGTTATTTTCACGTAAAATTGATTTCTTTAAATATAAAGGAACTTAAATTAGAGTAATTCCAGCTTCAGTGTACTTAAAAATGTTAAGTTGAACTTATTTCCAATTTTTCGAGTTAAGTTTACCCTGTTTAAACTTATTTCGACTTCCTTCAACTTAATGAAACTTTTTTTCGTACATTTTCATTCATTTCCAGTTATTTTCACGCAAAATGAATTTATTTCAACATAATTGAACTTAAATTAGAGTAATTCCAGCTTCAGTCCACTTAAACATTTTAAGTTGAACTTATTTCCAATTTTTCGAGTTAAGTTTACCCTGTTTAAACTTATTTCGACTTCCTTCAACTTAATGAAACTTTTTTTCGTACATTTTCATTCATTTCCAGTTATTTTCACGCAAAATGAATTTATTTCAACATAATTGAACTTAAATTAGAGTAATTCCAGCTTCAGTCTACTTAAACATTTTAAGTTGAACTTATTTCCAATTTTTCGAGTTAAGTTTACCCTGTTTAAACTTATTTCGACTTCCTTCAATTTAATGAAACTTTTTTTCGTACATTTTCATTCATTTCCAGTTATTTTCACGTAAAATTGATTTCTTTAAATATAAAGGAACTTAAATTAGAGTAATTCCAGCTTCAGTGTACTTAAAAATGTTAAGTTGAACTTATTTCCAATTTTTCGAGTTAAGTTTACCCTGTTTAAACTTATTTCGACTTCCTTCAACTTAATGAAACTTTTTTTCGTACATTTTCATTCATTTCCAGTTATTTTCACGCAAAATGAATTCATTTTAACATAATTGAACTTAAATTAGAGTAATTCCAGCTTCAGTCTACTTAAACATTTTAAGTTGAACTTATTTCCAATTTTTCGAGTTAAGTTTACCTTGTTTCAACTTATTTCGACTTCCTTCAACTTAATGAAACTTTTTTTCGTACATTTTCATTCATTTCCAGTTATTTTCACGCAAAATGAATTCATTTTAACATAATTGAACTTAAATTAGAGTAATTCCAGCTTCAGTCTACTTAAACATTTTAAGTTGAACTTATTTCCAATTTTTCGAGTTAAGTTTACCCTGTTTAAACTTATTTCGACTTCCTTCAACTTAATGAAACTTTTTTTCGTACATTTTCATTCATTTCCAGTTATTTTCACGTAAAATTGATTTCTTTGTACATAATTGAACTTAAATTAGACTAATTCCAGCTTCAGTCTACTTAAAAATGTTACGTTAAACTTATTTCCAGTTTTTCGAGTTAAGTTGAACTTGTTTCAACTTATTTCGACTTCCTTCAACTTAATGAAACTTTTATTCGTACATTTTCATTCATTTCCAGTTATTTTCACGTAAAATTGATTTCTTTAAATATAAAGGAACTTAAATTAGAGTAATTCCAGCTTCAGTGTACTTAAAAATGTTAAGTTGAACTTATTTCCAATTTTTCGAGTTAAGTTGAGCTTGTTTCAACTTATTTTTACTTCCCTAGACTTAATGAAACTTTTTTTCGTACATTTTCATTTATTTCCAGTTATTTTCACGTAAAATTGATTTCTTTGAACATAATTGAACTTAAATTAGAGTAATTCCAGCTTCAGTCTACTTAAACATGTTAAGTTGAACTTATTTCCAATTTTTTGTGTTAAGCTAAACTTGTTTCAACTTATTTCGACTTCCTTCAACTTAATCAAACTTTTTTTCGTACATTTTCATTCATTTCCAGTTATTTTCACGTAAAATTGATTTCTTTAAATATAAAGGAACTTAAATTAGAGTAATTCCAGCTTCAGTCTACTTAAAAATGTTAAGTTGAACTTATTTCCAATTTTTTGTGTTAAGCTAAACTTTTTTCAACTTATTTCGACTTCCTTCAACTTAATGAAACTTTTTTTCGTACATTTTCATTCATTTCCAGTTATTTTCACGTAAACTTAATTTATTTGAATATAATTAAACTTAAATTGGAGTAATTTCAATTTCATTATACTTAAAAAAGTTAAGTAAAACTTATCTTAACTTATTTCCACTGTTTCAAGTTGAATTAAGCTTGCTTCGACTTAATGAAATCATTTGTCCTACATTTTCATTTATTTCCAGCTATTTTTACGTGAACATAATTTATTTGGACATAGTTTGACTTAAATGGAATTAAATGAATAAATGAAATTAAATTTCAGCTTAATTATACTTAAATTCAACTTATTTCGACTTGCATCGACTTTTGCCCATATTTTCATCACTCAAAATTAAGTTGCACTTAATTCAACTCATATATAGACTCATATAGACTCATCTTAACTTAACTGAACTTATTGCTCTACATTTTTATTATTTTCTGTTATTTTAAAACGAAATTAATTCATATTAACATGTTTGAACTTGTCTCAAAGTTATTTATATTATTTCAAGTTAAGTCGAACTTGTTTCAACTTATTTCGACTTTTATTGACTTAATCAAACTGTTTACCCTACATATTGTTTTATTTGTATTTATATCAACGACAAATCATTCATTTCAACATAATTTAACTCAAATTAGAGTAATTTAAGCTCGATTATACTTAAAAAATTAAGTAGAACTTAACTCAACTTGTCTTTAAGCTTATTTCCATTCTGCAAAAATGAGTTGACTCATTTGAACTCATCTCAACTGCCATATTGACATTTTTGTATAAACGTGAATTTTATTCATGTTATAGGACAACCTGTATATAAGTTTTATTAAGATTTAATTATAAAATAAAGAAGAAAAGAACGTTTCCCATCGTATCGACTTGAAAATCCCTACAACGAAACGCACACGTGTTGAATTTAAATATAATAAAAAAGTACCAAAATAAAAAGGTTTAGAATTTCAAATTTCATATAAAAGGGTTTATGTAATACAAAAAAAACTACCTTATTTATCTTTTAACCCTTTCAAATATCGAATAAAAGAGTTCACATACGTTTTAAGGATTTTAACAATCGACCAACCGAAATTCTCGCTTAAAAACTATTCAATTTTAGGTTAGAGTACGTCTGGTCGAATTGTGTGAGTACAAGCAGTCGATGAAGTTTACGAAGAAAAACTTTACGATGAAAATCGGTGTACGTTTGGTCGATTGCTTTTTAAAAAACTACGTTTGAGAAGTATTTATTTTCTGGCTATAAGGGCTTACTTTAAACATGTATATACGTAATCTGGGGGTGCCCTGATAATATTGATCAACAGGGTCGGAATAAATAATTTTTTTTATACAACGAGATTTAAGTTTTAGATATTGAATTTACGTCAATTAAAATTGAATTATTATCAAATTAAACACATATTTTTTGTCTTTATCTTCTTCAATTTAAGTTTATTCCATATAGTTTGTCAACTTTCCTTTCAAATTAATCACTTTCTCTTTTCTTCGAGTTTAACCTCAAATCAATTCGTTTTCTTCTTTCTTTAAGTCTGCTTCCTACTGTTGTCTTGCTGTTATTCATCAGTTTTTAATCCTTTCTTCAAATTTTTGGTCTTTATTCCAATTATTTCAAGTCTTTTCCATATTTCTTGTCTTATAATCGGTTATTTCTAAATTATATGGACTTTCTTGCATTCATTCCACTTTGTTCATTCCCCGATTCTTCTTTTTATCATTCTCTTATTATCTTTGTCTTTATTCATCAGTTTTTGTTCTTTTTACCACATTTCTTGTCTATATCTCGTCCACTTCGAGTTCTTTCCACTTATTTCGTGTTCTTGTCGTTTATTTCCAATTTTTTATGTTCCCTCAAGTTTATCATCAATTCCTTCTTCCACTAATTCTACTTTCTACTGTTTTCTTGCTACTATTTATCAGTTTTTAATCCTTTCTTCAAATTTTTGGTCTTTATTCCAATTATTTCAAGTCCTTTCCATATTTCTTGTCTTATAATCGGTTATTTCTAAATTATATGGACTTTCTTGAAATTTATTACACTTTCTTCATTCCCCGATTCTTGTTTTTATCATTTTCTTATTATCTATGTCTTTGTTCATCGGTTTTTATACTTTTTACCACATTTCTTGTCTATATCTAGTTCACTATGAGTTCTTTCCACGTATTTCGTGTTCTTGTCGTTTATTTCCAAATTTTTATGTTCCCTCAAGTTTATCATCAATTCCTTTTTCCACTATTTCTATTTTCTACTGTTTCTTGGCTATTATTTATCAGTTTTCAGTTTTTATGTCAAATTTCTTGTCTTTATCTCATTCATTCCAATTATTTTCGTACTTCCATACGCTAATTTCACGCACACATTGTGTATTCATCTTCCATTTTTTAGCGCACTCATTTTTTAATCTAATTTGAATTTATTCATACTCAAATCATAGAAAACATACGATTAAATAATAGTTTGAAATAAATTCGAAAATATTCGAAGTTGTTGCGGCAAGTCCGTATCTGAGTACGTTATTCTGAAGGGGTTAGGGAGGGTTTAAATACGGCAGCCGAATTTTTAATAACGTAAAATACTAATTTCGGTACACGGTTCAACATAAAAGATTGAATTTTACACATGGCGTGTTACACGTCAAAACTGGACGGGTATTGGGTGAAAAATGAAACCAATCAATAACTTCATTTCGGAATGTTTCGCAATCGGCTTCTTCTTTTTGTAATTTTTAGCGATTTTATGCCTTTAGAGGTATACGTATTCATCATTCATAAGATTATTATTTGTGGTTAAGAAATTCGATGATTATTTTTTAAGATTTCTTTTCGTGATTCAACACATTGCAAAATGGAAAATTTAAGCGCTACAAGTTTTAAATAATTAAATTTTAATTAAAAAAGCCTGTTTTAGGCTTGTATCAATTTGTTTTTACCAAAAATTCATTTGGTCTAACGATTTCTTTATCATCCGATATTCCACGCGTGTTTCGACGAGACTAAATACTGTTTACACCACAACTACACAAACACAAACAATTACACTATCTGACACGCAGTTTCGACGAAACTGAAGACTGTTTACACCACCACTACACCAAAACTCACATTTACACTGTTTGACGTGCGGTTTCGACGAGACTGAAGACAGTTTACACGACAACTACACCATCACACACAATTACACTGTCTGAGACTGAAGGTAAACAGTTTACCTGCTTGGAAATTTGAAAACTATGTTTTCAACTGAACACAATTTTTGGGCGGTATTTTTGAGATGATATACGAGGTGATTGCGAATATAAACTTCGTTTGGACGAGAAGAACCAGTTTAATGGTTTCTACCACATCTGAATGGGGTCCGGCATGGAAGATGGTTCTTCCTAGATTCGGGGGATAATCTTCCCTGTCCTTATCATCTAGAACCACGACAAGAACCTTGTGTATTGTCGGATACTCTTTTCTAAAGAAAAACGCCTGCAGTTTTCTGTGAAATATGTCTAGGTCTGTTTGAAACTTCTCAATATAAATTTTTGCTTTTGAATGATTTATAATAATCGAGAATCTATTTGATAAATGGAAACACCTAAAATCGCATTTTTGGTGAAATTTGTGGAGAAAATTAGAATAAAACAAAATTTCAAACATTATGGGTCTTTCGAGATGAACCAAATTCAACAAAAGTCGAAGCGAATGGTTACAAGTTGTTTAGATGTATTCGTCGTTCCATTAGAGCAACTTAAAACTGTCAATTCCTATTGGTACATCTCCATTTGTTTACCAGAACGAAGACCAATCGCAGACGACGAATCATTCTCCACCAAGAGACATCAGTTTAAACCGGAACGTTTTTGAGCAGTCACAGCATCGAATTGATGGATCATCCGCCTTATAGACCTTATTTGACACCCAATGATTTGTACTTATTCTATAACTTTTATTACAAAACGTTTTTCAAATGACTACAAACTTGTATTAAAAAATTTCTTGGAATAGACACAGAAAATGTGTAATGTCTTTTGAAACAAATGGGTGTGTGCGAAAAGGCTTTTAAAAAGTGACTAAAACCAACCAATTCTTTAGAATAATAATACAGAAACGTTTCATTGGGCACGTCCGGAATTTTCTTTGAATGTGAAAGTATTTTACGATCATAGGCGTAACGAACGGCGCGGTTGCTTTTTTAATTACAAGGTGTACAAATTAATTAACAGAATCTTTTCTATAACTTCGAAAATTCGCAACCATCAACACATTTCGGTAAGTCTCAACTGATTCAGGATAATCAGGTATTTTGATTGAACCATCGCATTGTCGTCCTTGACAATTCGGCCAAGTTTAAAGCGAAACAAAAAGTCAGTTACGAAGATTTACTATTTTATAACTTCAAAAGTTTTTTTAATTTGAATGAAATCTCGTATTTAGCAACAGAATATACAGCAGAAGATGATGATGATGAAAAAATTTGCATTGGAACTTGGTACTTAGGGTCTATTTGAGAAAACTAGTATATGAACCCCAAAAGAATCAATGGATTCAGTCGGCTATCATTTAACTGGAAACCATCATCAGACCAGTGACTTGGTGGACGTTCTCCACTTCTAAAGACATCTTCTCTTGGTCTCCATTCAATAATTATCCTGGTAATGTTTGTCCCATTATCACTCGGGAATGGATCAAACATCGCTAATTACATTCTTCGATACTTTATCTGGATTTTGTTTGTAGTAGCTTTTGTTAAGGTTAGAGTTTCAGTACATTTCTTGGGATATCGGATCTGGAGACAAGATTGAGCAAGTCTAATTATCTTCCCCAGGTAGATTTTGAGTCGCAAAGACTAATTTTTTTTAATACTATCACTTTCTATCCATAAGTTTCCACTCAAATGAAGGTTTGTTGGAAAAGCAGTGCGAAAATTAATTGCATATAAACTCAAAGAAAGGTTTTAAGCGTAGAATACGATAGGCTGTACTTCTAATATTAAGACTTTAGAAAATTATTTGGGATTGAATTTTCAGGAAAAAGTCTCTCCAAGAAATTTTTCCCCAATTGGAAACTACTTTGGACATTTTTATGGGATTTGATGGGAAAAAACATGATATAGGTTGAGTTACGTCAGTACCAAAATTTTTCCCTTACCTAGAGACTATTTGGTTAGATAATTAGAAGTAGAGGAAACATTTTTTATGTGGATTCCAGGTGGGAAACAATTTTTGGAGCGTCCTAACTTAACCGAATCTAATATAACTCAATCTAACCTAAAAATCGTGTTTTTTTTTTCGATTAAACCTCGTATAACATATCTAACCTACCTCTATTTATCCAATTTTATTCAAAAAAATAGTTTTAAGATGAGGAAAAAACAGTTTGGAGCGTCTTAATTTAACCGAATCTAATATAACTCAATCTAACCTAAAAATAGTGTTTTTTTTCGATTAAACCTCGTATAACATGTCTACCCTACCTCTATTTATCCAATTTTATTCAAAAAAATAGTTTTAAGATGAGGAAAAAAACATTTTGGAGCGTCTTAATTTAACCGAATCTAATATAACTCAATCTAACCTAAAAATCGTGTTTTTTTTCGATCAAACCTCGTATAACATGTCTACCCTACCTCTATTTATCCAATTTTATTCAAAAAAATAGTTTTAAGATGAGGAAAAAACATTTTGGAGCGTCTTAATTTAACCGAATCTAATATAACTCAATCTAACCTAAAAATCGTGTTTTTTTTTCGATTAAACCTCGTATAACATGTCTACCCTACCTATATTTATCCAATTTTATTCAAAAAAAATAGTTTTCAGATGAGGACAAAACAGTTTGAAGCGTCTTAATTTAACCGAATCTAATATAACTCAATATAACCTAAAAATAGTGTTTTTTTTTTGATTAAACCTCGTATAACATGTCTACCCTACCTCTATTTATCCAATTTTATTCAAAAAAATAGTTTTCAGATGAGGAAAAAACATTTTGGAGGGTCTTAATTTAACCGAATCTAATATAACTCAATCTAACCTAAAAATAGTGTTTTGTTTTTCGATTAAACCTCGTATAACATGTCTCCCCTACCTCTAACTATCCAATTCTATTCAACAAAATAGTTTTCAGATGAGGAAAAAACATTTTGGAGCGTCTTAATTTAACCGAATCTAATATAACTCAATCTAACCTAAAAATAGGGTTTCTCCTCCACCTCCAATTATCTGCGTACCAAAATATTTTCTAGGTGAGGAAAATTTTTGAGCTATTTTTGCCTGGTTTTCCAATTCTAAATAATTACTAGGTTTTCTTTCTGTACGAATATTTAATAAACAAAATGAATGACATTATTTGTGATTTGTGATTTATTTATATATGCTATAATTTACCCATTCCTCTTAGATCCGCCACTGCGTGTTTCTATCTCATCGATACAGTTTTAATCTTTTAGTTATGGTTATTAAGAACCCGTATTCATGGTAGAAATAATTTTGTAAATAGTGTACGTAGAAGAAATTTGATAAAATTAATTATTGTTATGTATGTGAATGTACATTTAAAAACTAATAATTATTGCTTAAATTAGTCGATATCTGTGTGTTAATAACCAAATTAAATCTTGTCACAATCAATTTAGGACAATTAAAGTCGTGTTTTGCTTAATTTGAATAGATGTTTTTTCGTTTTTTTTTTATATCTCAAGTCGTACTGAGATATTTTATTTAATTAAACACCAATTTAACAAAAAAATACGTAACTGAATTTAGGAAAAAAAGTGTCCAAAACGTAGCCGTCAGATTTTGACAGAAATTACATAGAAAAATATGTTAAATACATAGATAAATATGAAAATCTTACCATTTAGCGGATTCGGATCTAGTGGAGGAGGGCTTGAAGATTCAGTCTTTGTTAATTGAGAAAATGGAAGGTAATTTGTAGGAAAAATACCCTGAAAATAAAAAAAAGCATTAATTTTAGTTACGTACGTAAGAAATACAAGGTAGAACAAAAAGTATCGATCCTAATTTCATTGAACGATTTGTAGACACATAATGAAGACAAGCGCAGTAGAAAATAAAATAGAAGAAGAAAATTTTATCGACACAATTGGAGCCCCTCGTCTATTTAAAGAAAGTTAAAATAAAGATAATACGAGATAAATAATAAAGACTTATAGTAAAATCATGAAAATTTCTACTTTTATATTTTCGGATACGATCTTTTTAACTAAAATATTTTCAAAGATGGCCGACTTCCGAATCTACCGGAAGTCGACTGTAACTTTATTATTTTAAATGGAACACCTTGTATATTAATAAATTTTTAAAAACTATGTAAAATTTTACTATACTTTTGTTTGAAAGCTTTTTTCGAAAAATGCATACTTTTTGAGTTATTAATTTTTTTGTAAAAAAATTGAACGTTGCAGACCCTTATAAATAATTTTTTTACGCGGATACCCTTAAAGATATGAAAATGGTTTCTGTGGGGTTGCTTTTAGCAAGATCAGACGTATTTGAATCTATGTTGAAAAATTCTTTATTTTATACAGGGTGTGTATAAAAAGCGTTCAAAATTGAACTTCATAAATATCAAATTTTTTAATTTTTTTAATAGAAAAACCCGGTTTTTTATATTTTAATGATTTTAGGGGTAAAAATAAGGCAAATTCATATTTACTCTCCTATATCTAAATCTCACCGTTATCCAGATATTTAATGTTTTCTGTAAATTTTTAGAGATGCAGGAAGTTTGAACACTTTATTTACACACCCTATATAAAATGAAAAATTTTTCTAGATAAATTCAACTACTTCTAGCCCTGCTTAAAGTAACTGAATAGAAACCGTTTTCATATCTTTAAGGGTATTTTCGTAAAAAAATAATTATAAGGACCTGTAATGGTCAAATTTTTTACAAAAAAATTAAATAACTCAAAAAGTATGCATTTTTCGAAAAACGTTTTTAGACAAAAGTATACTAAAATTTCACGTAGATTTCAAAAATGTATTAATATATAGGGTGTTTTATACAAAATAACAAAGTTACAGTCGATTTCCGGTAGAATCGGAAGTCGGCCATCTTTGAAAATATTTTAGTTAAAAAGATCGTATCCGAAAACACAAACGTAGAAATTTTAATGATTCTACTATAAGTATTTTACCATATACAGAAATTAACTTGTCGTGGGACACCCTGTATAGTCTATATATTATCTTTTATACGATCTCCTACTTCTTTCACCCACGTAGATCTGTTTTTTATCGACTTTCTATTATTTTAATTATAACGTTCATTCACGTAAATTTTTATTGACTCCATCTTTTCTTTCTCGTCTTCTTTATCGTTATTTTCTTCATCTAATTCCATTCGTCTAGTAAACATCCATACATGAAAATGTGTAAAACTATTCCAGTTTAATCATAATCTATTAAATGATTATAAAAACTTCTTCTGCTAAATAGTTTTCTATAAATTTATTCACTAATTATTATTTATATCCATATAATCGCTATCCAGTGTGTTTTAGTCCATCTATTTAGCAAGTGGAATGAACTATAATTTCTTATTCAATATGGTCCCAAAATAGGCCCTCAATAATGTAAATATCATAATTACAACCATGAATTAAAACTTGGCAACGTTGTAAATTGAATAAATAATAAACAACATATACATAATAATTTGTTTTGTTTATATTTACATTTCCTGTTGGCAGAATTAGTCAGCATGAGACTGTTTCTGAACATTTTTATAAAATACTTCCCACATAAAAGTAAATCCAGTATTTGATTCGATATTTTTCATTATTATAACGATATAATTATTATTTTTATTATTTTAAATACGGTCCTGCGTTAATTTCAAACAAAATGCTTTTGTTGATTTTTATCAAAGCATTGTTCAATTAGCGTTCGAAATGTAAATGGAATTCTACCCAATTCTCACATAATTTTTTCTCTTTTTACAGAATAATTAAAAATTATGAACAATAAGTTGGAAATTTACAACCAAAAGTTACAGTTACCTGTAATTATGAGAGAAAAATATAGTTTTCTACATTTTAAAATAATTACGACGATATTATCTATAAGTCAATCAACTTATTCTAATTTTCTCTTGTACCGTTATTGAAATAATCTAAAATACTTTTCAAATCTACGCTAACTTATTATTAAAAATAAAAATTATATCGGATATCATCCAGAAGTGCTTTTTTTTATTTTTTATTCGAAACCATATTATAATTATTCGTTGAAATATATGGTATGCAACACTCATGGCATCAATATGCAATTAACAATACCAACGTTGCCAGCTCTCGTTAATAATCAACTATTTCAAGATTATTCAAACATACTAACCCTTCCACTAGAAGAAATCTTTTCCGCGTTGTTTACTTCTTCGTTAACTTTCCGGATGGCTTCAATTTCCGCGCTGGTATACAGCATGTCCGGCGAATGGGATAGGCTGCCGTTTTTAGATATTTGATGTGGCGGTTTCTTACCGATCAAATTTAAGGGTGAACTTTGGCAGGTAATCGGGGTTAATTGAGGTAATCTTTGACTAGATTGTGACGTGGGATAATTTAGTGTAGGTGTCGTAGGAATGTTTGATAATTTTTGGGTATTGTCGCTGGATTTTGGCGATAAGGGGGTAGATGGGGGAGTGGGCGGTTGAGACGGAGGAGTACCTTCTTTTTTAGGCGGGGGGTTCAACGTGAAATTTTCAAAGATTTTTCCTGCAAAAAAAATAATTTTTATAACATATGAGATTTCAAAAATATTTATTTGGCAACAATGTAACTTATAACAATAAATACGATACTATGTTATATTAGTTGAACCCTTGAAAGTTAAGTTGCCGTAAGGTTGAATATAAAAAACGTCAGCTGTTGCTTATAGAACATTTTTTGATCGTACTTCGTTTTTTTATCCCGAAAGGTCTTATTTGCATTAAAATTTATGACTTACACAAACTACGAAATAAGAAACTTCCCAAACAAACGTAATTAAAGCACATCTGCTTTACCGAACAAAAAATATAATAAAAAGAACGGGTTGGGTATATACAACAACGCAGGGTATCGATTAAAAATTAAGAAATCCGCTCAAAATAAAACAAAAAAAAGGCAATTCCCAAACATAAAATAACCAATTTATCATTTATTCAAAACAGAAAACAAATGAATTTCCATAGCCAGCTTGATTAAATGAACGATAGTAAGAGAAAGAGCGTTCGAGAAGAGGACGCCGAATCCAGTAGGGCCATCACGTGTGTAGTTTTAAGCATGTTGCCAAATGTATCTTCATAAGTTTGTATTAATAAAATATTGAGTATAATATAAATGAGTTTTTCTACATTTCAAATAGTAATGTTTTATTGTGTTTTTGGTAAGTTTTTTCAATAAATAATGGTGAACGGTTTTTCTCGCCATATACAACGATCTAAAAATCTATATATCTCATAAACCATGAATTTTATTGTGTTAGATAAAGAGTAGTAACTTTTTGTTAAAAAATAGATTGAAAAATTCATTTAAAATTTTCTAGATTGTACAGGTTGTCCCTGTAAAAGCTACGGATAGTTAATCATTAGATACGAGTCGCCCCTGGCTTTCAGATAGTAGTGTAGAATTATTTATTCCGTCAAATCAACTAAATGGACATACTTAATCATCTATCAAAAATTCATAATGTTCGATTGTATATCTACTTTAGAAAATATACGTAAATATAAGTTTTGATTTCGCAACTTCAAAGTACTATAACTCAGAAACAAGAGGTCGTATGAGAAAATGTTTTCACGTCATTTACTCCCGAATTTTTTGTGTAATTTTGAATATAGGTGCTGGATTATAAGGAAAATAAAAAAATGTGGCAACGTTGTAATTTATCTCGGAAAGAAATAAAAAGAGTTGAACCGATATATAATGAGTGAGACAAGGATAAACATTGTATAAGGAATGATTAATATGCAAAAGAATATATACAATACAGTGAAACACAGAACGTAAAAAAAAATTGTATGTGTGCGGTTTGAATGCCTTTGAGTTATCATATGCGTAGATTTAGGGGTTATATCATTGGATTAATATTTAATAATAATAATATTTCTTTAAAATATACTAATTACTGGTCCCTCGAGGAAAAAGTAGAAGAAAAAAAAGTTGTAAACGAAGCAACCGATAATTAAGGTTCGGTTTTCTTTTATAAGTAGATTTAAAAAAAATGTTGGAAGTAATTACCTGAACCCTTTGTAGGGTTCCTTATTAATATACATTGAAATTGTGTTTTGTGTCGTCGAGGTCCATATATGTTACTAAATATACATTAATTTTGATGATAGAGCACATTTTTTAATGATTTCGAGTATATTTTCTGACGTGAGGAATTTTAAATGTAAATAATAGCTTCTGGACGTATTTGGTATACGATCTTGATGTTTTTTAACATTTTTTCTGATACGCCTTACGACGAAATTAAAATAATGATGGAGTAATGTGTAAATTTATTTATGAAAAAAAAACATGGTTCCCATTTCGAGATAATATCTTATGAGGAAATACGGTGAATATCTCAAAAAGCTATTACCACAGAAATGTAATTAATTTATTTTTAAAATTTCTCGGAACGTTTCGTGTTCGATTACTTGGAAATTGCGTCAAAAAACGTTCAAATCGACAAATTTAAGTTCAATATAATTAAAATTAACAATTTACATTACATATAATGATTAATTTGAATATAATATAATAAATACGAATTTGTAATAGTTCAAGGTTACGTTTTATAACAATTATTTCATGAATCGTTATTATACAAGGTGTTTTTGCTATTAAAAATCTTCCTACGAAGAAATCTGATCATTTCTAAAATATAGTCTAGGGAACGAAGTTCAAAATTCTAAAAATAATCTTTATCGATGTTAACACTAATGAAAATCCCTTTCCTGCAAATGAAATTTGAAGATTAAATAAAACAGGTGAGTTAAATGTGGTGATTAAGGTCCACCTTATGATTGAGTCCCTACAAATTGAAGTTTAAAGCATCTGCAGACGACCTTGAAGTTTATAAACCACGTCTACCCGTTGAATACGCTTTGAAAACACTACTCCAGATGGGAATATGCTGGATAACTCGGAGGAGTATTTGCTGAGGTAGTATCAAGCAAACAAAGTCAGAAAATCGATTTTTCTTCTTTGTTTTAAGCTCTCCAAGTTTCTAGTCAATTCTGGATCGCTCGAAAAGCGAATTTGCATGGATGGAACGTTATTTTAAGTCCAGACAAGACCAAATCCTAATCTGCAGTGCTAGCTTAGGTTTTTGCTTCATTGAACTCGATCAAATTTGTTCTAGACCATTCCAGAATGTTTCTAGATCGATTTGATGGTAGAAATCTGTTACTGACTACTGATTAGAGTCCAAGTTTAGATCTTCCTGTTACAAATCCTGTTTAGCGCTTTCTAAAAACGACCTTGATGTTTATGAACCACGTCTACCCGTTGAATACGCTTTGAAAACACTACTCCAGATGGGAATATGCTGGATAACTCGGAGGAGTATTTGCTGAGGTAGTATCAAGCAAACAAAGTCAGAAAATCGATTTTTCTTCTTTGTTCTAAGCTCTCCAAGTTTCTGGTCAATTCTGGATCGTTCAAAAAGCGTATTTGGATGGATGAGGTGTTATTTTAAGTCCAGACAAGACCAAATCCTAATCTGCAGTGCTAGCTTAGGTTTTTGCTTCATTGAACTCGATCAAATTTGTTCTAGACCATTCCAGAATGTTTCTAAATAGATTTGATGGTAGAAATCTGTTAGTGACTACTGATTAAAGTGTTAGCCTCCATTGGGAACACCAGGGTTAACCTCAAACCTTTTTGGATCGGTCTTTAAGTTAGTTACATAAACCAGGATGTTCCCGGTTGATTTATGTTTACGAAAACCGTATTAATAGTAGTTGATTTGGTGATTAACGACTCTCTCTATGGACACGCTTTCGATCCAAAATGACTAAATTTAACTAATTCAATTTCTTCTGGTGTATATAATATCGTAAAACCACCAGCACGTGGGTAATTTTCTAATGATTTTCGCCCCCAACGAAACAATATTGATATTGAAAACGATGGGTACAAATTATCGTAAACAGTTTTCATTCCAGGGTTGCCAGCTTTATGTAATAGAAATCCAGGACATATATTTTGATAAGGATTGAAAGTAGTTGAATTTTCAACGATATTTCAATTGATAGAAAAGAAAAAAGAAAAATGAACGAACTATCAATTATTATCAAGAAAAGGATGATCCCAACGCATTAATACCACGCTGCAGTAGTTTCTGGTTTACTTAAACTGCTTGTGTGGAAAAACCCTCTCGACCTAGGGTTTTTTTCTCTCGGGGGGAGGCACGAATAGAAATCGGGATTTTCCCGGAAAAACCGGGATGATTGGCAACCGTGTACAATTCTGTTTGTTATTTTGTTATTTTTGTTGGTTATTTTTAGTCAAAATTCAAGCCAAAAGGTATATTTTGTAGCTACCCCATAAGAACCACGTCTGATGGTTATGTAAAACGATGTTGACGAAATCCAAATGAATAAATCGTGGAAAAATTTGGGTGTTGATTGACACACGAAATCCAAATAAGCCGTTTTCGTTTCTGATAAGCGTCAATCAAATTGTTCATCGTTTGTTACTAAAAAAAAAAGTAGGTTCGTAATAACATTTACACCAACATGATTTTCGACACATTTCAACCAACCCATTTGGAATATTTTGTAAATGGTTTTTGTATACCCACAACGAAAAAAATTATAGAAACAATTAAGTGTGGGAGATAAACGAAATACCATAGTAACGATTTTTTCGCTCATGACCTCGCTTAAATAGAAAAAAACGTAATAATTCAATCTCAGTAGGTTAAATAATCGTTTTCAGATTTTTTTCAATTCAAATTATTGTTTCTCGAAATTCCCTAAAAAACTATTATTGAATTTATGTTGAAGAGTCTCTATAGAACATAAAGTATTGAAACTCGCTTTATTTGAGCATTTGAGTCGTAGAGAAACCCCCACATCCGTGTTAATAAAAACTTAATGCACGAGCTACAACCGATAATTTGATAAATTTCGAAATACGTTATTATTTCTTACAGGGACCAAACTACAATTATAAACACCAAAATTACCGTTTGGATCTTTACTTGAATTGACCAGAAAACTTCATACTCAAAATCACTTTGGAGTTATAATCTGGTGGCACTTTAATGTTTTGAAATTGGTTGAATGAATGATAAACTTTTGTATGTTTGATGGAGTTTAATGGAATTGCTTCGATTAAATCCATCTTTGGATGGAAAGTATTAGTACGAGGATAGTTACAAAAGTACTTGGTCCGATATAAAGATGTCAGTAGTTGCTTGAAAAATACCACAAGTACACACTGTATACATCATATATTAGAAGGAATAAGTCCAAAAGACCTCTAAACTTACTTCTAAGATGTCCTCACAAAGTTTTAATGGTATTTATGTCTAATAAACAGTCTGGAGTCTAGTACATCTTTATAAAGCTCAATGTAGATGAATTAGATTGTGATTTGCTGCAAGATCCCTTTTGGAACTAGTATTTGTCTTCTACTATACAAAGTACCAGAAGGAATAGTTCCAAATGACCCCTAACTTACTTCTAAAATGTCCTCACAAAGTTTTAATAATATTTATGTCTAATAAACAGTCTGGAGTCTTGTATATCTTTATAAAGCTCAATGTAACTGAATTAGAATGTGATTTGCTGCAAGATCCATTCTGGAACTAGTATTTGTCTTCTACTATACAAACTACCAAAAGGAATAAGTCCAAAAGACCTCCAAACTTACTTCTAAGGTGTACTCACAAAGTTTTAATGGTAGTTATGTCTAGTAAATAATCTGGAGTCTAGTACATCTTTATAAAGCTCAATGTAACTGAATTAGAATGTGATTTGCTGCAAGATCCATTCTGGAACTAGTATTTGTCTTCTACTATACAAACTACCAAAAGGAATAAGTCCAAAAGACCTCCAAACTTACTTCTAAGGTGTACTCACAAAGTTTTAATGGTAGTTATGTCTAGTAAATTATCTGGAGTCTAGTACAACTTTATAAAGCTCAATGTAGATGAATTAGATTGTGATTTGCTGCAAGATCCCTTTTGGAACTAGTATTTGTCTTCTACTATACAAAGTACCAGGAGGAATAGTTCCAAATGACCCCTAACTTACTTCTAAAATGTCCTCACAAAGTTTTAATAATATTTATGTCTAATAAACAGTCTGGAGTCTTGTATATCTTTATAAAGCTCAATGTAACTGAATTAGAATGTGATTTGCTGCAAGATCCATTCTGGAACTAGTATTTGTCTTCTACTATACAAACTACCAAAAGGAATAAGTCCAAAAGACCTCTAAACTTACTTCTAAGATGTCCTCACAAATTTTTAATGGTATTTATGTCTTGTAAACAGTCTGGAGTCTAGTACATCTTTATAAAGCTCAATGTAACTGAATTAGAATGTGATTTGCTGCAAGATCCATTCTGGAACTAGTATTTGTCTTCTACTATACAAACTACCAAAAGGAATAAGTCCAAAAGACCTCCAAACTTACTTCTAAGGTGTACTCACAAAGTTTTAATGGTAGTTATGTCTAGTAAATTATCTGGAGTCTAGTACAACTTTATAAAGCTCAATGTAGATGAATTAGATTGTGATTTGCTGCAAGATCCCTTTTGGAACTAGTATTTGTCTTCTACTATACAAAGTACCAGAAGGAATAGTTCCAAATGACCCCTAACTTACTTCTAAAATGTCCTCACAAAGTTTTAATAATATTTATGTCTAATAAACAGTCTGGAGTCTTGTATATCTTTATAAAGCTCAATGTAACTGAATTAGAATGTGATTTGCTGCAAGATCCATTCTGGATCTAGTATTTGTCTTCTACTATACAAACTACCAGAAGAATACGTCCAAAAGACCTCCAAACTTACTTCTAAGGTGTACTCACAAAGTTTTAATGGTAGTTATGTCTAGTAAATAATCTGGAGTCTAGTACAACTTTATAAAGCTCAATGTAAATGAATTAGATTGTGATTTGCTGCAAGATCCCTTTTGGAACTAGTATTTGTCTTCTACTATACAAAGTACCAGAAGGAATAGTTCCAAATGACCCCTAACTTACTTCTAAAATGTCCTCACAAAGTTTTAATAATATTTATGTCTAATAAACAGTCTGGAGTCTTGTATATCTTTATAAAGCTCAATGTAACTGAATTAGAATGTGATTTGCTGCAAGATCCATTCTGGAACTAGTATTTGTCTTCTACTATACAAACTACCAAAAGGAATAAGTCCAAAAGACCTCCAAACTTACTTCTAAGGTGTACTCACAAAGTTTTAATGGTAGTTATGTCTAGTAAATAATCTGGAGTCTAGTACATCTTTATAAAGCTCAATGTAACTGAATTAGAATGTGATTTGCTGCAAGATCCATTCTGGAACTAGTATTTGTCTTCTACTATACAAACTACCAAAAGGAATAAGTCCAAAAGACCTCCAAACTTACTTCTAAGGTGTACTCACAAAGTTTTAATGGTAGTTATGTCTAGTAAATTATCTGGAGTCTAGTACAACTTTATAAAGCTCAATGTAGATGAATTAGATTGTGATTTGCTGCAAGATCCCTTTTGGAACTAGTATTTGTCTTCTACTATACAAAGTACCAGAAGGAATAGTTCCAAATGACCCCTAACTTACTTCTAAAATGTCCTCACAAAGTTTTAATAATATTTATGTCTAATAAACAGTCTGGAGTCTTGTATATCTTTATAAAGCTCAATGTAACTGAATTAGAATGTGATTTGCTGCAAGATCCATTCTGGAACTAGTATTTGTCTTCTACTATACAAACTACCAAAAGGAATAAGTCCAAAAGACCTCTAAACTTACTTCTAAGATGTCCTCACAAATTTTTAATGGTATTTATGTCTTGTAAACAGTCTGGAGTCTAGTACATCTTTATAAAGCTCAATGTAACTGAATTAGAATGTGATTTGCTGCAAGATCCATTCTGGAACTAGTATTTGTCTTCTACTATACAAACTACCAAAAGGAATAAGTCCAAAAGACCTCCAAACTTACTTCTAAGGTGTACTCACAAAGTTTTAATGGTAGTTATGTCTAGTAAATTATCTGGAGTCTAGTACAACTTTATAAAGCTCAATGTAGATGAATTAGATTGTGATTTGCTGCAAGATCCCTTTTGGAACTAGTATTTGTCTTCTACTATACAAAGTACCAGAAGGAATAGTTCCAAATGACCCCTAACTTACTTCTAAAATGTCCTCACAAAGTTTTAATAATATTTATGTCTAATAAACAGTCTGGAGTCTTGTATATCTTTATAAAGCTCAATGTAACTGAATTAGAATGTGATTTGCTGCAAGATCCATTCTGGATCTAGTATTTGTCTTCTACTATACAAACTACCAGAAGAATACGTCCAAAAGACCTCCAAACTTACTTCTAAGGTGTACTCACAAAGTTTTAATGGTAGTTATGTCTAGTAAATAATCTGGAGTCTAGTACAACTTTATAAAGCTCAATGTAAATGAATTAGATTGTGATTTGCTGCAAGATCCCTTTTGGAACTAGTATTTGTCTTCTACTATACAAAGTACCAGAAGGAATAGTTCCAAATGACCCCTAACTTACTTCTAAAATGTCCTCACAAAGTTTTAATAATATTTATGTCTAATAAACAGTCTGGAGTCTTGTATATCTTTATAAAGCTCAATGTAACTGAATTAGAATGTGATTTGCTGCAAGATCCATTCTGGAACTAGTATTTGTCTTCTACTATACAAACTACCAAAAGGAATAAGTCCAAAAGACCTCCAAACTTACTTCTAAGGTGTACTCACAAAGTTTTAATGGTAGTTATGTCTAGTAAATAATCTGGAGTCTAGTACAACTTTATAAAGCTCAATGTAGATGAATTAGATTGTGATTTGCTGCAAGATCCCTTTTGGAACTAGTATTTGTCTTCTACTATACAAAGTACCAGAAGGAATAGTTCCAAATGACCCCTAACTTACTTCTAAAATGTCCTCACAAAGTTTTAATAATATTTATGTCTAATAAACAGTCTGGAGTCTTGTATATCTTTATAAAGCTCAATGTAACTGAATTAGAATGTGATTTGCTGCAAAATCCATTCTGGAACTAGTATTTGTCTTCTACTATACAAACTACCAAAAGGAATAAGTCCAAAAGACCTCTAAACTTACTTCTAAGATGTCCTCACAAATTTTTAATGGTATTTATGTCTTGTAAACAGTCTGGAGTCTAGTACATCTTTATAAAGCTCAATGTAGATGAATTAGATTGTGATTTGCTGCAAGATCCCTTTTGGAACTAGTATTTGTCTTCTACTATACAAACTACCAAAAGGAATAAGTCCAAAAGACCTCTAAACTTACTTCTAAGATGTCCTCACAAATTTTTAATGGTATTTATGTCTTGTAAACAGTCTGGAGTCTAGTACATCTTTATAAAGCTCAATGTAGATGAATTAGATTGTGATTTGCTGTAAGATCCATTCTGGAACTAGTATTTGTCTTCTACTATATAAACTACCAGAAGGAATAGTTCCAAATGACCTCTAAACTTACTTCTAAGATGTCCTCACTAAGTATTAAAGGTATTTATGTCTTGTAAACATTCTGGAGTCTAATACATCTTTATAAAGCTCAATGTAGATGAATTAGATTGTGTATTGTAGTAAGATCCATTCTGGAACTCGAATCTGTCTTCTACTATACAAACTACCAGAAGGAATAGTTCTAACTTACCTCTTAACCTACTTCAAAGTGGAAAGTTTCGAGCGATATATTATGAAAGCTGGCGATTCAATCTTCCATAAATGGTCGGAGTTTTAAGCAGCCATGGGGAAGGTATATCAATATTTAATTGTACAATGTGAGGAAACTTCATATTCAGTTGTCTAATATATTCAAAAATAGTCAACTCCTTTCTTTGATATCAGTTTGTAACTGTACCATAGTAGTTTGGTCGTTCATGGTTGCTCATATGGCATATGACAATGTCTTCTTTTAGCTAGTGACAAGCTCAACTTGTAAACTTTCGATGGGAGTTGTTCTGTAAGCTGCAGTAATTATGCTTAATGCTTGATTTGCTAAGGTATCTCAACATTTCAGTATCTGTTACTCACCGAAGATCTTATGACTGATACTAAAGTCTCTTGGTCAAATCCCCAGCTTCTATTTGAGAAAACTTTTAATAGGTATTCGTTCAAATTTAATTACGAGTCGAATATCATTCCCAGATATGTGATTTTCGATACATAATTGAGAAGAATATCATTTGGTTCGAGTAGTGGTTTTTGGTCTACCAGAATATTATACAGAGAAGTAAAAAACGCAATATCTGGACCATGTTTCAAGTATATTTATGTGTGTTTGCGAAATCGATTTTGTTGTTGATGGATTCTTACTTTTTATGTACATAATCAGATCATCTACATACATTCTGAGTTTTATTGGTTTCTGCAAATTAGTTGATAGATATCAGGAATGCAGTTGGACTGATCACTGAACCTTGTGGTACACCATGTTGTTGTGTTTTGAGGTGAGAGATAGAGCCATTAATCCTAATTTAAAAACTATTATTATTTAGAAAATTACCGAAGACTTTATGTCAAAAAATACAGCTCTGCATTACTAATTGTTTGAATTATTGGATTATTTTCAGTTCCCAGGCTCGATGGTTAAAGATTTTTAGTTAATGGTTATTTGTAAGGAACTTGACGATTCTTATTATAAATATGGTATAGAACTTATTGAAAATCGCTGGGAATAATGTATGGTGATTACGAGGATGATTCCAAGTACTTCTCGGACAGTCCTCGTATTATAATGAACAACGACTTTCCTAAAGTTGCCAAAGCGATGAAATTCACATTTTATAATGTTAAAATAAACATTATCCGGTTTGTAATAGTCTTTCTAATAAGTCATATTTTTTTCTTTTCACTTCCTTTATTGTAAAATGCAATTAATTCATACTACATATTATATATAAACATATTTTGAATAAAGAAGAAGAAAAAACGTATGAATTGCTTTCATTCTTGACCCACTCTTCGTTAGATCAAATTAGTTAAAATCGTTAGATGAAAATTGACTTGTCATTATCCGTTGAAAAAACAAATTATTACGCAAAATTGGTTTTTGTGTGAAATAAATTAAACATGCTTATATGAGGTGCGTTCGAATACAAGTGAAAGCTAAAACTAATTTTAGAAAAAAAATTGGAGCAACTTTACATCGTAATTATCTAAAATATGTACGTAAGAAAAAATACTTCGGCTCCTATTTTAGTGATTTTTATTTGCTACTAGCAAATATTTGTAGTAAACAGTCTGGAGTTTAGTACATCTTTATAAAGCTCAATGTAACTGTATTAGATTGTAATTTGCTGCAAGATCCATTCTGGAACTAGTATCTGTCTTCTACTATACAAACTACCAGAAGGAATGTTTCCAAAAGACCTCTAAACTTACTTCTAAGATGTACTCACAAAGTTTTAATGGTAGTTATGTCTAGTAAAGAGTCTGGAGTCTAGTACATCTTTATAAAGCTCAATGTACTTGAATTAGAATGTGATTTGCTGCAAGATCCATTCTGGAACTAGTATTTGTCTTCTACTATACAAACTACCAGAAGAATACGTCCAAAAGACCTCTAAACTTACTTCTAAGATGTACTCACAGAGTTTTAATGGGAGTTATGTCTAGTAAACAGTCTGGAGTCTAGTACATCTTTATAAAGCTCAATGTACTTGAATTCGATTGTGATTTGCTGCAAGATCCATTCTGGAACTAGTATTTGTCTTCTACTATACAAACTACCAGAAGAATACGTCCAAAAGACCTCTAAACTTACTTCTAAGATGTACTCACAAAGTTTTAATGGGAGTTATGTCTAGTAAACAGTCTGGAGTCTAGTACATCTTTATAAAGCTCAATGTAACTGTATTAGATTGTAATTTGCTGCAAGATCCATTCTGGAACTAGTATCTGTCTTCTACTATACAAACTACCTGAAGAAATGGTTCCAAAAGACCTCTAAACTTACTTCTAAGATGTACTCACAAAGTTTTAATGGTAGTTATGTCTAGTAAAGAGTCTGGAGTCTAGTACATCTTTATAAAGCTCAATGTACTTGAATTAGAATGTGATTTGCTGCAAGATCCATTCTGGAACTAGTATTTGTCTTCTACTATACAAACTACCAGAAGAATACGTCCAAAAGACCTCTAAACTTACTTCTAAGATGTACTCACAAAGTTTTAATGGGAGTTATGTCTAGTAAACAGTCTGGAGTCTAGTACATCTTTATAAAGCTCAATGTAACTGAATTAGAATGTGATTTGCTGCAAGATCCATTCTGGAACTAGTATTTGTCTTCTACTATACAAACTACCAGAAGAATACGTCCAAAAGACCTCTAAACTTACTTCTAAGATGTCCTCACAAAGTTCTAATGGTATTTATGTCTAATAAACAGTCTGGGGTCTAGTACATCTTTATAAAGCTCAATGTACTTGAATTCGATTGTGATTTGCTGCAAGATCCATTCTGGAACTAGTATTTGTCTTCTACTATACAAACTACCAGAAGAATACGTCCAAAAGACCTCTAAACTTACTTCTAAGATGTACTCACAAAGTTTTAATGGGAGTTATGTCTAGTAAACAGTCTGGAGTCTAGTACATCTTTATAAAGCTCAATGTAACTGAATTAGAATGTGATTTGCTGCAAGATCCATTCTGGAACTAGTATTTGTCTTCTACTATACAAACTACCAGAAGAATACGTCCAAAAGACCTCTAAACTTACTTCTAAGATGTACTCACAAAGTTTTAATGGGAGTTATGTCTAGTAAACAGTCTGGAGTCTAGTACATCTTTATAAAGCTCAATGTAACTGAATTAGAATGTGATTTGCTGCAAGATCCATTTTGGAACTAGTATTTGTCTTCTACTATACAAACTACCAGAAGAATACGTCCAAAAGACCTCTAAACTTACTTCTAAGATGTACTCACAAAGTTTTAATGGGAGTTATGTCTAGTAAACAGTCTGGAGTCTAGTACATCTTTATAAAGCTCCATGTAACTGAATTAGAATGTGATTTGCTGCAAGATACATTCTGGAACTAGTATTTGTCTTCTACTATACAAACTACCAGAAAAATACGTCCAAAAGACCTCCAAACTTACTTCTAAGGTGTACTCACAAAGTTTTAATGGTAGTTATGTCTAGTAAATAATCTGGAGTCTAGTACAACTTTATAAAGCTCAATGTAACTGAATTCGATTGTGATTTGCTGCAAGATCCATTCTGGATCTAGTATTTGTCTTCTACTATACAAACTACCAGAAGAATACGTCCAAAAGACCTCTAAACTTACTTCTAAGGTGTACTCACAAAGTTTTAATGGGAGTTATGTCTAGTAAACAGTCTGGCTTCTAGAACATCTTTATAAAGCTCAATGTAACTGAATTAGAATGTGATTTGCTGCAAGATCCATTCTGGAACTAGTATTTGTCTTCTACTATACAAACTACCAGAAGAATACGTCCAAAAGACCTCTAAACTTACTTCTAAGATGTACTCACAAAGTTTTAATGGGAGTTATGTCTAGTAAACAGTCTGGAGTCTAGTACATCTTTATAAAGCTCCATGTAACTGAATTAGAATGTGATTTGCTGCAAGATACATTCTGGAACTAGTATTTGTCTTCTACTATACAAACTACCAGAAAAATACGTCCAAAAGACCTCCAAACTTACTTCTAAGGTGTACTCACAAAGTTTTAATGGTAGTTATGTCTAGTAAATAATCTGGAGTCTAGTACAACTTTATAAAGCTCAATGTAACTGAATTCGATTGTGATTTGCTGCAAGATCCATTCTGGATCTAGTATTTGTCTTCTACTATACAAACTACCAGAAGAATACGTCCAAAAGACCTCTAAACTTACTTCTAAGGTGTACTCACAAAGTTTTAATGGGAGTTATGTCTAGTAAACAGTCTGGCTTCTAGAACATCTTTATAAAGCTCAATGTAACTGAATTAGAATGTGATTTGCTGCAAGATCCATTCTGGAACTAGTATTTGTCTTCTACTATACAAACTACCAGAAGAATACGTCCAAAAGACCTCTAAACTTACTTCTAAGATGTACTCACAAAGTTTTAATGGGAGTTATGTCTAGTAAACAGTCTGGAGTCTAGTACATCTTTATAAAGCTCAATGTAACTGAATTAGAATGTGATTTGCTGCAAGATCCATTCTGGAACTAGTATTTGTCTTCTACTATACAAACTACCAGAAGAATACGTCCAAAAGACCTCTAAACTTACTTCTAAGATGTACTCACAAAGTTTTAATGGGAGTTATGTCTAGTAAACAGTCTGGCTTCTAGAACATCTTTATAAAGCTCAATGTAACTGAATTAGAATGTGATTTGCTGCAAGATCCATTCTGGATCTAGTATTTGTATTCTACTATACAAACTACCAGAAGGAATAGTTCCAAAAGACCTCTAAACTTACTTCTAAGATGTACTCACAAAGTTTTAATGGTAGTTATATCTAATAAACAGTCTGGAGTTTAGTACATCTTTATAAAGCTCAATGTAACTGAATTCGATTGTAATTTGCTGCAACATCCATTCTGGATCTAATATTTGTCTTCTACTATACAAACTACCAGAAGAATACGTCCAAAAGACCTCTAAACTTACTTCTAAGATGTACTCACAAAGTTTTAATGGTAGTTATATCTAATAAACAGTCTGGAGTTTAGTACATCTTTATAAAGCTCAATGTAACTGAATTAGAATGTGATTTGCTGCAAGATACATTCTGGAACTAGTATTTGCTTTCTACTATACAAACTACCAGAAGGAATGGTTCCAAAAGACCTCTAAACTTACTTCTAAGATGTCCTCACAAAGTTTTATTGGTAGTTATGTGTAGTAAACAGTCTGGAGTCTACTACATCTTTATAAAACTCAATATAGATGAATTACATTGTGATTTGCTGCAAGATCCATTCTGGAACTATTATTTGTCTTCTACTATACAAACTACCAGAAGGAATAGTTCCAAAAGACCTCTAAACTTACTTCTAAGATGTCCTCACAAGTTAACTATCCAGGTTCGAAAGGTTTTTTATTATTTATGAGACACTCTCTATATTTAATGAAATAATTCAGTTAAGTTAATAGATAATATAAACAGTTGATTTACTCATTTTTGCTAATGGAAAACATTCCGTTATTTATTTTTTGGATATTAAACAAAATTATTGTTTAAAATTGAGTTTTATAAACATTTAGTAATAAAATAGATTTTCTGGTAACCTACTTCACGATCGTTTGGCAAAAAAATTGATTAATAAGGAAATTTTTCTATGCTATTATTAACGAAAACATCCAAAGTGCAAAACGATGTTGAAACATTAATAATAATAAATTAAAAAACACGTGTTTATATTTATAGAATACAGAATTGATTAAGTTCATTTATGTACAAAAAATTTTTTTCATGTTGTTCACTTTTTAAAAAAAGCTGTTATTTTAATGGGAAAATTTTCGATTGTAAATTAGGGTGCTTTTTCGATATTAAGTGAAAAAATAAATATTTCAAATAAAATTAATTACAGTATATACAGTATATACAAAACATTCACCAAATTTCGTGAACAGAAAATGTTTTTTGTAGAAGATAAAAATAAAAAACCAAAAAACTCGATTATTTCGATTTTACACGTAAATTTTGGGGTTATGTGAAAAATGGTGAGAACAAAAGTTGTAGATCTCTTTATTACCTACAACTTTGCTAATCGACTTTTTTCCATAAGACTTGTAGTTTTGCCGTAAATCGAGATAAACCGTTTTTCACCCTTAAAAACTCACCCGCTTCCCCCTCCCTCACCAGTAAATTATATCAGAAAATATTTAGATTATTCTCTAATAATATTTAAAACTACTGCACTAAGTTTTGCATTAGAAATTAAATTTTATAACTTTCTCGACTATACCAACATAATTTGAAGCAAAACTCAACCCAGACAGAGATCGAAACGAACAGAAACTGGAAACAGAACCCTTTCGATTATCTATTGTTCTTATTTTGAATAATAGAACATGACAATTTGATTAATATTACAGAAAATTCGAATACTTTTTCTCCCGACGGGCGGTAACTTCATATTAATACCACCTGGGGTGCAGGGGTGGCGTAGCTAGGACGAATATACGTTGTCATAAAAGTTTTTTCAAATTTTAAAATAATCGACACGAATGCCAACGAAGTTATTGTTTATTTTTTTTATTTGTAGCAAAAAGAACAACGACTTTATAATATATAAATATATTTTATTTATTTTCGTAATTAGTCTGTATTTATGCATTTAAGCACTTCTAATCCATTTCAAACTTGCTTTGAAAAGATGCATTTTTGTTTCTAATATTTTATTTTGATCTAAACAGTTCAACAGTTCATTTGATTCTTCAACGCTCAATGTATATCATTTATTTGAAGAAAATAATTTTATTTAAATGGCCTGAATTTTTTCTACTTTAACGCCATATATATAGGCAACACGTTCTTCAGTATTAGGACAGTTTTATATAAAAATTGCTTCGTTATAAGTTTTTTCAAATTTTAAAACAATCAACACGGATATGCCGACGAAATTATTGATTATTTTTTTTATTTGTAGCAAAAGAACAATGAATTTATAATATTTATTTTTGTAATTAGTCTGTTATGAGTGATTCTTCAATCAAAAGTTGAATTGAATTTGTAATTATTTAAGAACTTCTAGTCCTTTTCAAACTTTGACTAGATGTATTTTTGTTCTTAATATTTCATTTTGATTTAAAAGAATTTTATTTAAATGATGTGAATTTTTTCTAGTTTAACGCCATATATATAGGCAACACGTTCTTCAGTACACACTAGTACAGTTTTGTATAAAAATCGCTTCGTTATGATTGAATCTAAAATTCCGCCGAGGCCAGTTGGACGGTAAACAAAAAGAAGAGAGATATTTCAATAAATAAATATTAAAATAATAACTGAGTTTTTATGAACAAGTGCCGTATTGTACTCCGAAGTACAATATGAATATAAAATTACCTGTTTTTGAATTTTTATATTAACAAAACAATCGAACGTCATCTTTAGGTATATTATATGCATGTTGTACAGGACCGTATCTAACATCGTACATAAATTATTTTGTACGAACGTTTTGAATTGAATTGAAAAAGATCATAGACAAACTAAATCATTATATTTATGTACCGGGTACATCAGAAAATAGAGTTATTATGTAATATTTGTTATTAATAAGAATATTAAATTAATATTATTATTTGGGGGGAAATATCCTTGATGTACGTATAATGTTTTTATTTTCATTTAGAAACGTCAAAAAATTTCTCAATAGCATTGTAGTATATAATATATTCGAAATAAGTTTCTTATTTGTTATATGGTGTTAGAGTGTTAGATCATATAGAATCATTTTGGAAAATATGTTTTTTCAGATTATATGTATTACAATCAATATACCGGGTAAGTAAGAAATAACTATAATTTACTATTTGTTATACGGTTATTTGTTTAATATAGGGCAGTTTTGAAAATATATAGTATAGAATGAAGATTATATAATTCGTTATAAGAATATTTAATTACATGGTTGACATCACTATGTGAATTTTGAATCAACGCGCGAAAAATTTGGTGTCGTGCAAGTGGCTGCACTGGATTTAAGACTGGTCTGTTACGAAGCGTAGAAAATTCGCGAAAACTACGAAATAAGCGGCATCAGTTGACGTAATTTCAAACTTCAATAGAAGTGAACAATAAAGCCAGAAAATAGTGAAATAATAAACTTGTTAGTAATATGGGAGTCGCCATAAAACTCCATGGAAAGATCATTGAACAAGTGTCATACCTAGGCGCGTTCGTCAACCTGCAACGCGTCCCAAAACTCGCGAAGAAGGCGCAAAAAGAAGAAGAGGGCGTTCACATAGAAAACGGCTGGACCTGGGCCTATAAGTCCTGCTAGACGTATCCGGAGTTCGAATTAATTTAATCGCCAATTTCGATAATGAACGTATAGTTGATGTGGGGAGTCCGTTCCTGATTCAATATGAATACAAAATTGCCCGTTCGTTTATTTTTATAGTACTTGAAACAATTGAACGCCATACATATGCATGACGGTCGTATTTAGCTTCGTTTTTTTTTATTTATTTTTATTTCGTATTTAGTTCTTTAGAAATTTGCTCTAACACGACGGAAAGATCTTCACGACGATGCAAGCAATTGTTCGTAAGATATTGCGGTTATTAATCGAGATGGAACTTAACCATCTACTCGTTATATCTTTTGTTTGATAATATGAATTGCTAATAATCGAAATTATAACCATATTGTGTATGTATATACGAGGTCCGGTTATTAAATAACGAGACTGCGCGTCCAGAGGGCGCCCTAGACAGATAGTACGTTGGGTATTTACATATCTTGTTTATGCACGTTGCGAAACACGTTAAATTGAAAAAAAAACTCCGACTGGGAGTTATAAATTGTTGCAAGAAACCTATGGGGACAATTCTCTATCTCGAGCGAGTGTTTTTGAGTTGTGTAAGCGCTTTAGTGAGTGCCGAAAGTGCACTGACGATGACCAGCGTCTAGGTCACTCTCAACTCCGGAAAAAGTCAACAAAAAGACTTCCAGCACTTGCTTCGATCAAAGGAAAAAACGTAAGGAAAGGTGTGTGGAGTAACCAGTCTCGTTATTCATTAGCCAGACCTCGTATATGTAAAATTTTTCCTCTTAATCGTTAACAGTTATTTCAACTAATCCACAGATTTTTCGATCGTATTTTATAGACAAAAATTGTTTTATGTCCAATTAAATATTGAAATTATCGATTTTATTTACCTAAAAAAAATAAAATTCGTAAAAATATATATTCATATTTTACCAGATTAAAGGTTTTTTTTTAAGTCATAAGAGAGGTCAAAAATGACGTTTGCATAAATTTTTTAATCGACAATTTCGTAAATATGTTGTTCCGTTTCTTGAAAATTGATACAAATGTCAATAATGATAATAAACGACCAGCAGGTGGTTTATAAAAAGTTGTATACAGGATGATTCGTAATTAGAGAGACACGTTTAAAAAGCAACGATGGATAAAACAAAATATTAACATATAACGATTTTTTGCTCAGTTAGTATTATCAATAAAAAATTTGTTTACAACTAATAATAACAGATAAATAATATATTTCAATAACTATCTCACAGTTCCGATTTTAATCCACTTGATTTGATAAAATTATGGTTAAAATACAATTTAGAATAAATCATTCGATTCACACACAGATGACACTGTCAATGTCAAATCCATATGACGTTTATGAAGTACCAACTTTCAGAAAACTATGTGTCAAATTTCATGACATTTCGATTTGTCAGGAAAAAGTGACAGCCAATTAAGTGACAGTTATTTTTAAAACAATTTCGTGTGCTAATCTATCATTGGTTCTTGACGAAAGCAGCAATGGTTTCCAAAATGCATTGGAATGATTAGTTTTTGGTAAAAAAATGTGTTTTCTATAGTAAATCGAAGCTTAGTTAGATTGTATTACGATTATAGGTTATAATTTCTATTTCCACATACTTTAGAAAGTATTAGTTCACAATTAAGGTGCGTGGTTTTCAAAGTGGTCCAGGTGAAACATCAGGGGTATACGGGAGTCTCGATGGGGGTCTACGGGAGTCTCGATGGGGGTCTACGTTGGGCGAGATAGAAAAAATCGTAAACGGGTGTCCATGTCCAATATAGACATTCAATATTCTAAGAAACTTAGCGATGAACTTAACCAATACAAATACAATCGTTTAAATTTGTGGTTAATACAGTTAACAAAATAAGCGATGAAAACGATGAAAACTCGCCGCTGCATACCGGAATAAACGAATTGTCGAAAAATGCATGATTATCAAGATTTTATTCACTTTTTAATTTAGTTTTAGAATTTCTAGAAAGTAGACGTCCCGATCTAGAAGAGAACCTGCTCAATTTAATAAAAACAAAGTGTGTAATCTCAGCTTTACTAAATTGAGATTTCCACAGTTTTCAAACTCGTCGCTGGTGAAAATATTCAGACAAACGTTCAACATTTAATTGCCCTGCTAAAATCAAATTTTGAAAAATTCTGTCGGTGGAAATACCATCATGGATCATAAATCCATGTGGTCACGAATTATTTGATATCTTCTGAACGCGTTTCTCTCGTCATAAAACAAAAATAAGAGCAGATTGAATATCACAGAACTCAAACTAAATATTGATAATTAGTTGTCAATCTATCAAGTACATCCCTATCATTAAAATTATATTTTTTGTATCTTTTCACTCGAATAGAAGGTTTTCTAAATAAAATTTGTGATAATTAATTGGTTTTAGTGATGTGAATCAACAGGTTGGTTCTTGGTTGCTGCACTAGTTCATAAAGTGTACACTGAAGCGTTCTTTGTAGCAGAACCGGTGTCGGTGTCACTGTTATTAGTAGCAGTACAAGATAACTAGTTCACCCAGTTCACTGTAATGCACTGCACTGGGTCTAGAGACAATTCAGTCAGTGCAGTGCAAGTGTTCTTTATATCTGATTGAAGTGATTCTATACACTTATGAACGGGCCTGCACTGGTCTAGTTCAGTGCAGCTACTAAGAACAAACCTATTGTAGATTTCAAAGAAGTTTATTTGTATGGTGTTAATTTTTGATTGAAAATTAGCTTACCTGGTTGATATTATTATTAAATAATTAACCCGAGTAATCAATTTTTGTCGAAAATTGTGAATGTTGAGTTGAATTTAGCCACAACGGAAGTTTTCATAGATAAATATAATATTTATCTATTTTTGACATTTGAAAATTTGGTAAATTTCAAGAAATTTGTTTTTTTAATTTCATATTACCAAATTACACCCTCTGATGGTGGATATGGAATTTTGAAAATAATTTTAAAGTGTTTTTTGGGACTACTTTGAGATATCTTAGTTGCCCAACCGATACTTTAATTTTTGTTGGTTTACCATCTTGTAAATTCGGTTCCCACGATAATAAATTCCATAGAAAAACGTTCACGAAAACACTCGATTAATTTTTTAGCGAAATCCCTTTCTTAATCCTTTTATGGTCCTAGTAGTACTTTTTTTCTATTGATTTATTTTTTTTCCATGAAGTAAAGTGGTAAAAAGGACTAAGAGGAAGCTTTGGGTCGCGTATCACAAAGGTTAAACGATTCTTTACGCCTTTTTAAACTTTTTGTTAAGAGGGTACGCCAGGTAATACGATAGGGGTCCTACGAAATGAGAAAAAAAATCGTTCGTGTGCTCTTCTGGTATAGAATTGGGAACGATTAAAAAAAAACTTGGATATCTCTAATTGAAAATCTTGATTGGATACGAGGGAAGTTTAATCCTTAGTAAACGTACTATTAAACCGATAAAACATTTTTAATTCGTCAGGTAAATTCGTCTTTTACATTTATTGTTGATTCCTTATTATCAAACACATTGTATGATGCATATTTAACACATTACAAACTGCATCAACACTCAAACTGCATCAACAACAAAATCGCATTATCCGATACATGTTTCTATAACCAAGTTATCGTCTTCAGAGACAGGTCATTCGGCGTGCAGCACATGAATTTTGCCTCCAAAAATACCAAGACGTCTTTTCTAACGTACTTTTCGAAAATTTGCAGCTTCCGATTGCACAAAAATTCTGTTAGAGATTTACAGATATTGAAAAATACACAAAAATCGATTGGGCAGATCAAAGATATCCTCCCCCTGGTGACTGGGAAGCTCTTTGTTGGTTTTATTTCGAAATGGGTAACCAAATCCAAAGAAAATTATGATACTTATACTTTTACTGTTGAGTTGAAGAATCTAGACCCACGGTGAAAAAATATAACCGAAGAAAATGGGGAAGAGATGTCTGTGGAAAGCTACTAAGGACGATAGGACAGTGAATCAGACAAAGGTAGTTGGATAAAGATAATAAAAACGTTGTAGGAAAACTCCAATTTGAATTCGCAATATTTCAATGACGCCATGCGATTTATTTATAGTTATCGCAATGGCCAGAAGTACCGGAAATTCGAGTAACTGAACGAAATACCAAAGTTTTGATGAAAAGGTAGAAAAATATATTTTATAATTGAAATTTGATTAATTGAAGGACGTACCGAGACAAAAATGATTCTAGAAAGGTTTCTATTCAAATATTTATGAGTGATTGGTTTTTTGCTAGCGATTTGATCCATTCTAATTTCTATCAACTTTTTCTTGAAAGTAACATTATTGATTAGTTTCTGAGGGAGAAATTTCGGGGAAATTATTGAAAATTCATAATCCCGATTAAGACATTTGAAATACCTAATTTTTAGTAAAAGTTGCAGCGGATTTTCGTTATGGAATCTAGGATTGTGTTAAACTGAATGTTCGGGAACTAACCCGGATCGTGTTCGATATTTCTACCATAAATTTCGAAAATTTTGACATGAAACTTGATTGAATGTCAATTATATTCCTATAAATTAAAGGAGAGACCTTTAAGGTTGTGGTGGATCAGATTGATATTGCCCTTGCGATACCAATGAAGATCAGAGTTTTAATTTTGTTTTTTGTACTTTCCAAGTTTTTGTTTTTTCATTTTTCGACCATCAAACAAGCAATACGCGTTTATGGGTTTGATGGTATACCCAGTATACCATCTCAGGCTTTAATAGCCTTATCCTTGTAACCTCAGTGGTTTTTGAGATTACATCGTCTAGTTGATTGTAATTTTGTTGTATAACGTCGATTTTATACATTCTACTGGATTTTGTATTGAAAATAATCAATTTTGGAAGAAATTTAATGGAATATTGGTAAAAAATCCTTTTGCATTTGTACTAGATTAGGTCATATTCGATTTTCGTTGTTTTTTTTTTAAATGTTTTAAAACCACGTAATCAAAATAGTTGTGTTGTTGAATAATTTTATAGGATTTAAATCTAATTAAACGGGAAATATCTTACATATTTAATGTTTTTATTCAGGTACACTTAAAGTGTCATTAAAGTTGACGCTATAAAATTAATATACAAATATTTATTTCTACTCATTATATGGTTATACAGGATCCTCGCTAACTGATACATTAAACATTAACTAACAGTTTTTTAGCGTGAAAAAGATAATAAAAACTTCTACACCTAATAAAACGGTGTTTACCGACGAAATACATCAGAAATAATGGAAAAACTTGAAAAATATCTAAATGTTAGTACAGCTGCATTATCATAGGCGTTTCGTTTATATAAAATAACCTAATAGTTAAATTAATAACAATAAATCGTTTTCATACTCTAGCTAAATGTTGTTAATTATTATGTGTCGTGTCTACGATCCAAAAATTTTAAATTAATATTGTTTTTTATAGATTTTTTCAAGCTGAATTCAGTACAACTGTTATTTTGTACCAAATCCCGCCACATTTTAGTGTATTTTGAGATCAGAGTTGAGGTTATGTTGCATTCCAAATGCACTAACTACCCATGATCTTCAACGAGTTGTTTACCCTTTATGCTTTATTTTCGAAAGGGTGTTTGGATTGATTAAGCAATATTTGATAAAGGACGACACTATTCTTAAGCTGGGAGAGTTTGAAGAAGTTTTGGGGAAACATGGAAGCGATTATTATGTTGGAGTCACTGTAAATGCTGAAAACTGGAAGTCTGGATCTGGAAAGTGCAAAAAAACTGAACTTTTGGCACTACAAGGTCAATCAATCAAAAGGATTATGCTAAAAAAGTACAAGAAGAGAAAAATAACATTTTGGTCTAAGGTGAAGTCTTTTATGGAACTGAAACTTGTGAAGAAAAATCTGTCACAAAAACAAAGTTAAATATGTTTCACGTAAACCCAAAAGCAATCAACAAGGAGGTTATCCTTAAAGTTGAATAAAGGATTTTGCTAACAAAGTACTTTGGATAACGTTGGAGAAACCACGAGACGCTAAATTTTCGTCCGGATTTGGAAAACCAAGAAGTTAAAAGACTTAACAATAAAGCCGAAGATCACAACAATGAAGAAGATGATAACATTATTGTTAATAAAGGAATCGATACAAATATTGTGTGATCTAATATAAGAATAAAGATTTTGTTTACATTTTACAAAATATTTCACTTTTGTAATAATTAAAGTTGGGATTTTATAGCTCAACCCCTTTAAAGCAGGAGCTGGTTTTTGTTTCGAATCCCGCCAAATCCCAATCTTAGTATCAAAGTCCAAATTTTTCTAAATATTTATGACACTTTCTTATTTCTTAGACTATTTGATGTATTAATACATCTAAATGTTTAGGTCTCTTCTGTTTTAAAATTAGTTTTTTGATGATTTTTGAAAGATGAAATTTGACTTTTCGACTTTTCTTAAATCCTTTATCAAAATGTTCTTGAATTTGGGTCTATTCTGTTTTAAAATTCGTTTTTTTAAAACTTTTCGAAGATAAAATTTGACTTTTCTACTTTTCTTAAAGCTTTTATCCTAATTTTTTTGAATGTTTTTGATTTTAGGTCTATTCTGTTTTAAAATTCGTTTTTTTAGAACTTTTCGAAGATAAAATTTGACTTTTCGACTTTTCTTCAAGCCTTTATCTGAATATTTATCAAAATGTTTTTGAGTTTAGGTCTATTCTGTTTGAAGATTAGTTTTTTGATAATTTTTCGAAGATAAAATTTGACTTTTCGACTTTTCTTCAAGCCTTTATCTAAATATTTATCAAAATGTTTTTGATTTTAGGTCTATTCTGCTTTAAAATTCGTTTTTTTAAAATTTTTCGAAGATAAAATTTGACTTTTCGACTTTTCTTCAAGCCTTTATCTAAATATTTATCAAAATGTTTTTGATTTTAGGTCTATTCTGTTTTAAAATTCGTTTTTTTAAAACTTTTCGAAGATAAAATTTGACTTTTCGACTTTTCTTCAAGCCTTTATCTGAATATTTATCAAAATGTTTTTGAGTTTGGGTCTATTCTGTTTTAAGATTAGTTTTTTGATAATTTTTCGAAGATAAAATTTGACTTTTCGACTTTTCTTCAAGCCTTTATCTAAATATTTATCAAAATGTTTTTGATTTTAGGTCTATTCTGTTTTAAAATTCGTTTTTTTAGAACTTTTCGAAGATAAAATTTGACTTTTCGACTTTTCTTCAAGCCTTTATCTAAATATTTATCAAAATGTTTTTGATTTTAGGTCTATTCTGTTTTAAAATTCGTTTTTTTAGAACTTTTCGAAGATAAAATTTGACTTTTCGACTTTTCTTCAAGCCTTTATCTGAATATTTATCAAAATGTTTTTGATTTTAGGTCTATTCTGTTTTAAAATTCGTTTTTTTAAAACTTTTCGAAGATAAAATTCGACTTTTCGACTTTTCTTCAAGCCTTAATCTGAATATTTATCAATCATGTTTTTGATTTTAGGTCTATTCTGTTTTAAAATTAGTTGTTTTAATAATTTCTCGAAGATAAAATTTTTGCATTTATATTAACATTTATGAAACTATTTTTGGAATCTCGATCAAACATTGTCTCAGTCATAAAGTAAAAATTATTGATTATATCGTAAAAAAAATTATTTCTTATGATTGATCTATGACAGTTTTTTTTTTCGAAAATTTCTCAACATAAGCTTGGAGGATTTCTATCCTAGACGCCTCATGTATTTAGGAAATTCCTAATAAAAAATACGGAATATCCATAAACCACGTAGCTCTTCCAAGAGGGGGACAATAAGCTCAAATAATACATTGAACCACGTGACAGGGGGAGGAGATGGAGCAAAACATATAAATTCCAGTTTCCCATAAATACATCGTTTAAAAAAAATTAAATAAAACATATTACAATATATAAAACAAAAATAAATTTTATCTATATACAGTAAAATATTATAATATAAAACCACGTAGCATCTGGCAGGGCTGAGGGTCATTGGAAAGGATACAGACAGGGAGAGAAGGGTCCTAAAAGGACTATAATATGACCACGTGCTTTAAGGACATTTCCGTATGAATGATTTCAAAAAATTATTAAAAATAACAAATTTTCGTCTTATTTTCATAGTTTTTTTTACAGTTTCTTTTATCAATATCTTCTTAATTTCAAAATGTATGATCAGTTTCATCAAAAATTTATAAATAATAATAAAAACGCCCATACAGATGTAGTTGTCAAAGAAATTGCATAAAATACTTTATGTTATCATGGCTTAATCTGCAAAAATACTTAAAAAGCATCCGTTTTTCTAGAAGATGTCGATGTTATGAAGAAACACATGCAGTAGTTGATAAAAAAGAAGAAGGAATGATGCTACAAGTAGCAGATCACGAAATTAGATTAAAATTTGAAATTTTGGAAATTTGTGATTAAGGAATTAAAAGAAAAAATTTGGATAACTCATTTCATAGTTGCTTAAAACGAATTGGTAGAAAAAAACACAATGTTCGATTAAAAAATTGATATTTTATATAAAAATTTCACAACTTAAAACAGTTTTTTCTAATTATTAAGATTTTGTAGGAAAATTAAGGAAAAATATGTTTAGAAGTCTAGAATTTTTTTACTAACTTATGATTTATTATTTCATTTTTTTCATGTTCTTTGCAGATAGAACGACCTTCTTCAGGTTCTCTCATTTTCAGTCAATTGTTTTGATTGTTCTTTTGCTTTGGGCGCAGTTTTCAAGTCCAAATTTTTGGTTAATATGCTACGTACCCCACTTTTTGGAATGCCTTCTATGTCTGTAGTACCAATTCGTAGATTTTTTCAACATTTCTGGAGTCGTCACTTCATTTGGTCGACTGCTGTGATGCTGGTCCTTGCAGGTCTTAAGATCTCGTTTAAATTCTACTACACAATCTTTTACAGTTGATGACGAAGGAACAGTAAAATTTGGTCCAATTTTGTATTGTATCACATAACGATGACCAATTTGTTTCATGTTTACAAATTTATTAAAAAAGTTCATTAATAATGGCTTCCAAACAAATATTAAACAACAGCATTGCCTTTAAGAGAAAAATATCTTTTTGATGAAGAGTTTTTTCGAAAATAACAAATCTGGAAAATATCTTGAGCTCGTAGATTAACTACAATTCCAAAATATGATATTGATATGTCAATTCATATATGATATTTGCAATGACAATATTATTTTTTTCCTTTTCCATAAACAAATAATTTCAGAAAATTAAAAATTCAAGTGAAACTGTCAACTGTCAACATTAAAGTGGTAGAGTCACTCCAGAACGTTCCGAAGGCGTTTTGTATTACGGAACTGTCATTTTCACTACACGGAACACTCAAAACGCAACATTCGGTATGTAAATGAATTCAGAACGAAACTGTCGACTGTCACATTTAAGGAAGTTGAAGTTGTCTACTCTAGAACGTCCCGAAAGTGTTTTGCAGTACGGAACTGTCAGTTTCACTACACGGACCACTCAAAAAGCAGCTTTCGGTATGTAAATGAGTACAGAACGAAACTGTCGACTGTCACATTTAAGGAAATTAAATTTGTTTACTCCAGAACGTCCCGAAAGTGTTTTGCAGTATGGAACCGTCAGTTTCACTACACGGAACACTCAAAACGCAACATTCGGTATGTAAATGAATTCAGAACGAAACTGTCGACTGTCACATTTAAGGAAGTTAAAGTTGTCTACTCCAGAACGTCCCGAAAGTGTTTTGCAGTACGAAACTGTCACTTTCATTACACGGAACACTCAAAACTTTCGGTATGTAAATGAATACAGAACGCACAACTTTCAGATGGCGTCGTTTAAAAAGATAATTAATTTCGAAGTAAACACACAATAAATTGTTTCTTTAAAGAATTGCATTAAAATATTATAACCTATCACAACATATGTTTATTTACAGACTTAATTAGTTGTTTTAAATATTTTTTAACGAACTTCCCGTTTCTATAATTTATACACGCTGTGAAGTGTCATTTAAAGAATGTTCTACGCCTATGGTACAATAGCCAAGAACACGTGTATTTTTACTAGTTCAGTAGGTACCTGTCCAGTTCCTTTCAGTAATTGATTTTGTGATAAAAATCTTCTGAAGTTTCGAGACGATATTAGACAGAGAAATGGTCATTTTCTTGATAAGATCTCACTTTTTATTCAAATTAAAGTGACAACAATTAATTGAGGTAATGGTTTTTTTAATTTATTTTGTTATACACATGATAAGTTATTTTGTATAATCAAAATTATTGAATTGCATGGTTAGGCCAGGTATTCAAACAATTCCCCTCCGAATTCTTTAATGCAGCACCGATTTATGTGAAATTTTGACAGATGACAGCTGTGTATCCAAAATGCAAGATCTACATGGTGCCGGGGGGGATGCCACCCCTTTTAGGGGTGGAACATTTTTCACCCAAAATAACCCCAGATATCGAAAAATCGGTAAATTTAAAGTAAGAAATGTCATTTAAAGTTTTTTCGCCAGATCAATAGTTTTTGAGTTATTTGCAATTGAAAAGTACGATTTTTCGTCAAAAAACGCATTTCTTAATAGTTTTTTACGTATAACTCTGTAATAATGCCTTTTATCGAAAAAAGTGTGATGAACGAAAATGAAGCTTATAAAAAAATAAAGAAAATAAGTTATATTTTGAGATCTTAATAATCTAGTTAAAACAAGTTATATATACTTGAATAACTTTTGTTTTATGTAATTGAGCATTTAACTTCAAATAACGGGAAAAGGGTACATTTTTAAACAAAAAGTCATGAGATACTTTTTAAAGGGCTTAAAAAGACCTTTCGAATGATTATTAATAAAAGTCGTTTCGACTGAAATTTCAGTGAGATATGATGTAAAATAGTTAAAACTAAAAAAAAAACTAAATACCATTTCATTGAAAATCAAAATTAAACTTATTCCTTGTACCAAATAATTTATTTGGATGTTATTTGCGACATTTGAAAGTTTGGCTGATTGGAAATGCATAATTTTGAAAAAAATGAGCAATTAATAATACTTTTTTTGATTTTTAAAAACATTTTTTTGCTCAATTTTCTCTCCATTACTATAAAAGATACAAAAACAAATAAACAATCAAATTAAAGCATCTTTTATGACGATTATTTTGGTTTTTTTATTTTTTTTGTAGCATAAAAATTGACGGAGTTGTAACCAAATTAATTTCTCACTATATTGCGAGGATTGCTTATTCACAGCCCTTTGAGTCTTTATTAATAAAATTTGGAGAGACTCAAGCCCTTTTAACATACATAGACTTGTAGGCCTGAAAATTACCTTTAAAAAGGTTTTTTCTAGGATGTGATATCTTCAAAATTAATGAAGTTACATAAAAAATAATAATTTGAATTTTTTTTTGTGAATTATAGGATATGAAAAAGTTTCAAATTTTGGCGCACGGATTTTTTCTGTTGGAGCTAAGTTGCCTGTAGGTACCTTTGAGAGTACCAAGAGATTATATACTAATAATCTCGGTAAAGGGGTGTTTCTTAAGGGATGTCAGGGTGTAGAGAATAAAAAATCACTTCGTGTTTGGAAAATACACTTAAATACCGAAAGAATTCAAAATCAAAACATTAACAGTCATTCGAAAATTTATTTTTATTTTTTATTAAAGGGGTAGTTCTTAGGAGTTGACAGGGTATAGACAATTAAAAATTACTTCAAGTAGAGACAAGAAACTTAATATCAAAAAGAATGCAAAATCTAAAAGTTGGCAGTATTTAGATTTATTTTTATTTCATTCTTCGTAAAGGGGTAGTTTTCAAGGGTTGAATAATAAAAATAAATAATCAATTAAATTATATCCAAATGTTATGAATTTTTCACAGTTAAAATGCAATTGCAATGTTTTAAATCGTTAAAAGATTTTTTTCATATTTCCATCAGAAGGGTAGTTTTTAAAGATTTTTAAGGGTTGATACTTCGAAATACATAAATTTTCTATTATACAATACGTTAAGATATTTATGCCGCATAAACGAAAAACATTTAAATTGAAAAAAAGTAGGAAAAACTATAATATTGGTATTTTTCGATAAGGGGTGGGGTTGGAGCTGTATTAAAGAATTCGGAGGTTTGACACCATTTTGAGCTTGAACTAGGTTAATAACAAGATGATTTTTCTTGAGACAAAATTTGTTATGCAATAAATTGATAGTTATACAATGTGTTCAAAAATAAAAGTATTATTTTGTTTTAAGTTTAATTATACTCCACACTGTATAAATACTCCCTCTACATATTCTCAAATTATATATACAATAGTGAATACAGTATATTTAAACTTTTTTTAATTTTTTTTTATCATAATTATTTATGTAATAAATAAAATTGGAATTAGGTGGTATTGATGTTTATTATTTTGTAATATGAAGTACACCCTGTATACTTTTACACAGTTACACTACCGGTCAAAAATTTTCGACCCCTTTGAACAATCATTCGATGTTTTGGTTCGATTGTAAACAAACGCAACATCCAACTTGCATACAACTTTTGAAGTCCAAATTTTTTGAGTTTTCTTCAACATTTCTGGAATCGTCACTTCATTTGGTCGACCACCGCGATGCTGGTCCCTGCAGGTCAATATTTATGGCTGTCAAATAAATACTAAACAACAAACATTTTTGTAACACGTAAACTAGTGGGCGAGCAAAATATTTTGACAGGTATCGTATATGAAATACCAAGCACAAAAATAAACTAGCACCTCCTCACAAAAAATAATAGTTGACTCGTCAAACAAATGACATCTTTCTCTTAGTAGTATTGAGAAAAAATAAATAGAATAAATTGTCTAAAATCTTTTATAAACTATATAAATTTTAATAAGAGCATTTTTGTAGTGGGATTGTGGCAAAATTGAACAAAAAAGTGTACTAACTCTAATACATTCCCAGCTTTCGAATACTAATGTATTCATCGTTTGGGAATTATTTAATTAGGAATAGCGACATTTTAAATTTCGTTGTTTCTTTCAACATTACTATATTTTGGTATTTGATTTTGCCACAATCCCACAACGAAAACGCTGATTATCTAGCTGGTAAAGGCAAACAGGTTTATCGCAAGTAAAAAACGATTCTATTTGACCAATTTCTTGAAAAGCAGTAGAACAAAACGTTTTCGGACCCCAATTTTTACGAAAAAAATTCCCACAACTACTATACCGATTTAAATTTCAACCCTTCGGGCTTAAAATAAAGATAAAAAGAATAAAAAAAAAACCTAAAACTATATCGTGCATGAATCCTCGACAAAAGGATGCGAACTGGTGTATTATCGAAAGGATCAAATATATATTATAAGGATGTAAAAAAAAGGAATCAACCCCCATGCCCGGTGAAAAATTGTGCAATTTAGCAAAAATGATATTTCAACCCCGAATTTCTCATGGCTATCAGGTAAATAACAACATCATTTACTAATCCCTGTATCATCTTTCAAAATATAGTAGAAAAAAACTCGGCACCTCTCGAAGAAACCCTCAAGGTAAGGGGTGAGTCACCCTTAAAAAGCAGAAAACTGAAATTTCACACAGTAAAAAAATGCTAACTAAGATAGAGGTAAAAAACCAGCTGGACAGATATTTACTGACGAGTTTTTTTTAAATCTCGTATCAATATTTTTGTGGAGGGTTGCGTATAAAGGGATGATTTAGTGATATTTCCACTGTATTTGTGGTAATTATTGTTAATATGTGGTAAACGGTGGGTTTTTTTAAAATTCCGAAACGGGGAAGACTTACAAGACGAATTATAATCGTTTAAAATATTTCATGATGAATTTGTGAATGTTCTAATATACAGGGTGTCCCACGACGAGTTAAAACTATCTGTATCTGGTAAAATACTTATAGTAAAGTCATGAAAATTTTTACGTTTGAGTTTTCGTATACGATTTTTTTAACTAAAATATTTTCAAATATGGCCGATTTCCGGTTCTACCGGAAGTCGATTGTAACTCTGTTATTTTAAATAGAACACCCTATATATTAATACATTTTTGAATCTACGTAAAATTCTAGTATACTTTTGTCTAAAAACTTTTTTCGAAAAATACGTACATTTTGAGTTATTAATTTTTTTGTAAAAAATTTGACCATTGCAGACCCTTATGAATTATTTTTTTACGAGGATACCATCAAAGAAATGAAAATGGTTTCTATTTGGTTACTTTAAGCAAGATCATACGTATTTGGATCTTTGTTGTAAAATTTCTCATTTTATACGGGGTGTGTATAAAAAGTGTTCAAAGTTTAACTTCATAAATATCAATTTAGACCACATCTGTATCTCGTAAAATTTCTGGATAGCGGTCAAAGTTTAGGTTTAGGAGAGTTTACATCAATTTGCCTTATTTTTAATCAATAAATGCATTAAAATAGAAAAAACTGGGTGGTTTTATTTAGAAAAATAAAGAAATTTGATATTTATGAAGTTAAACTTTTTACGCACACCTTGTATAAAATGAACAATTCTCAACACAGATTCAAATACGTCTGACCTTACTAAAAGCAACTAAACTGAAACCATTTTTATATCCTTAAGGGTATCCTCGTAAAAAAATTATTTATAAAGGTTTGCAACGGTCAAATTTTTCACAAAAAAATTAATGAGTATGCATTTTTCGAAAAAAGTTTTTAGACAAAAGTATACTTAAATCTTACGTATATTTCAAAAATGTATCAATATACAGGGTGTTCTATTCAAAATAACAAAGTTACAGTCGAATTCCGGTAGAACCGGAAGTACGCCAAAATATTTTAGTTTTAACTCATCGTGGGACACCCTGTATAATAAGGAAATTGTAAATAAAGATTTATTAGTAACTATTTCAGTAGATTTAATAAAAATTATGTTAATTTAATTATAAGTATTAGCTGTAAATTAAATTTTACGGTAATAGTTTCTTAAAAATATTCATTTGAAATTCCATCGTGAGCTTTATTGCAGTTGACATGGGTAGGGATGTTGGTGTATGGTGGATGTTGATCTTGAACATCTCTAGGTTTCAAAAAAGACGTCCCAGAGCTGAGTTAAAAAATTGTAGAATGTTCTAGCAACAGCTCTCCAAGAGCTTTGGAAAAACTTTACAACCCTTCATAATTCAATCAAATGATGACTAATTTAGAAAAAATAAACGAATGGGGTACAAAAAGGGCCAAATTTCATGTCTGGTATTCTGTTTAAACCAAACGCCATTACACGCAGTTACATTTTAATCGTATATTTACGTTTTATAATTTAATATTCAGTCGTATCAAGTTAACGAGGTATAATAATTATTTTTATTATTAAAAATGAAATTGCGCCCAGTTCACGTCTGGTAGCCTCTTTAAACCAAACGCCCTTACAGGCAGATACATTCTACTCGTATATTTACGTTTTATAATTTAATATTTAGTTGTAGCTGATGGTAGATCAAAAAAAACTGTCAGCAAGGGTTTGTATTCAAGTTTTTATAATTTGCAATTGATATTGGAGCAACTATAACTGTTTGATGATGAGTTGTGTATTATGAGAATGTATGTATTCGAACAAGAACTCATATGCCCATCAACCAATCATCTAGTGTTAAATTATACAATAAAATATGGAGGTTTATTATAAAGAAAATAGTTAGCAATTATCAATATGTCAAATTTGACATTTCTACGACACAGTTTGACACTTTTTTATGGTGAACGTACTCAGAACGTGTAGAAACAACTCGCTTGGACTTTTGGTCCATCTCGAACCACCGCGTTTGGCTAGTTTTCCGAAATGGTACATCAATCGAATCGGAAAAGGTTTTTCCACAATTTGTCGAATTTTCATCGAGATGTATTGTGAAGGAAACTTGAAAATTAACGAAGGAAGTTTGCTAATCGCTTGGTGATATTTTGGATACCAATCACGATCAAAAACATGTTAACGGGTTACGAAGAAATTAATTTTTTTCAATATTTTAAACCCAACTTCAAGGTGTTATTAATCCTCGGAAATACAACTTAGCATACAGGTAAATTTCTAAAAATAATCATATTTTGAGCTTTCTGTATCTGTTGTTACGAATTTGGTACATCAAAACTTCCGAATCTACTCTATTTATTATACAAGGGTTAGTCTAAAAAATCTAGTTTATATGATTATTTTTCTATTAGAAAACGAGTGTTAAAACTATAAGTAGTTCAAATGTCTCGAGGTAAAAATAACTGTAAATAGATCATATTTATAATTATTGATTCGAACTACACTTTTTAGTTAATTTATTTCGACTATATCCGTGTATTTTTAAAACAGGACTGGATTTAACGTTGAGATAGTTTAACAGATCAAATTTTATATAAAAAAATGTATATCATCGATCGATAAATCATCGTAAATAAATTAGTGACTTAGTGACGATTAGTTTTTCTTTTATACTGACAGTTTTCCTTTGAAACAGGAGCAATTTTTCGAAAAATTATAACAAACTGTCAAAGTTAAGACAACTGACAGATATAATATTTTCAAGTAAATATTTATTTTATTGGAAAGACGGTTTGCACTTTTTTTTAGTGTATAAATATGATGATAATCATGTACGAGGTAATTTAAAACAAATAATAACAAGCATTTAAAAATGATTGATGATTTAGAGAAGTAATTTAATCATCTCGCCATATGTAAATTCGGAATAATTATTTTCGCGAACGAACCGTTAAATTATAATTTGTAATTTTCGGAATAACCTTGCGATCAAGATAGATATATACCAAACGGAATTAACTTACCACACGATTTCGAATAAACCGAAAAAAAATTATTTTAAATATGAAAATTTGTCCTACGATGGAAAACCTGCAAATGAAAAACAGACTACGACAATCACCTGATGAAAACCTACTTTTATCTTCTTCTTTTTTTGCTTCCATCTTGTCCTTATTTCTTTAGCTCAAGCAGCTCTTATAAGATTTATACGATAAAATCGCAGTTTTTGGTCGAAGTCTCAACAAACTTTACTGGAACTCAAACAAATCGGAAACCAAATGAACGGAAATTGAAAATTGAGTTATTAGATGATGACCGACGTGCAGAAGGTCCTGTAAAAACGATTAGAAACAGTACTAAGCGATCGACGTCTAAAAACAAAAAATTACAGCACATACACGCATTTCCATAACGTGTTTTATACATTGAATACGACAAAAAATTATGTATCACATTCAAAAGAGATTCCATGAGTAAAGTTACTAAAAATGATGGTTGCAATATTTTGGGACTGCTTTTGATTGATGTTAACCTCTTAATAAAATCTTACCGATCTAGATGGTACGGAAAACATATTGACCAGCCCTGGAACATGCCCCAGGACGTTGCATCAGCTTTGGGAAAAGCTTCAGCTTAAAAAAAAGTAGCTAGAAGCGAAACCAATTACTGAGACAATCTACAGATGCTGAGACAGGAAAAAACTGTTTTTGGGGAACAGATCTGCTGGAAGTATCAAAGAGAACAAACACCTGGAGACGCTGGATCTGAGGAACTTCAAAGTACTGCACCTGGAAGCGCTTAAGATAGAAAATGAAGATCTCTGGTAATTAGAGTCAACCCACATTCTAAAACTATTTAAAAGGGGGTGGGATTGACGGTGGTTTTTCGGGGTGTCGATACCTATTGACTCTTAGGTTCAGCAGATGATGAGTTTGAGCAATAAAAGATGATGATCTTTGATAGAAGACATTTTTTTTATTAGATGAATATGTTTAATACCTTAGTAAAAATATGGGAAGAAATTATTTTAGATTTCTCTGTATTTATTCCTCTGAGTGACTAAAACGACTAAATTTTGAATATCTAAGTCACAAAATGCATAATTGATGCTGAAAGTCTCGACTGTTGTTTTATTTATATTTTAGAAATTGATTTAACTTTATAATTGTCAAAAAATGGGTTAGAAAAATTAGAAATGCTTAAATTTGAATGATTTTGAAAGTTCGTTTACATCGACAAATAACTGTATCAGACGTAATTTGACTCCTACAGTCGTTAACATTTTAAAAAAAAACGTCCGCATTCGATTCGTGAGTGCATAGGGTGAATATCGACGTATATACAAATTTATAGTACAGTCAAATTATGTTTTAAATTCCAATTTCACATTGGAAATTAATCATTGCAAGTCCTAGTCCAAACACAGACTTAATAGTGCCAAATTTCCAATACTAAAGCCTTTAAATCAATCAGGATGTCATCTCGATGAAATATCTGAAGATAGTTACCAAGTTATGAATCGTCAACTTCAGAAAAAACGCAGTTTTCAACACAAAAATGATTCAAATGATTTTGTATATGATTTGAATCTCTCTAAAAACAATTCTACCTTCCAGGGTTTGGATTAAATTCGATTCGTGGGGGTGAAGATCGATGTATCGTTCCGTTGGTAGAAAAGTGACACAAGTCGAAATTAGTGAATGTTCGGTAGGGCGGCTTAAAATTTCGAAAGTAAACGCAGCATCTAGCAATGTTTGAAAAAATATTTTGTTTAACAATTTTTTTTGTATGGTTTAATGTTTAATTGAAATATTTAAACGACACCCTGTATAAAAAAGAAAATTCTACCATTTATTCGAGTTGTGACACTTTTTCATGAAAAATAAGCATTTCTTAACTTATTATTGTCGATTTTGAACATGTAAACTGACATAAAACCAAGTCAGACGTTTTTCGATGAAAATTTTACAAATACGACGTTTTTTCATTGAATTAAATGACTATTATCACTTTTTTATGAAAGGAAAAGGTTGATCACTCGTATGAGTACCTTCTATCTGCGACACTTGAATATTTTACACGATTTCAGGTTGGTTTCAAGTAATTATTTGTAATATGATGAATTTTGACTTGTGTCACTTTTCTACGGAGCGATATATAGGTTCGGTCCGGTTCTACCGTAAGTCGACTGTATATTGATACAGTCTACGTGAAATTTTAGTATACTTTTGTCTGAAAACTTTTTTCGAAAAATTTATATTTTTCGGGTTATTAATTTTTTTGTAAAAAAATTTGATCGTTGCAGACCCTTATAAATTATTTTTTTACGAGGACACCCTTAAAGATATAAAAATGGTTTCTATTCGGTTGCTTTAATCAAGGTTAGACGTATTTGAATCTATGTTGAAAACTTTTTTATTTTATACAGGGTGTGTATAAAAAGTGTTCAAAATTTAACTTCATGAATATCAATTTAGACCATACCTGCATCTCTAAAAATTTACAGAATTTGAGGTGAGGTTTAGGTATAGGAGAGTAGACATGAATTTACTTTATTTTTCACCCCTAAGTGCAATAAAATAGGCAAAATCGGATGGTTCTATTTAAAAAAAATTGATATTCATGAAGTTAAGATTTGAACATATTTTATACACACCCTGTATTAAATGAAAAATTTTTCAATGAAGAATCAAATACGTCTAACCCTTCTAAAAGCAACCCCATAGAAATCATTTTCTTATCTTCAAGGGTATCTTCGTAAAAAAATAATTTATAAGGGTCTGCAACGGTCAAATTTTTATGCAAAAAATTAATAACTCGAAAAGTAAGCATTTTTCGAAAAAAGATTTTAGACAAAAGTGTACTAAAATTTTACGTAGATTTCAAAAATGTATTAATATACATGGTGTTCTATTTAAAATAACAAAGTTAGTAGAACCGCTATCTTTGTCTATTTGTTTTAATTTTTGGTTTCTAACAGCAATTTCCGTAGCTTTTTCAAAATATTTTTATATATTTCCAACGTCTTTTCTATGTTTTCTATAATATTAAGTTTCAAGCTTATTATTTTTGAAACTAGTTTGAATTTTTTTATAAATTTATTATTGTCTATAATATCTACACCCTGTATATTAGAAATAAGTTTGTTGTACATGAAAATTATCTTATTAATCTTTACTATCACTTCGTACATAGACTTACAAATATATAAAACTCTAATAAAACATGTGTTTCGAAAACGTCATATTCGAGTTGTTTTTTTTTTATTTTATTTTTACATCTATTCAAGACAGACACACATTTCTCCAGTTCTCATAATAAAACATTTTAAGTAAACATAACATCAACTTTGAAATAATATCTCTTGTAAATTTAACAGTTAAATGTTGCCATATTCATCAAAATCGAAAATAATCGAAAATAGAAAAAAAATATGAACTATGGCATTCAACAATATGCTACCAAAGTGTTTTGAAGCGCCATTTTGTGGTCCGATTTCGTGGCTGTGCAGGATTCCTAGTTCTCAACTTCATCCCATGAATGCTAGATAAGTTTGTGGACGAGCCTTAAGACGAAATTTTCGTCGGTGTAGGAGACGACTCGATCTTCTAAAACGTCCTCTAAGTATCGTTTCGTCTTTAATCTCTCCGCTCCCTTCGCCATTATCCACAAAAACCAATTCGATTTTGGTTTTTTTGCATCTAAACTTCTCTCAACTTCATCCCATGAATGCTAGATAAGTTTTAAGTAGAGATACTGTAAATACTAATACCCGAAACCTGCAGTTTGTGGACGAGCCTTAAGACGAAGTTTTCGTCGGTGTAGGAGACGACTCGATCTTCTAAAACGTCCTCTAAGTATCGTTTCGTCTTTAATCTCTCCGCTCCCTTCGCCATTTTCCACAAAAACCAATTCGATTTCGGTTTTTTTGCATCTAAACTTCTCTCAACTTCATCCCATGAATGCTAGATAAGTTTTAAGTAGACATATTGTAAATACTACCATCCGAAACCTGCAGTTTGTGGACGAGCCTTAAGACGAAGTTTTCGTCGGTGTAGGAGACGACTCGATCTTCTAAAACGTTCTCTAAGTATCGTTTCGTCTTTAATCTCTCCGCTCCCTTCGCCATTTTCCACAAAAACCAATTCGATTTTGGTTTTTTTGCATCTAAACTTCTCTCAACTTCATCCCATGAATGCTAGATAAGTTTTAAGTAGACATATTGTAAATACTACCATCCGAAACCTGCAGTTTGTGGACGAGCCTTAAGACGAAGTTTTCGTCGGTGTAGGAGACGATTCGATCTTCTAAAACGTTCCTTAAGTATCGTTTCGTCTTTAATCTCTCCGCTCCCTTCGCCATTTTCCACAAAAACCAATTCGATTTTGGTTTTTTTGCATCTAAACTTCTCTCAACTTCATCCCATGAATGCTAGATAAGTTTTAAGTAGACACATTGTAAATAATATCATCCGAAACCTGCAGTTTGTGGACGAGCCTTAAGACGAAGTTTTCGTCGGTGTAGGAGACGACTCGATCTTCTAAAACGTCCTCTCAGTATCGTTTCGTCTTTAATCTCTCCGCTCCCTTCGCCATTTTCCACAAAAACCAATTCGATTTTGGTTTTTTTGCATCTAAACTTCTCTCAACTTCATCCCATGAATGCTAGATAAGTTTTAAGTAGACATATTGTAAATACTACCATCCGAAACCTGTAGTTTGTGGACGAGCCTTAAGACGAAGTTTTCGTCGGTGTAGGAGACGACTCGATCTTCTAAAACGTTCTCTAAGTATCGTTTCGTCTTTAATCTCTCCGCTCCCTTCGCCATTTTCCACAAAAACCAATTCGATTTTGGTTTTTTTGCATCTAAACTTCTCTCAACTTCATCCCATGAATGCTAGATAAGTTTTAAGTAGACATATTGTAAATAATATCATCCGAAACCTGCAGTTTGTGGACGAGCCTTAAGACGAAGTTTTCGTCGGTGTAGGAGACGATTCGATCTTCTAAAACGTTCCTTAAGTATCGTTTCGTTTTTAATCTGTCCGCTTCATTCGCTATTTTCCACAAAAACCAATTCGATTTTGGTTTTTTTGCATCTAAACTTCTCTCAACTTCATCCCATGAATGCTAGATAAGTTTTAAGTAGACATATTGTAAATACTACCATCCGAAACCTGCAGTTTGTGGACGAGCCTTAAGACGAAGTTTTCGTCGGTGTAGGAGACGACTCGATCTTCTAAAACGTCCTCTAAGTATCGTTTCGTCTTTAATCTCTCCGCTCCCTTCGCCATTTTCCACAAAAACCAATTCGATTTTGGTTTTTTTGCATCTAAACTTCTCTCAACTTCATCCCATGAATGCTAGATAAGTTTTAAGTAGACACATTGTAAATAATATCATCCGAAACCTGCAGTTTGTGGACGAGCCTTAAGACGAAGTTTTCGTCGGTGTAGGAGACGACTCGATCTTCTAAAACGTTCTCTAAGTATCGTTTCGTCTTTAATCTCTCCGCTCCCTTCGCCATTTTCCACAAAAACCAATTCGATTTTGGTTTTTTTGCATCTAAACTTCTCTCAACTTCATCCCATGAATGCTAGATAAGTTTTAAGTAGACACATTGTAAATAATATCATCCGAAACCTGCAGTTTGTGGACGAGCCTTAAGACGAAGTTTTCGTCGGTGTAGGAGACGACTCGATCTTCTAAAACGTTCTCTAAGTATCGTTTCGTCTTTAATCTCTCCGCTCCCTTCGCCATTTTCCACAAAAACCAATTCGATTTTGGTTTTTTTGCATCTAAACTTCTCTCAACTTCATCCCATGAATGCTAGATAAGTTTTAAGTAGACATATTGTAAATAATATCATCCGAAACCTGCAGTTTGTGGACGAGCCTTAAGACGAAGTTTTCGTCGGTGTAGGAGACGATTCGATCTTCTAAAACGTTCCTTAAGTATCGTTTCGTTTTTAATCTGTCCGCTTCATTCGCTATTTTCCACAAAAACCAATTCGATTTTGGTTTTTTTGCATCTAAACTTCTCTCAACTTCATCCCATGAATGCTAGATAAGTTTTAAGTAGACATATTGTAATTACTACCATCCGAAACCTGTAGTTTGTGGACGAGCCTTAAGACGAAGTATTCGTCGGTGTAGGAGACGACTCGTTCTTCTAAAATGTCCTCTATGTATCGTTTCGTCTTTAATCTCTCCGCTCCCTTCGCCATTTTCCACAAAAACCAATTCGATTTTGGTTTTTTTTGCATCTAAACTTCTCTCAACTTCATCCCATGAATGCTAGATAAGTTTTAAGTAGACATATTGTAAATAATATCATCCGAAACCTGCAGTTTGTGGACGAGCCTTAAGACGAAGTTTTCGTCGGTGTAGGAGACGACTCGATCTTCTAAAACGTCCTCTAAGTATCGTTTCGTCTTTAATCTCTCCGCTCCCTTCGCCATTTTCCACAAAAACCAATTCGATTTTGGTATTTTTGCATCTAAACTTCTCTCAACTTCATCCCATGAATGCTTGTTAAGTTTTAAGTAGACATATTGTAAATACTACCATCCGAAACCTGTAGTTTGTGGACGAGCCTTAAGACGAAGTATTCGTCGGTGTAGGAGACGACTCGATCTTCTAAAACGTCCTCTAAGTATCGTATCAAGTTGATTAATGTGAGAGCAAGAAATATTACCAGATTATTACCAGATTTTATGTCATTTTGAATTTAATACTCACTATTAACTTTAAGATTTTACTAAGAAAAATCCGTACTTCGTATATATTTAGATTTACTGTAGAATATTACAATATGGCAACAGCGATATGGAAATTATATATACAGTATCTTAAAGGTTCTGTTTTTAATCACACAAATCCACTTGAATGATTTTATCGAATTAATGTACACTTGACAATTCGGAATCAAAAGATATTTCTTCTTCCACGATATTAAAATGAAAATAAAAAAAGATTAAAGCATAAAAACGATATAGTTTTTTATTTGACGAGAAACACCTCTGGGAAAAGACGGAATTTATTTTTAAATAAGGTCTAAAATGGTAGTAGGTAGTGTCAGTGAACTTTTCGATCGACGTATCCAAAACTTAATTAATATCTCGAAAATTAATAAACCATAAGTTTGATTTTTTGAAGTACTGTAAGTGACAGATAACGTAATTTGTTTTTATACCATTAATAAAACGAAAATTATACGTATAGAGTTTCCTTTTGTACCGACGCGGCGTTTAAACATACGGGTACTGTCAAATATGAGGTAAAAGCAGTAAAATTAAGGAATGTTTGTTTAAATTTATTCATTCGTTTCTATTTTTTCGATCGTCGAATATTTACGTTAACTGTATTTACTAGTTTTTTGTTTGTGTGTATGTTTGAACGAACTTTCAAATTTTTTTTTCTTCTTCTTTAATTAATAATATTCAGGAGATGTTTATCTCGTCTTGTTCAATAAGAATTTGTGAGTGTAATAGCGAAAAAACATATTAAAGTTGTTTTAGAAGACATGAGCGGTACAAAATTAATATATACAGGGTATAAAAAACTATTAGACCCAGGTAGAAATCTTTAAAAATAATAAAAAGCGAAAAAAATAATAGTAGAATGTAAAAAATTAGAAATGGAAGAGAAAATAATGGAAATAATTTATTAGATGAAGTCGGAAAGGAAGAGGGGTGTGTTTATAAGGGTGTAAAACGATTTATCTCGATTTCTGGCAAAACTATAAGTTTTATGGAAAAAAGTTATAAAGCAAAGTTGTAGGCAATAAAGAGATCTACAACTTTTGTATTAACACTTTTTTCACATAACCTCAAAATTTATGTGAAAAATTCAATAAATCAAAAATTATCTATCCTGGTCTATAAACCGAGTTTGTTTGTGATTTTTAATTGATATTTGAACGAAAAAATATGTCATGGGAGAAAGTTTATCGTATAATGAAGGAATTGGACGTTTAAGTATCACGTAACGCAATTCGGGGGAAGGGAGGGGTATTGGTAAAACGTTATGTTGCATTCCAGATCATGCAAATGAGGTTGTAAGTTGATTTGTCGGCTTCTCCACTTTAGGGAAAGGGAAGGGGGCACAGAAAAACGTTAAATGGGTGGTGTGGGGTGTAAAAAATCTTCAAAAAATCCGTTGAATGAAGATGTAAAAGTAATTATTATACAAAACAATGAAGAACTTGAGGAAACCAACCAATTAATAACAGATAATCAAGAAATAATGCAATTGTGGAAAGATTAGTGCTACAAACAACTCAACAATCAACAAGATCTGGTACTTAGAACGTTCAATGAAGCTTGGAAAAAGGCCGTATTTTCAGATTAATGGAAAATAGAAGTTTTAGATTAAGATACGTAAGAAAGAACATAGAAAGTGCAAAAATTATAAAAATATTGTTTTCAAAACTAAATCTAGATGAAGTTCAGAGTGGATTTCATAGACCTATAAAAAGCATTTGACATTGTTTAACATAGTCTGAAAGAAAACTGTATATATTAATAAGTAAAAACAATCAGAAAATTGTGATAAAACAGTACAAAAAGCAGAATACAAGGAATGGAGATGAAGTACTAAAAGAAAGTGAAGAATTCAGTATGGAGTAAACAGAAAATAAAGCTTCTTTGTAATATTTTATGGTATTTAATTGAGTTCGTTGATAATTTTATATCTCGTAGTATCTTGGGATACTACGAGAACAAAAAAAAAACAATAAGACAGGCGTGTCTTCGTTCTATCTCGAGCGTAGCCAAACCAATGATTTTAAATATGATTAGACCGACTTTTTTTCATAGTACGTATGTGAATTTCGATAGAAATCAATTTTTTCATTGCTTGAAACGTTTTGTTCGCTTTTAAAAGTATTACACAATGTTCAAACAGTTATTGGTCGAAGTAATAACAAATGATGGAGTGTTAACGTTTTCATAATATTAAACCAGTTTTATGAAATGTATTTGATCGATTTTAGACAGTGGGGTACCCGAGGGGGGCTATAATTATAAATTAAAATGGGTCCTATAGTTTTTACGCTGTTTTTTAAAGAGATTTTTTAATAATTTCTTATAGGCATAATCAATCTAAAGTTTTTAGTTCGCAGAACAAAAATTTCGAAACAATCATGGTAGTCGCAGTTCAATCGCTGGCTTATAAGATATTGAAGTTGCTGTATGAATTTGAATTAGATCGATCCAGTAGATTCTGGAATATCGTGGTCGTAGTTTGGAAAAATGTGTCGATCTGAGAGATTGAGAATAGTCTGTGTAAACGTAGTCGTTTATATCAGTTTCGCGTATATCTAGAGATGGGATTTCAATTGAATTTGAAAATAACCAGTTCCAAGCTAAATTTGAACTATTTTGAACTGTTTTATAAAAGTGTAAACGTGAACGTCTTTGATAAACGAACTTAATTTCAAAAAAACTATTTTTCAAACCAGATTTTAACGATTTTTTTAAGGAACTCAACGACAATTTGATAAGAAGCCGTGTAAACGTAGATCTATTCGCCAACAATTATTATTTCAAGCAATTCTTGAAAAAAATTGCGATTTTAATTTGAAGGAATTCAGAGTCACGATGTTACAATAGCCTGTGTAAACGTAGAAAGGGGAGCAGTTACTAAAAAACTCCTCAATTTGACAAATTATCAAGAATCAACGATAAAAATTCGTCAAAGAAAGATGGGAATCAATTAGAATCTCTAATAATTAGAAAAAAAATTAGTTTTTGAAGAGAATTTCCACAGTTTTTTGAAGGAAGAAGTTTTACGATGTTAAAATAGCCTGTGTAAACGTAGAAAGCGTTGCAGTAAACAACAAACTCATCAATTTGACAAATTATCAAGAATTAACGATAAATTTTCGTCAAATAGAGATGGTAATCGATCAAAATCTCTAATAATTGAAAAATAATTAGTTTTTGAAGAAAATTTCGACAGTTTTTTGAACGAATTCAGTTTCACGATGTTAAAATAGCTTGTGTAAACGTAGAAAAGGTTGCAGTTACTAACAAACTCATCAATTTGACAAATTATCGAGAATCAACGATAAATTTTCGTCAAATAAAGATAGTAATCAATTAGAATCTCTAATAATTGAAAAATAATTCGTTTTTGAAGAAAATTTCCACAGATTTAGAAGGAATTCAGTTGTACGATGTTACAATAGCCTGTGTAAACGTAGAAAAGGTTGTAGTTACTAACAAATCCCTCAATTTGACAAATTATCGAGAATCAACGATAAATTTTCGTCAAATAAAGATAGTAATCAATTAGAATCTCTAATAATTGAAAAATAATTCGTTTTTGAAGAAAATTTCGACAGTTTTTTGAACGAATTCAGTTTTACGATGTTACAATAGCCTGTGTAAACGTAGAAAGGGTTGCAGTTACTAACAAACTCCTCAATTTGACAAATTATCAAGAATCAACGATACATTTTCGTCAAATAGAGATGAGAATCGATCAGAATCTCTAATAATTGAAAAATAATTAGTTTTTGAAGAGAATTTCGACAGTTTTTGGAAGAAATTCAGTTTCACGATGTTACAATAGCCTGTGTAAACGTAGAAAGCGTTGCAGTTACTAGCAAACCCCTCAATTTGACAAATTATCAAGAATCAAAGATAAATTATCGTCAAATAGAGATGGTAATCAATTAGAATCTCTAATAATTAAAAAAAAATTGTCTTTGAAGAAAATTTCGACAGATTTTTGAAGGAATTCAGTTTTACGATGTTACAATAGCCTGTGTAAACGTAGAAAAGGTTGTAGTTACTAACAAATCCCTCAATTTGACAAATTATCGAGAATCAACGATTAAATTTTCGTCAAATAAAGATAGTAATCAATTAGAATCTCTAATAATTGAAAAATAATTCGTTTTTGAAGAAAATTTCGACAGATTATTGAAGGAATTCAGTTTTACGATGTTACAATAGCCTGTGTAAACGTAGAAAGCGTTGCAGCTACTAGCAAACCCCTCAATTTGACAAATTATCAAGAATCAACGATAAATTATCGTCAAATAGAGATGGTAATCAATTAGAATCTCTAATAATTAAAAAAAAATTGTTTTTGAAGAGAATTTCAACAGTTTTTTGAAGGAATTCAGTTTCACGATGTTACAATTGCTTGTGTAAACGTAGAAAAGGTTGCAGTTACCAACAAACCCCTCAATTTGACAAATTATCGAGAATCAACGATAAATTTTCGTCAAATAAAGATAGTAATCAATCAGAATCTCTAATAATTAAAAAATAATTCGTTTTTGAAGAATATTTCGACAGATTTTTGAAGGAATTCAGTTTTGCGATGTTACAATAGCTTGTGTAAACGTAGAAAAGTTTGCAGTTACCAACAAACTCATCAATTTGACAAATTATCGAGAATCAACGATAAATTATCGTCAAATAGAGATGGTAATCAATTAGAATCTCTAATAATTAAAAAATAATTCGTTTTTGAAGAATATTTCGACAGATTATTGAAGGAATTCAGTTTTACGATGTTACAATAGCCTGTGTAAACGTAGAAAGAGTTGCGGTAAACAACAAATTATCATAAATTGTGATTATTTATAGAAAATATTATTAAAATTTTCATCCAGTCCCCCAATACTTTATTTAAATCAATGTGTTTACGTTATTTCAACATTAGAAAGATTAAAATTATATTTTCACTATCCTAGTAGTGATTTATTCTTATTTGGAGGGTTGTAACGAATATCAACGAATAGTGGAAGGCAGATTTGATGAATTACTTGATATAGGAGACAAAAAACAACTGCAGAAAGAATTTGAAACTCTACTAAAACTAGAAAACAATGAAAACGAACAGCTGCTGAAACAGAATGAATTTTATTAGAAAAACTAAAAAATTTCGAGTTAAGAACAATACAAAATATCTGCGATTGATATGTATACGAAATTAAAAATAATCGTAAGTTTAAGGTGTCTAGAAAGTACGTTTCTCTTAGACAATATTTCAAGTGAAAGCGAACGAATCTCAAGTTAATTTGTTCGGAAATTATTTATGAGTCTTTTATCCTAAACAAAATCAAATTCTTCTCCTATTAGAAATCCGGTTTTCGTTATCTACCATCCGAACGGGCCGTACAAGCAGCGATTGTCAGTTTTTCAACGGCATTCATTTGTCTATCCAAATTACAGTTGATTCGATTAAAATTATTACGAGTATGTTTATGATAATTCGAATTGCTCTTGTTTGGAAACGGTGGCGATTCGTAATAACTCGATAAGTTACTTAATAGTACAGTCAAACTTGCCATTAGGTACGGATTAAACCTCTCGGAGATTGACGTATACTATTATAAAGTTGATGGGATAATAACCCATTATGGGTGTTGCTAAAACGTCTTTTAACGCTTGAATGGAAAGATCTGAAAATATTGATGTGCTAAACTTCATATGGACAACGTTTTTACGTCTTTTATCAAACAACTAGTCCTCGTAAATAACCAAACAACCATTTTGTTTAAAATTTCCTTATTTTTTTTTTCGTTAACAGCTTGTTTTAGTTTTTTTCATCATTGTTCATCGTTATATTTTTATTTGGTTACAAATTCCCATGGAAAACGTATTTTGATGAATCTAAATCTTGAATTTCATAAACTCTAAAGTGATCTAAGTAAAATACGGCAAAAAAAGGTATGGAATCCATTTACAAAGTCGACTAATAGAGTTTCAATTAAAAAAAAGTTTTCTGGGCCACCCTGAACATCAAAATGTTGAATAATTTGGTGTCCCACTTCAATGTGCTTTGGAAAAGAAGAAGAAACCGCAGACCACATCATTTCTGAGTACAAAGCGAAGTTCGAAGGTTTGTTTTGTCTATTTACCTTCAAATTTTCAAGCCAAAGCTTTTCAAAACGGGTTGGTGTTTAATAATGTCAAATGGGATTTCATCGGGTCTATTAGAAGGTTTATTTGCTCCCGGAAATATCAAAGAAAAAGTTCACCAAATGATATTTTGATCCAAAGCGGTTTCCAACGAACATTTTCCAGGTTTTATTGACGCGATAGTTGGAATCTGCATCCACCACTAAGCTCTTGAAGCGAAAAAACAAGACAGTTGATTGTAGATGGTGATTCTGCTCCGAAAGAGACAAACACTCGCGATTATTTCTTCATTGAAAGGCATTGTACGTAAAAAATTACAACTAATGATGGAAGATCAGTGTTTAGGGAAATAAAATGAAATATCTTATTTTATAAACATCGAAAGTAAACAAAACCATTCAGATATTTATCTGTGATGATTCTTAACTCTAACAAGTCCAATTTGACTTCCATTTCCCATGTTGTAACCGTTTATACGAAGTAAATTTGATGAAACAATTTTCGTTTCTTAATAATAACTTCCAATAACAAAAGTGAGTTAGAAATTTCATGATTGAAGAAAACAATAACACAAGGAAGAATGTTAACGATGATTTGTAACCTGAATTGTCTCGTCGAGGACCTTAATAATGAAGAGATGACGTTGACTACTCCAGAAAACTTTAAGTGAAAGAAGTTGTTCAATAACTCCATAGGAATTAGCAGTTAGTAGTTAGGATGCAGTATACATCATAAAGATAATAGTGGTATCAAAAATCGTCTTCTTTATATGGAAAACGTACAGGAGACAGTTCAAGAGAAGCACTACAAAGATCATAACTAGCGACATCTCAAGAGCTGCTGATCAATCGATTGCTTCACACTAGCTTTCTAAGAGATCTAACATCCATCATATAACTCTGATCTGGTTTCGTTTGATTATTTTTTGTAGTAAAACTGAAGGGATAGAAGTTTTAACATGAGTCAAATTATTAGTATCGACACCCAACAAACTTTCGTTTGGAATAACTTTATTTTTAAGAGTTTTTTAGAGAGGAAGATTTTGAAACGCTTACCTGTACTGAACGCAGCCATTGGTAATTGTCGACTAATACTTTCGGCAACCTCCGAGGTTAACCCGTAAATCCCCAGCAATTCCCTCATGGTATTCATGGCGTATTGTCTCATTTCTATGACTTGTTCTTGACTCAAATGCGGTGGATTTTGCGTGAAATCCGGCACGTGTGGTTTGGAAAGATTGTGAATGGAAAAACTCGGAGGAATTTTGGAATCGTTTTCGCTACTATTATCGTTAGCTTCGTAATCTGAATTCGGATAATTTTCATTCGAATCCGAATCGCTATTCGTTTCGCTATCGTTGTTTTTACTCAGATCCATCGGACTGAATCTCGGATCGATTACGAGTTTTCTCGTCGATAGAGTTTTACGTCGCCTAACGTTGTTGTTGACATTATTGTTATCGTTGAATTCGCTCAAATTCAACGCTTCATTATTATCGAAATAAGTTGTGTTCGAACAACGCGGTTTGAAATTTTTTCTTTTGTTCCTTTTGGGTAGTTCGTTCTTTGGTGAAGCCACGTAATTATCCTGATCTGAATCGCTGGTATTTGCGTTCGAATCGAATGGTTCTTGATCGTGATAGCGAGAATAGTTGTCCACGTTGTCGGTTGCCATTTTGATTGTATCTGAAATGGATATTCACAATTAATATACGGGGTTAATAAAAATAAAAAAAAAAAATGATTAGAAAATTTTTTCACCCCTTTCCTTTTATCGGAAATAAATAAATATTATTTTATTGTCATGTTTTATGTCCTCGAGAATTGATTTACGTTGAAATTGGCTGGTTTTAAATATTAAAAACAAACTTTTGTAAAAAAATATAGTTAATTTTCACAAATATTTATAATTTGATTTTTTTAATGGTTTTAACAGTTTTGTAAATATTTTCGACTAGTGGTTTGTTTAATATTTTGTCTTTATCGTCAGAATCATCAAATTAATCACGTAAATCAAAATTATATTGATAACATCGATTTTTAGACAGAACCGGACTCGGCTAACAACGTAGAAAAATAAATGAAATATTTGTTTCGAAAAAAGATTGAAAAATTAAGAAACTTTAGACGTAATTCGATTTTTTTTTTACTTTTTTAACAGTTTTGTAAATATTTTCGACAAGTTGTTTGTATAATATTTTGTCTTTATCGTCGGAATCATCAAATTATTCACGTGAATCAAAATTATATTGATTAAAATCGATTTTTAGACAGAACCGGACTCGGCTGACAATAAAGAAAAATAAATGAAATATTTCTTTCAAAAAAAGATTGAAAAATTAAGAAACTTTAGACATAATTTGAGTTTTTTACTTTTTTAACAGTTTTGTAAATATTTTCGACAAGTTGTTTGTATAATATTTTGTCTTTATCGTCGGAATCATCAAATTATTCACGTGAATCAAAATTATATTGATTAAAATCGATTTTTAGACAGAACCGGACTCGGCTGACAATAAAGAAAAATAAATGAAATATTTCTTTCAAAAAAAGATTGAAAAATTAAGAAACTTTAGACATAATTTGAGTTTTTTACTTTTTTAACAGTTTTGTAAATATTTTCGACAAGTTGTTTGTATAATATTTTGTCTTTATCGTCGGAATCATCAAATTATTCACGTGAATCAAAATTATATTGATTAAAATCGATTTTTAGACAGAACCGGACTCGGCTCACAATATAGAAAAATAAATGAAATATTTCTTTCAAAAAAAGATTGAAAAATTAAGAAACTTTAGTCATAATTTGATTTTTTTACTTTTTTAACAGTTTTGTAAATATTTTCGACAAGTTGTTTGTATAATATTTTGTCTTTATCGTCGGAATCATCAAATTATTCACGTGAATCAAAATTATATTGATTAAAATCGATTTTTAGACAGAACCGGACTCGGCTCACAATATAGAAAAATAAATGAAATATTTCTTTCAAAAAAAGATTGAAAAATTAAGAAACTTTAGACATAATTTGATTTTTTTACTTTTTTAACAGTTTTGTAAATATTTTCGACTAGTGATTTGTTTAATATTTTGTCTTTATCGTCAGAATCATCAAATTATCCACGTGAATCAAAATTAGATTGATTAAAATCGATTGTTAGACAGAATCGGACTCGGCTCACAACATAGAAAAATAAATGAAATATTTCTTTAAAAAAAATATTGAAAAATTAAGAAACTTCAGACATAATTTGATTTTTTTACTTTTTTAACAGTTTTGTAAATATTTTCGACTAGTGATTTGTATAATATTTTGTCTTTATCATCAGAATCATCAAATTATCCACGTGAATCAAAATTAGATTGATTAAAATCGATTTTTAGACAGAATCGGACTCGGCTCACAATATAGAAAAATAAATGAAATATTTCTTTAAAAAAAATATTGAAAAATTAAGAAACTTTAGACATAATTTGATTTTTTTACTTTTTTAACAGTTTTGTAAATATTTTCGACTAGTGATTTGTTTAATATTTTGTCTTTATCGTCGGAATCATCAAATTATCCACGTGAATCAAAATTAGATTGATTAAAATCGATTTTTAGACAGAACCGGACTCGGCTCACAATATAGAAAAATAAATGAAATATTTCTTTCAAAAAAAGATTGAAAAATTGAGAAACTTTAGACATAATTAGATTTTTTTACTTTTTTAACAGTTTTGTAAATATTTTCGACTAGTGATTTGTTTAATATTTTGTCTTTATCGTCGGAATCATCAAATTATTCACGTGAATCAAAATTATATTGATTAAAATCGATTTTTAGACAGAATCGGACTCGGCTCACAACATAGAAAAATAAATGAAATATTTCTTTAAAAAAAATATTGAAAAATTAAGAAACTTTAGACATAATTTGATTTTTTTACTTTTTTAACAGTTTTGTAAATATTTTCGACTAGTGATTTGTTTAATATTTTGTCTTTATCATCGGAATCATCAAATTATCCACGTGAATCAAAATTAGATTGATTAAAATCGATTTTTAGACAGAATCGGACTCGGCTCACAACATAGAAAAATAAATGAAATATTTCTTTAAAAAAAATATTGAAAAATTAAGAAACTTTAGACATAATTTGATTTTTTTACTTTTTTAACAGTTTTGTAAATATTTTCGACTAGTGATTTGTTTAATATTTTGTCTTTATCGTCGGAATCATCAAATTATTCACGTGATTCAAAATTAAATTGATTAAAATCGATTTTTAGACAGAATCGGACTCGGCTCACAATATAGAAAAATAAATGAAATATTTCTTTCAAAAAAAGATTGAAAAATTAAGAAACTTTAGACATAATTCGGTTTTTTCACTTTTTTAACAGTTTTGTAAATATTTTCGACTAGTGATTTGTTTAATATTTTGTCTTTATCGTCGGAATCATCAAATTATTCACGTGATTCAAAATTAAATTGATTAAAATCGATTTTTAGACAGAATCGGACTCGGCTCACAATATAGAAAAATAAATGAAATATTTCTTTCAAAAAAAGATTGAAAAATTAAGAAACTTTAGACATAATTCGGTTTTTTCACTTTTTTAACAGTTTTGTAAATATTTTCGACTAGTGATTTGTTTAATATTTTGTCTTTATCGTCGGAATCATCAAATTATCCACGTGAATCAAAATTAGATTGATTAAAATCGATTTTTAGACAGAATCGGACTCGGCTCACAACATAGAAAAATAAATGAAATATTTCTTTCAAAAAAAGATTGAAAAATTAAGAAACTTTAGACATAATTCGGTTTTTTCACTTTTTTAACAGTTTTGTAAATATTTTCGACTAGTGATTTGTTTAATATTTTGTCTTTATCGTCAGAATCATCAAATTATCCACGTGAATCAAAATTAGATTGATTAAAATCGATTTTTAGACAGAATCGGACTCGGCTCACAACATAGAAAAATAAATGAAATATTTCTTTAAAAAAAATATTGAAAAATTAAGAAACTTTAGACATAATTCGATTTTTTTTACTTTTTTAACAGTTTTGTAAATATTTGCGACTAGAGGTTTGTTTAATATTTTGTCTTTATTATCAGAATCATCAAATTATTCAAGTAAATCAAAATTAGATTGATTAAAATCGATTTTTAGAAAGAACCGGACTCGACTCACAACGTAGAAAAATAAATTTGTTAAAAAAAGTGATAAAAGTTTACAAAATGAAGAAAATTCAAATCTCCGAGTGAACCAAGACTGATTTTGTCCTAACCTAAACTATCTTCTACTAACCTTGAAGAAACCTTTAACCTTGAAATATAGCAGCAGGAAAATACAGAATTGATGATAATCTAATTAGAAAAACCCATTTAGGACTATTTGGATAAAAAGGAAGGTTATCAAAATATTGAAAAAATAGCATGGACTGTACCAGAACGATTTAAAGAAATAAAAAGTTGTAGTGTTTCAAGATGGAGATTTATAAAAAACTCGTCCAATTTAGTATCCATTTTTGAACAAAGTCCACGAATGAGTAAAAACTAACACATTCCCCACAACTTCTTGTCAATCTGAGAGAACTTCATCATATTTTTAGTCTTGATATTCACTCGTAGCTACCTATTTCAATGGAATATGGAAGTTTCCATCAAAAACTCCGTAGTTTCTATTCTATTTTTTTATTTCAACATCTTAAAACCATTAGGTTTATAAGGAGAGGTCTGTGTTGTTATTTAATTATAGTTTTGATGAAGACAAACATATCAAATGAAAAAGAAACTTCTATTTTTACCAGTTCACCAGCCGTATTCGGTCTGGGGTTCATTTGGGACCAGTAGCTGGTCTTTTTGACTCAAGATTAGCTGATTTTAGCCTTCTTCTGACTGTCCAGACACTCACACTCCTCGCTCTTCTCGGAATCGATCTTCAGCGAAAACCACTGAGCCTTTGATGTGAATCACCAGTTTCTTGGTAACTGAATCATGTTCAGCCCACCAGCCACTTCTCGCCGATCGAATAAGGGAGATATTTGACATCAAGGATGCCGTGAGATGTCTTCATCATCACATTTTACAGCTAGGCAACCATTGATGCAAACAGAGGACCAAGACCTAACGTACGATACGAATTAATCCGTTTTCGTTGAAAGTGAGTCCTTGGTTTATTATTTGGCGTGATTTATGCGTTGGTTTTCATATTTTTGCTAAGACTTCCCAGGAGTTGTGTGTAAGTTTTTATCTTTTATTAAAAACTTTGAAATAAATTGTAACTGTGGGTTTTTTTCGAAGATACTTTTTCATTTACGAAACTATGCAACATCAAATTAAATATAATAGATACACGAACTTTTTGGCAGTTGTTTTGGAAAGTTAATTCGGTCTAATAAAAGAGAATGCTATTAAAACTTGCATTTTCCTATCTGTTGGTATTAAAATAAATTACCATCGCCTTTGAACAATACATTTCTTGGTGCCAATTTCTATAATTGTAACACGTATTTATCACTATAGTCTATTAACAGAGTTAAAAATCAAGATTTGCGTATCCAAAAACAAATTTGGATTGTTCGTGGTTGAATTTTATAGAAAATTTAACAATAAATTTATATAACCTCCATCAGAGCGACCAGGTGCCCAGGTATCTTCATATTGTTTATATGTAATGTAAGAATTCCAAATTTGCTTTTGCTTTGAATATTTTCATTATTATAGAAAGAAAATTCTGGTACTTATAAGCAAAAAACTGAACCAGGTGCAATTGAAGGTTTGACCATTCAAGGAACTGTGTAAACTTCGAAATAAATTGTAATCAAATGTTACTAGATCAGGGATGTACGAGGGATGTGGCTGGCATCACTTCCCAGATAAGCTCCAAGAGATTTGTGAGGCCTTGTATTATCATTGTGGAACATTAAACTAATTCTGGTCGTTTTTCTTTGATTGATTCATCCAGTTTTATTAATCGTTGACAGTAAACATCAGAATTGATCGTTTGGTTCGTTGGAAATAGCTCGAAAAACATAACAACTTTTTTACAAATAATTCAATGAAGTTGTTTTATTTTTTTTCATAATCTACACAAAAAAATTTTAAATTTATAAAAAATTTATAAAAAAATGTTGATTTGTCATGTTTTTACATTGAAAAATAATAACAATTTTTATTAAAATTGAAGTTTTTTTACATATAATCGTTTGTACTTTTTTTATTAAGTAAACAAAAACATTCATCATTCTCATAAGGATTAAATAAAAATAGAAAGTTATAACTCACTTTAAACAACAAAAACAAAAAAAATTTGGACCACAGTTTTGAAATGAAAATCGGTAATTTCGTACTTTCGCGAATCCCTCGTTTTTTGGTTATAGGAAATCGAAAAATTGTCCGATTTCGATGAATTTTTTTTAAAATCTTCGTTTTTACAGAGGATTTACGAAAAAACTTATGGGAATGAAAGGAATTGAAAGTTTTATTGATTTTAGGGCTTTAAATGTTGATGAAAATGCAGTCGTTTACATATAATTATTAATAACTATTTAACAAATAATCGAATGAAGTTGTTATATTTTTTTTTCATAATCTACACAAAAGAACGAACAAATTTATAAAAAATGTGTACAAAAAATGTTGATTTATTGTGTTTTTACATAACAATTTTCATCAAAATTGACGTTTTTTTACATATAATCGTTTGTACCTTTTTTATTAAGTAATTATGAAAATTTTGAAAAATTGTTAAATTTTTACCATAAAAACCGGTTATCTTACTAAAAGTTAGAGATAAAAAATAAATTAACAAACATTTTTCAAATTTCTTTTTTCCAAAATATTCTTTTTTTTTGTAAATTAACAAAAAAAATATTAGAACTGTGTTCGATGTTTTGTAAAAAAGTTTTGAACGATTATATCCGATTAAGTGCGTTTATGATTACATTTAAAGTAATAAAACTATAAGAAAACACCAGGTGGGATAATTCCCATATTTTTTTTCATAAATCCGCCGTAAAAACGAAGATTTTAACAAAAAAAATGATCGAAATCGGATGATTTTTCGATTTTCTAGAACCAAAAAACGAGGAGTCCGCAAAATTATAAAATTACCTTAAAATATAAGAGAAAATTCAAGTTACTTCAAATTATAATTACAATTACAATTAAAAATATACTATGTGTTTATCAAATTAATTATAATTTACAAATTTTGAATTGGAATTATTTATTTTTAAAATATTAAGTACGTCTCTGCGTATCTGTATATACATCTTACATTTATGACCAAAACAACCGAAATATGGTAGAGAACAAAAGTCGGATTCTCCGGACTAGTCGTTTGAAATTTTTTTTTTTTGTTTTTCATTTGTCAAAAATTCATTTGAGTCTGCAATGGTTTTTGTCTAAATATTTCTTTGGATGAATACGAATCGACTGAACGTGCATGGTTTTAACAAAATTTAATAAAAACTTGCAAGAATTTGGGGAAGCAGACTGTCCACAATTAAAATTTTTAGTTCTGAGAACGTCGACAAATGTAGAATATCGGGAAAATATTTGACGTTTTGTTTTTGGGCGTTTTATCAACTTTCAACAAAAAAATAATCAATTAGCAAAAATCGTGGACTGAGCTAAAGAAAAAAATGAAGAAAAAGAAAATATCAAACATATAAAATTGATAAGGCAACTAAAAACAATAATGATTAAAACATCGGGAACATATTGATGTCCGAGAAGACTAAAAAGTCAACGGGGATGTAAATCTGGAGTATACGCTGGATACGGTAGCGATTTGAAGCCTAATTCATACAATTTTCATTAATTTGTTACACGATGTATTATCTTCGAGAAAAACAATTTTCTTCCTCTTCAAATGCGAACGTTTTTCCACGATTTTATACTATAAGTGATTATACAGGGTTATTCTAAAAGATAGACCCATTTTTACAAAATTCTTATTTAGCTACATGAATAATTTTTACACCAATGAAAAGGGGAAGTTTTAAAGTTTTTTTAAATATATTACAAGTGTAAACAGGCGGTGATGGTTCCAGAAACGGCCGCTACAGTTCTCGCGCCAATAGACCGCCATTTTATGTCACTGTCAGTTGTGAGTAAGATGGCGACTGCGCAACACGAGGTGTTCTGTGTTATTGAGTTCGCAAATTTTAGTGCATTTAAAAATGTGTCCATCATTTAGAATAACCCTGTACTGCTAGCCACAGAATATACCCTAAAAATAAATGCAAACTTGGGATACTTTAGAATTGATATGTTTTTTTTCTATTGTTTATTTTTCTTAATGGTTTTTGCTTTGAAATTTCGTTTTCTAGAAAAAAAAAACGAATTTGATACAAAAATGGATCAGTTCACGTCTGGTATCCTGTTTAAACCAAACGCCCTTACAGTCAGGTACGTTTTACTCGTCTATTAACGTTTTATAAGTTCCAAATCCATCAATGTCCATCAATATGAGACAAAAATTAACAATATTGATACAAAGAATATCATATCACTATAATAGTAAAATGATTAAACTATAAGTCATTTCAGTTGAAAAAACTTCTTTTGTACAGAGAAAGAACCAAAGTTTTATCCTGTATAGTGCGACGTTTCGTTGTACCTTGTTTAAACACTCAAATGTTCCAATTTCAAACATCTTCTTCGATGTCTTTGACTGTACTTTGTTTTTCTTCAAATAGTTTTTCAATTTTTGATATTTTCGCGGTTGTATTCCGATGAACTTAATAAATAATCATTTTCCTAGGTGTCAAAATGTTGTTAGTTAGTCCGACGTTTTGCTGCACCTTGTTTAAACACTCAAATGTACCAATTTCAAGCATCTTCTTCGATGTCTTTAACTGTTCTTTGTTGTTCTTCAAACAGTTTTTCAATTTTTGATATTTTCGCGGTTGTATTCCGATGAACTTAATAAATAATCATTTTCCTAGGTGTCAAAATGTTGTTAGTTAGTCCGACGTTTTGCTGCACCTTGTTTAAACACTCAAATGTACCAATTTCAAGCATCTTCTTCGATGTCTTTAACTGTTCTTTGTTGTTCTTCAAACAGTTTTTCAATTTTTGATATTTTCGCGGTTGTATTCCGATGAACTTAATAAATAATCATTTTCCTAGGTGTCAAAATGTTGTTAGTTAGTCCGACGTTTTGCTGCACCTTGTTTAAACATTCAAATGTACCAATTTCAAACATCTTCTTCGATGTCTTTGACTGTACTTTGTTTTTCTTCAAATAGTTTTTCAATTTTTGATATTTTCGCGGTTGTATTCCGATGAACTTAATAAATAATCATTTTCCTAGTTGTCAAATTGTTGTTAGTTAGTCCGACGTTTTGCTGCACCTTGTTTAAACACTCAAATGTTCCAATTTCAAGCATCTTCTTCGATGTCTTTAACTGTTCTTTGTTGTTCTTCAAACAGTTTTTCAATTTTTGATATTTTCGCTGTTGTATTCCGATGAACTTAATAAATAATCATTTTCCTAGGTGTCAAAATGTTGTTAGTTAGTCCGACGTTTTGCTGCACCTTGTTTAAACACTCAAATGTACCAATTTCAAACATCTTCTTCGATGTCTTTGACTGTACTTTGTTTTTCTTCAAATAGTTTTTCAATTTTTGATATTTTCGCGGTTGTATTCCGATGAACTTAATAAATAATCATTTTCCTAGGTGTCAAATTGTTGTTAGTTAGTCCGACGTTTTGCTGCACCTTGTTTAAACACTCAAATGTTCCAATTTCAAGCATCTTCTTCGATGTCTTTGACTGTACTTTGTTTTTCTTCAAATAGTTTTTCAATTTTTGATATTTTCGCGGTTGTATTCCGATGAACTTAATAAATAATCATTTTCCTAGGTGTCAAAATGTTGTTAGTTAGTCCGACGTTTTGCTGCACCTTGTTTAAACATTCAAATGTACCAATTTCAAACATCTTCTTCGATGTCTTTGACTGTACTTTGTTTTTCTTCAAATAGTTTTTCAATTTTTGATATTTTCGCCCTTGTATTCCGATGAACTTAATAAATAATCATTTTCCTAGGTGTCAAATTGTTGTTAGTTAGTCCGACGTTTTGCTGCACCTTGTTTAAACACTCAAATGTTCCAATTTCAAGCATCTTCTTCGATGTCTTTAACTGTTCTTTGTTTTTCTTCAAACAGTTTTTCAATTTTTGATATTTTCGCTGTCGTATTCCGATGAACTTGATACATAATCATTTTCCTAGGTGTCAAAATCTTGTTAGTTAGTCCGACGTTTTGATGCACCTTGTTTAAACACTCAAATGTACCAATTTCAAACATCTTCTTCGATGTCTTTAATTGTTCTTTGTTTTTCTTCAAACAGTTTTTCAATTTTTGATATTTTCGCGGTTGTATTCCGATGAACTTAATAAATAATCATTTTCCTAGGTGTTAAATTGTTATTATCAGTCAAAAAATTTGATTTTCTTATAAAAACTACTAAAATTTTCTCTAAAATAATAAAATCTGTAACTTCAATGGCTCTTTTAAACTTAAATTGCCAATTATTATGAAATGAGCACACGGACTATCAAACTTGATGTTTATTTATCTTGACATTTGACAGTTTTTTCTTGACAATTGACAGTAATGACACATTATCCATTACTAGCTTCACGATTGGTAAATGACAGAACTAAGTTGATCTTTTTATTGGTTAGGTTTTGTGATGCAATTCTCCACGTTATGAAGTTGATTTATGTCGTGCAGTCCACTAGGTTGCCTATATACAGGACTCAAAAGATTTTGTTCCACAATCCATTATCAAATATTGACGCAAAATTACAAGTATTGTACAACTCCAAGTACTGCTCTTAATCTTCAATATTCATTTTTGGTCGATTGTGATTTCGCATCTTCTATATGACGAAAACAAACGCTAAAAAGCTTTAGAAGTAATTCTGAACCTCGTGGTATAAAGAAAAAATACTGGAAACTGAAATTCGATCTTCATTGGCACCGATTCTTCAATTTAGGGACGATAAATTGCATAGTAGAAGACATTGGACTAACGCCTCTATTAAGAAGCCGAATCGGCTGCTTACTTTAGATCCAGTAAAGTATTAAAGACACAGGAAGTTTCCAGCAGTTGCTTCAATTCCACCAACAAATATTTTAGATCGTGTATCGTGCTTTGTTAGGTTGTACAATATTTTTTTTACACGAATTAAATCTTGTCGAAAATGAATTATTAGATGTTTGATTGACTCACCAGAATTCAGACCGAAGGAATTTGGTGATATGAGACCAGAAGTGACAGTGGCCATAGTCGACAACATATGTAAACTGTCATTCCTGTGGACAAAAAAAAATTGTTAGTAATGCAACATTTTTGTAAAATCAAAAATAATAGTGAATAAATCAATTTATGTTGGTATAATTTTCACCAGCTTTACAAATCATATGAAATAACAAAATAGTGGAAAAAAGTTTGAAATATTTTCTTTCATATTCACGAAAACTTTGTCTCAAATGCACTTAGTTTAATGTGAATAAAAACACATGGTTAGGTTCAGAAGTTCAGTTCTTATAGTCTTTTCAAACGGTTTGCGAGCGGCTCGCAGCGAATGCGTCGCGAACACGACGACGAATAAGATTTTGAAATGTATTATTCAGAAAAAAAATCATAAATTGTATCTTTATCGTTAGAGTTCTCGTTATAAACACTTGGTGAAGAATTTATTGGCTGCGATGAATCATTCCAATAAATAAACGCTACTCACTATAAACACAGAGCATCCTAGTTGCTTCAAACAATATTTTTTGATAAACAATATTGAAAGGTCTGTTATTTTGACATCGTTAAGCAAATTCGATTCCTTCAAAAGCTCTTGTCAAGTCATCAAAGTATATCGAGCTTTTATGCAACAGTACAAATTTTCTATGTTTAATATTTTCATTCGAATTCTAAATTAGACTCGATTGAGAGTTTGTAGGCTACGAGAAATTGGAGTCAATGATGAAGGATATTTGATAGGTTTTGTATTATTGCCTTTGTGTCATTTAGCAGGATTAACTATGCAAAAATAACAGTAACGGAAATGATTTTTTGGTTCTTTCTAAATTTTTTGGTACGTAGAATATTTATTTATATGAAACAAATGATTTTTCTCACTAGAAATTTGTGTATCCATCTTCCAACCTTTCAAGTAAGTTTTATCAAGTGTTTACAAGCGTTTAAACCAAACGTCGAAGCTTATTTCTCATTCAGATCGAGGTACATTCAAAATATTTGATTTGAACGCTTAAGATGTAGAAGATGTTGACTTGGTAATTTATTTTTGATCTAAGGGGTGCCATACGGCCATCAATTCGATGTTTTAAGTGGTGTAGTGAAGGCCGAGCCAGCACTGAACATCACCAGCACCCAGGTCACCGGCAACTCCGGAAACAGTGACCAAAATCAACCAAATTGTAAGTGCAGATCGTCGAATAAGCATTCCTGATGATTACCAAGGTTGTTAACACCAATAAAGAAACGGTTAAAACAATTTTAAGCATGACAAAGGTCTGCGGGAAGTTGGTGTCTTCAAATTTGACTCCTGATCAAAAGCTCTTGCGTCAACGGGTCGATTTGAGAGCTCCTGAAGGTCCGCACCGAAGAAGACTTCCAGTACTGCTTGGATGAGTGGAAGAAACCCTTTTTCGTAACCCAGTTTCGTTATTTAACAGCCATATGTCGTTAATATTTTTCTTTGTACATTTATTTTCATTTGTCTAGCATCCTAGTTCGAACGCATTAATTCTTGGCAAGCGAATTTATTCTGTACAAAAAAGAAAAGGCCGAAACACTGTTTTATTGGTGATTTATCGTATTCTATATACGCGTCGAGATACTGAAAACTCGGTAGCTGGAATCGATTTAAATGCTAATATTAACATTCGACATCAAGTCTTGTTCGGAAAAAGCTCATTTCAGATTGGCAGATTACAGTATTTAAAATGTTTAGGTGGAGTTTTGACCGTTCAAGTAAAATTATACGAGATTATTAGCAGTTTATACAATCACCAGAGGCGGGACTTCAACACGAATTTTTTCTTATTTACATAACAAGCGATTTTAACTAACAAATTAATTATTTCACAAACTATTTAATTCTTATAATTAATAAAGCGTTGGGAGGTCAAGAATTCGGTACAAGAAAATTTGTAGGAAAGATTTTATGAGTACTAATCAACCTGAAATTTACTTAGTTAATATTAGGTTATGAATTCATCATATATTTCAATTAAATTCACGATACCTTCAACAGAAATGATTGTACGACATTATGAATGATTTTAACATACCAAACAAGTTGATAAAGACAAAACAAAGAATGTCAAAATATTTCCAGTCCAATAAGGGGTTAAAACATCGTTGTTTCATATAATATTAGAATGGATAGTACGTGGGTTTGTTTAAATAAGACATGGACATTAAAACAAGTACCAAACCTCAAAGGAAATAAGCATTTAGAAGATTTTTGATACAATTGAATGAAAAAGCGACTTGTATATATCTTGGGGTGGTTATCGAGGACAACCGTGACGATGGAGACGAAGACACAACGTGGAAAAAACTAAAATATAGAATTTATTTGGAAAAACCGAATTGAGGATGGTTAGATCCAAAAGGATGTAGCGGTTTGGGTCACATACATAAGATACTAGATTTTAGAGCAAAAACAAATTATGAAAATGAAATAAAAAGCAACGAGAAAGAAAGTCCAAGGAAAAGGTAGTACGCAGAGATGACGGAAAACTTACAGGACTGGAAATCGAAAACAAAAAATAGGAAACAGTTAAAGGGATCAATTCCAAACTATGGACGTGTAGTTTTTATATTTATATGTAATGTTAATTAAAATGATGTTTAATTTTCTTATATAATGAAAAGAAATTGAAAAACAAGCGGATACGATCGATGTACTTAAGTATGACGCATTCAATTGCATTCGATTGGATCAACTTTTGTTGAAATGCATCATTGGATTCGTTCAGTCTGGTCCAGACCAAATAGATCGTTTCATAGATCGTCCAACTAACATTTTTGGAATCTACGTAAAATTTTAGTATAATTTTGTCTAAAAAATTTTTTTCGAAAAATGCATACTTTTCGAGTTATTAATTTTTTTGTAAGAAAATTTAACCGTTGCAGACCGTTATAAATTATTTTTTTACGACGATACCCTTAAAGATATGAAAATGATTTCTGTTCGGTTGCTTTTAATAAGGTCAGACGTATTTGAATCTATATTAAAAAATTTTTCATTTCATACAGGGTGTGTATAGAAAGTGTCCAAAGTTTAACTTCATAAATATTACATTTCTTTATTTTTTAAATAGAACCATCCGGTTTTTTCTATTTTAATAAGACGCAGGTGTGGTCTAAATTTTCTTTTGACACGTTGATTCAAGCTTTAAGGAATAAAAAAGTATTTTTCTTTATCTTGTCAAGGTCTGTAAAAAAATCAATTGAAAGTGTATTTACTAATCCTATTTCAACTTTGATCACTTTTTATACACACCCTGTATGGAATAAAAAATTTTTCGATATAGATTCAAATACGTCTGATCTTGTTAAAAACAACCGAATAGAAACCATTTTCATATCTTTAAGGATATTCTCGTAAAAAAATAATTTGTAAGGGTCTGCAATAGACAAATTTTTTTACAACAAAATTAATAACTCAAAAAGTATGCAGTTTTTGAAAAAAATTTCTAGTTGAAAGTATACTAAAATTTCACGTAGGTTTCAAAAATGTATTGATATATAGGGTGTTCTATTTAAAATAACAAAGTTACAGTCGACTTCCGGTACAACCGGAAGTCAGCCATCTTTGAAAATATTTTATTAAGAAGATCGTATCTGAAATTTTCATCATTATACTATAAGTATTTTGTCATATAGAAATAGTTTTCACTAATTGTGGGACACCCTGTATAGATCTGACAGCTGTCAATATTTTCTGTGGAACAGCTTTTGTGTTGGCTTGATAAACAAAGCGTGGAGAGATGCAGAAGTCGGCTGGTGAGGTTATGGCATCAATATTATGGGATAATCATGGTATGAACGGTAAAACCATAAACAGCGTCCATTACGTACCATTATTGCCCTATTCGAAGAATGGAATCGCGTAGAAAGAAAAAGAAGAAAGTGCTGTTTCATCAAGATAATGCACCGTATCAGAAATCAATGAAAATCATGACCAAATGGCGTACGTTAAGCTTCTAATTGCTTCCAGATCCACCGTATACTTCAGAACTGGTTCCCAGCAATTTTTACGTTCTCAGACTTAAGAGGCTGCAGATTTAAGAGAAATTTTGTGTTGATTAGGGATTATCGCCGAAAGATATTAATATATTCTGGATGCTCCACTATTGGTTATATTTGTTCTTGGATAACATTTTCTTCAGATTCTAACGAGTTAAAACTCATTTTGATATGATAAATCAATAAAATACCATACATTTCACTATAAGTTCTGGTAAATAAAAAATCTAACCTGGAAAGAAGGTTTTTAGATTCAGTGCGGGTTACCCGCTGCTGATGAGACTAAACCGAACCGGTTTATATAATTATGAATAATTCCAGTTGGTGGAGCTATCAACGCGGAGGTATATAGAAGACAGTTACTGAAAGAGGATTCACTTAGAGCAATGTTAAATCACATAAAGTTACGGTACTAGTCACATCCAGCGTTTACTCCAGATTTTGCACCGTTAGATTATTAATTATTTAGTTTTATGACGAAAATTTTGTATGAAAAAGTTTGCATCCAAAAAAATTTTGAAAAGGGGGAAAAGTTGTATAAATATCTGGAAAATAAATTGTGGTTTTATATTATGAACGTCTCTCGTATATTTATGATCTAATTATTATTAGATTTTTATTTATTTAGATGAATAAAAAAAGGCCGTAGGTGTTGATATTTCAACAAGAAACGAGGTTGGTGACTTTTAAAAATATGTTAATATGTCTAAAATCAAACCAACTATTATTAATTCTCTAAAATTTGAAATTCAAATTTTTTAATTACATACTTTTACGTTTTGATTGATTACCGTAATTATAAAATTTAAAATACGAAAACTATGAAAATTATATAAAAATTATTAGTCCCTTTCAGCGTTTTTTTTAAAAATAAACTCGTAATTTTTTTTATTCGAATTATACGTTTCAGTTTTTATCTTATTAAGTTGCTTAATATCGACTATAAAAATCCATATTAACGTGTTTTAGAATACCAATTATACCTCAATAAAAAAGCCAAAAACTATGGTTATATTTGAAAGATTATATTCCAGTCGTGCTTGATATTACATAAATTTAATCGACATCAATTCTTATTTCGTACTGGAACCAAAATATTCAAAGCCGTTCCACAAAACAAGGAGCACTACCTACAACTATATGTTCAATAATCACACGCCAATTTGACAGCTAAATAGTCACACGCTAATTTGACAGCTAAATTGTCACACGCCAATCTGACAGCACGATTTTGTGGGTACTTCATTGCAGTTTACCCAAAGGTATCTAACAATTTTTAGTGAATTTGCATTGGGGTTAACTTTTTTACTATATTGAGATATAGTTCTCCCGAATTCGGACGAAATGTATATAGTCCGGTCAATGTAGACAAAAAAATAGTGGTCAAACAAAAAAAAAGCTTGGGCTTACCATTACAAATAAAGTTTTGAATAATCCCCATCGATTCGATGTGTGGTACAAAAGTTATTCGGGCTAAAAAGGGTCGTAATTTGAGGTTTTTTCGATTTTTCTCGAAATTTACCAAAGTTTTACCAAAAAAAACTTCAAGCACACGTCGGATCAATTATTTAAGATGTCATTTTATTAGTCCGGTCAATATGGATATTTAAAATAACAAAAATTCCCGGAAAGACAAATGTTGTTGGATAGTTTTGGCTTTTTCTCGAAAACGGTAATTTTTATCAAAAAAAACTTCAAACCAAAGTTGTAGATCTTGAAATTCTCTACAAAATAGTCCCAATGATTTTTTTGTTAAGAGTTATCATTCCTGAGATATGGCGATGTTAAGAGTCACATTATACATGATACATTATACATAATTTGAGCAGCAATAAAATATATTTATGAACATCCAGCAAGAGGAAGAAGACGAAGAAGAAATCGAAGAAGACATGACTGCTGAAGTAGACTTTCAAGAATATGAATCTGATATCTCAAGAATCGTAACTCTTAGAAAAAAATCATTGGGACTATTTTGTAGAGAATTTCAAGATCTACAACTTTGGTTTGAAGTTTTTTTTGATAAAAATTACCGTTTTCGAGAAAAAGCCCAAGGTTTCCAACAAAATTTGTCTTTCCGGGAATTTTTGTTTTTTTAAATATCTATATTGACCGGACTAATAAGAGGACATCTTAAATAATTGACGTCACGTATGCTTTTCTCGTTCAATATTAATACGAGGTAGTTCCACAATGTAAATTCCGTTTCTATTCCTAAGAACCGTTTTTTGCAACAGAGTCATTTCGATCAATTTTGATTGATTATAAATAAAGCTCAAGATAATTTAAAGTTTTATTTGATTTTTCGAAATGATTTCATTAATTTGGAGAGGTATTGAGAATGTACCAATTAAATGGTTGATTCAAATATTTCTTGAGGTCTGGAAAGCTCTTCAATGGAACAGAAAATCAGCTATACAAATTATATTATAAAGCTGTGCTTACACACTCCGTCCGAATTTATAAAAAATTTGATACCTCGTATCCAGAAAAATTTTCTCAAAATCTTATTTCAATATGTGATAGAGCATAAAATTTATCACAAATTTGGTGTCCACAATTTTTTTCGTACGAGCAAAAATAAAAGAGAAATCTGTGGCTAAAGCTGTGCTTACCAGCTACTTCCGAATTTATAATTAATTTGTTATATAATTTGATATCTCGTCTCCAAAATTTTTTTTTCAAAATCTTATTACATTATGTGATAGAGCATAAAGTTTGCTACAAATTTGGTGTCTACAATTTTTTTCGTACGAGCAAAAATAAAAGAGAAATCTGTGGCTAAAGCTGTGCTTACAAGTTTCATCCGAATTTATAAATAATGTGATATCTCGTCTACAGAAATTTTTTTTCAAAATTTCATTTCATTATGTGATAGAGTATAAAATTTACTACAAATTTGATGTTCACAATTTTTTTCATACGAGCAAAAATAAGAGAAATCGCGGGCTAAAGCTGTGCTTACAAGCTTTTTCCGAATTTATAATTAATTTGTTATATAATTTGATATCTCGTCTCCAAAATTTTTTTTTCAAAATCTTATCACATTATGTGATAGAGCATAAAGTTTGCTACAAATTTGGTGTCTACAATTTTTTTCGTACGAGCAAAAATAAAAGAGAAATCTGTGGCTAAAGCTGTGCTTACAAGTTTCATCCGAATTTATAAATAATGTGATATCTCGTCTACAGAAATTTTTTTTCAAAATTTCATTTCATTATGTGATAGAATATAAAATTTCTACAAATTTGATGTTCACAATTTTTTTCATACGAGCAAAAATAAAAGAGAAATCGCGGACTAAAGCTGTGCTTACCAGGTACTTCCGAATTTATAATTAATTTGTTATATAATTTGATATCTAGTCTCCAAAATTTTTTTTCAAAATTTCATTTCATTATGTGATAGAGTATAAAATTTACTACAAATTTGATGTTCACAATTTTTTTCATACGAACAAAAATAAAAGAGAAATCGCGGGCTAAAGCTGTGCTTACAAGCTTTTTCCGAATTTATAATTAATTTGTTATATAATTTGATATCTCGTCTCCAAAATTTTTTTTTCAAAATCTTATTACATTATGTGATAGAGCATAAAGTTTGCTACAAATTTGGTGTCTACAATTTTTTTCGTACGAGCAAAAATAAAAGAGAAATCTGTGGCTAAAGCTGTGCTTACAAGTTTCATCCGAATTTATAAATAATGTGATATCTCGTCTACAGAAATTTTTTTTCAAAATTTCATTTCATTATGTGATAGAGTATAAAATTTACTACAAATTTGATGTTCACAATTTTTTTCATACGAGCAAAAATAAGAGAAATCGCGGGCTAAAGCTGTGCTTACAAGCTTTTTCCGAATTTATAATTAATTTGTTATATAATTTGATATCTCGTCTCCAAAATTTTTTTTTCAAAATCTTATCACATTATGTGATAGAGCATAAAGTTTGCTACAAATTTGGTGTCTACAATTTTTTTCGTACGAGCAAAAATAAAAGAGAAATCTGTGGCTAAAGCTGTGCTTACAAGTTTCATCCGAATTTATAAATAATGTGATATCTCGTCTACAGAAATTTTTTTTCAAAATTTCATTTCATTATGTGATAGAGTATAAAATTTACTACAAATTTGATGTTCACAATTTTTTTCATACGAGCAAAAATAAGAGAAATCGCGGGCTAAAGCTGTGCTTACAAGCTTTTTCCGAATTTATAATTAATTTGTTATATAATTTGATATCTCGTCTCCAAAATTTTTTTTTCAAAATCTTATTACATTATGTGATAGAGCATAAAGTTTGCTACAAATTTGGTGTCTACAATTTTTTTCGTACGAGCAAAAATAAAAGAGAAATCTGTGGCTAAAGCTGTGCTTACAAGTTTCATCCGAATTTATAAATAATGTGATATCTCGTCTCCAAAAATTTTTTTTCAAAATTTCATTTCATTATGTGATAGAATATAAAATTTCTACAAATTTGATGTTCACAATTTTTTTCATACGAGCAAAAATAAAAGAGAAATCGCGGACTAAAGCTGTGCTTACCAGGTACTTCCGAATTTATAATTAATTTGTTATATAATTTGATATCTAGTCTCCAAAATTTTTTTTCAAAATTTCATTTCATTATGTGATAGAGTATAAAATTTACTACAAATGTGATGTTCACAATTTTTTTCATACGAGCAAAAATAAAAGAGAAATCGCGGGCTAAAGCTGTGCTTACAAGCTTCTTCCGAATTTATAATTAATTTGTTATATAATTTGATATCTCGTCTCCAAAATTTTTTTTTCAAAATCTTATTACATTATGTGATAGAGCATAAAGTTTGCTACAAATTTGGTGTCTACAATTTTTTTCGCTCGAGCAAAAATAAAAGAGAAATCAGTGGCTAAAGCTATGCTTACAAGCTTCATCCGAATTTATAAATAATTTGATATCTCGTCTCCAAAAATTTTTTTTCAAAATCTTATTACATTATGTGATAGAGCATAAAATTTACTACAAATGTGATGTTCACAATTTGTTTGTACGAGGAAAACCTAAATAGATACCGGGTACTCAAAATTGTCGTTTGAATTTATGGATTAAATAATTGATGTCGTTTTCCTAATTTTCCCGGACTATTATATCGTTAATTGATTTTTTTTTCAATTCATATAAACTCACTTTAGTAGTTACTACATAATAATCAATCAGTCTGTCACGAGAAAATTATCTATAACAATATTTAACAATTCAAAATTAAAGCGTTCACTTTATTTAAACAAATTCAAGGTTTGTACAACCAGAAGAAAAGTTATGATGTTTGTTGCTAGTTTTTATAATAGAATATTTTTTACTTCACAACATTATGGTAATTATTTATTCATTATACAGTTTCTTAGAAACGACAACGTCTTAATTGAATTCAAATTCGTTCAAATACGTTCAAATAAAAAATTTTCGCATCATTTATCATTTGAAAATTTTATTATGACAATATGTAAATCAAAGTCAAGCTACTTGGGATAAAACTGCAACTAAACCTTCAAACTACTCTCTAGTCTTCTTGGTAAACGTTATGATAGTTTTTTTTGTGAATTTCGTGACGAGAACTTGTCACCGATTTTTCTAAAGCCTAGTGAACCAGCCGACGACAGGGAATGATACAGCTGCAGCTGTACCAGTTAACCACCCGAAAATAAATGATCTAACTAATTTTTTAACATTCTCCACTCCTAAATTCAACACTACAGCTTTTTTTATGTAAAAGCAAACTCACTGGGAGTGTGGAGATCTGTGGATACTGATATTCAACTTCAGGAAGTAATGCCTTGGTAGTTGATCCTTCAGACGTCTTGGGGTCTACAGGCGAACTCGATTTTCATGAACCATCTTTTCCAAATACTGCTCTAGGTGGGATTATGCTGAAGGAAAAGCTTCTCTAGTGGTATTATTGATAAAACATAGTCAGTATCCTTGGGGTATGCTTGGGAGTCGATCTCCAAATGTGTGAACAATAATCCGATGATGATCGAATCTGGGAGGATTAAAAACTGTTACTAAGTATACGTCTTTGTGGTCTTGAAGTGTTTGTGAAGTTTTTTTGGATAATTCATCCACGTGGAATGCAATTTGCGATGATGGTGATATTTTAAGTCCAGAAAGGATTCAATAAAACAGCTGGTTGGATCTTTAGCTGTTAGTCGATTTATTTTAACGACGATAACAGTGAGCGGGCTATCAGGAGAAAACCCTTATTCCATTTACATCTCAGCGAACCCTCTAAAAATCAATTGCGTTGTATGCAAAACCGTCATTTGTTTAGACCAAAAAAAAATTTGCTCAATTTCTGTTGGAACTAAATTTTTTTTAACACTGTTTTAAGGTGATTAATGGAGAATATTTTGATAAACAAGTGAAAGAACTTTGTTCCTAGGTCAGTTAGATTGCAAATCCCAATTTAGGACGAATGCCAGATCAAAATTTCTGAACGTCGCGTAAAATTTTCAAATTTGAAACATAATATACAAAATCCTCTAATTTTTATTATTTTTTTTAGCGCGATAATCTCCCCATGATATTAACTTAGTAGTAGACATACATACGAGGGGAATACAGAAAGTTGAAGTTTAAAAAACTATAGACAAACTCGTCAGCTGATCGCTATCAAGGTAGAAGTGATTTTATCATATGTCTACGACTCGATCAACAATGAACTTGATCAAGGTTAGTTTCCAAACATTTAAATCATAATTAACTCAATCATAATTTCAAAAAAGTCCTAATAGGCCAAGAACCGGATTTTTTTTGTAAAAAACGTACGGGAACAGGTATTTTTTTTCTAAATATGTTTAGGGGTGTCCCCTGAATGTAAATCCAAGTGGGCGTCATGGAGGGGGCTCCACTTCAGCTGCCATCTTGAAAAACATGTTTTATGAAATATGTCGCGAACCGCACATCGTGCGACAAAAGTTATGAAAATCATTATTGTAGATAATATAATTTTCCATTTTTTTTATTTGAAACTTTTTTTTGTATAACGCATAGATTTTTAATTATAGCGTTCCAAACTTTTTTCAATATGGTTTTTGCTAAATATTTAGTTACGCTAAATCGTAAGAATTATTATTGTTATTCTCAATATTATTATTATAAATTAACGGTAGGCTTGTATTTTGCTATTTTATATTGTACAGTATTATTTTATATTGTAAATTATAATATATTGTAATATTAAAAATGATAATCTGATTTACAGCGTAATAGCTCCTAAACTATAAATGCTACGGAAAAAAGTTTTTAACGAAATTGATAGAAAATTTTGTGTTCTATAATTTGGTTACCACAATTTTTGATTTATCATTGACTATTAACTAAATATTTAGCAAAAACCATATTGGAAAAAGTTTGGAGCGCTATAATTGTAAACTTATGCGTTATACAAAAAAAAGTTTGAAATAAAAAAGATGGCAAATATTATTATCTACAATAATGATATGTACAATTTTTGTCGTACGATGCGCGGTTCGCGTGATATTTAATAAAACATGTTTTTCAAGATGGCGGCTGAAGTGGAGCACCCTCTATGACGCCCACTTGGATTTACATTCAGGGGTGTCCCACATATTAAAAAAACATACCTGTTCTCGTATGTTTTTTTCACAACCTACTTTTTTGGTTGGGGCTCTTGAGCTATAATGTTCGATGTAGATTGACTGTACTATAATTTCTGTAACAAACTATTTACTATGTCAATTTAAAGACAAATTAAAGTGTAATTAAAAATTTTCTTCGGCCTCTTGTATTGTTTTAGTGACTAAAAAGGTAATTGGATTACAAGTACAGCTGTTTTAGGTTAATTCATCGAAAAAAATTACGGCGATGAATCATGATTTTATGATTCACCTCAAAAACGTATTTATCACTTAAAAAATTATTAATTTATAAGTGGCATTCGATTTCTTCTTTTTCGTTCTTTAGAATTATTGAAAATATGACAACACGAAGGCTGCTTTACTGAAAATACTGACAGCTGTCAAATTTATACAGGGTGTCCCACGATTAGTTAAAACTAACTGTATATGACAAAATACTTATAGCATAATCATGAAAATTTCTACTCTCAGGATTTCAGATACGACCTTTTTAACTAGAATATTTTCAAAGATGGCCGACTTCCGGTTGTACCGGAAGTCGACTGTAACTTTGTTATTTTGAATAAAACACCCTATATATTAATACATTTTTGAAATTTACGTAAAATTTTATTATACTATTGTCTGAAAACTTTTTCCGAAAAATTTATATTTTTCGAGTAATTAATTTTTTTGTAAAAAATTTGACCGTTGCAAACTCTTATAATTTATTTTTTTACGAAAATACTTTTGAAATTATGGAAATGGTTTCTTTTAGTGAGATCAGACGTATTCAAATGTATGCTGAAAAATTTTTCATTTTATACAGGGTGTGTATAAAAATTTTACTTCATAAAAATCAAATTTCTCATTTTTTTTAAATAGAACCACCCGGTTTTTTCTATTTTAATGCATTCAAGGGTGAAAAATAAGGCAAATTCATATATACTTTCCCATACCTAAACCTCACCGTTATCCGGATATTAAATTATTTCAGTAAATTTATAGAATTTTACTATGTACAGTCTTGGGACACTCTGTATATACACGTGAACCTGAAGAAATATATGTCATAATGGAGATTATGATTAAGCGAATATTTCCATTTTTGCAACAAGAAATTATTTAAACATTAAATCACGTTATGTCTCATTCATATATAAAATGAAACCCCAAAACTCAAATCAAATTTTGCGAAACTTAAATTTCAATCGTTGGTAATTGTTATTAATCACTGCGATGATATACAGAGTGGATTTTTTCTAATTTATTCAAAAGATACAGGGAATTTTTCCATTTTCTTTCATTATGTTTATTATTAATAGATTTATGCAACTACTAAGTAGGTAAATCAAAATTATTGAATTTAAAAGATAACAGTTAAGTTCTTTAGTTAATTTCATATTAAGTATGTTAAAATATAGAAAAATTTCGTAACTAAAACTTCTAGTTCATATATAAAATCTGCTAGCGATGTTATACGGGGTGAATCTATTGAATTTACGATTTTAATAAAAGCAGTTATCATCTTCAGAATTTTTGACTGAAATCTCTCGATTCCAAATGGATTTCAAAATAATCGATTCCGTCCCTTTGGAATTTCGTGTTCGTTTATTGTAATGGGAGGGGTCTGTTTGTGGATGGATTTAACTTGAATTTGTCTTATTCTTATGTAGATCAAACTGTAGCTGCAGAAAAAGTACAAAATCCAAGGGATTAGATTAGGGTTAAATGGTGGTTGTTCAATTTCAATAAAATTGGATATTTTCGCAGCTCCGAAAGATGATAATCATGTTTTTTTTTTTTAGTTTTTTTAGCACCACGCATTGGTTTGGGGCTAAAATTGTGCTTTGGAATATGTAAAATTTCTCCCATTAAATGGTCGATTATATTAATTCAATTATATATAAACAAATAATAAAAAAAATATTTTAATTCGAGCGAAAAGATAAGCTCCGATAAAAAAAGTAAACAAATTTTTCTTAGAAATTATCAATGGTTCTAATAATTTATATTTAAATTAATAACAATGAATTGTTTTGTTAATAAATTCATACTTTTATTCTTGGAATTATTTATTTTTATTATTTATACTATTTATTTACTATTTTTATTACATTCTATCAATTTCTTCAGTATAATCTGAAATATGATAAAATCTACATCCAAATCAAAACTGACTAGTTCTTTTTTTAATATTTAGATAATTATCGAAATTTATAGAATTCAATTAGAGTAGGTGTTCAAAACGTCTTTTGTTTTAACTTTTTTGTATCCATTAGTCTTCTAAACGATGAGGAGTCAGCTATGAGGTTATTAAATTGATGTTGATTTCTGTCTTTCAATTCTTGAGGTGAATTTACATCTGCAGCATAAATTTTTTCTTTAAAATTCGATTAAACTGTGTGATCAAAATGATTAAAATCGCAAATTTGTATTGAGTTATGTACATATTTTCTTTATTGATGGATCTAGTTGTTTTTGGCCTACCAGAACCTATTTTTTTAAGTCTAACACTACCAGTTTTTGGACAATGTCGTTCAATGGCTGTAAATGTATTTTTTCTTGGTGGGACTATTACCAAAATAAATCCGTTGTATATAATTCGAGTGGACGTGGACGAATGGATCTTCCTGATGAATCCATCTATTATTCATATGAAGGATTTATCAAAACATACGAAAAATACCATTCGGCTGACAATTCAATTTAATCAATGAAGAATTGATTAGAAACAGATCAAAACAACTGTTAAAAATACGATATGGAAGATCTAGGAGCAAGTACGTGAAAAAAGTAGTTCAAATAAAACAAGACAATACTAAAAGCAAAACAAAGAAAATTAAGATAACAAGAAACCAATAATTGAGAAAGTAGTTCAAATGAAACAATATAAAACTGCGTGGAAAGCAACGAAAATTGAAAAAACAAGGAACCAGTAGCTGAAAAAGTAGTTCAAATGAAACAAGACAATACTAAAAGCAAAACAAAGAAAATTAAGATAACTAGAAACCAATAATTGAGGAAGTAGTTCAAATGAAACAATATAAAACTGCGTGGAAAGCAACGAAAATTGAAAAAACAAGGAACCAGTAGCTGAAAAAGTAGTTCAAATGAAACAAGATAATACTAAAAGCAAAACAAAGAAAATTAAGATAACTAGAAACCAATAATTGAGAAAGTAGTTCAATTGAAACAATATAAAACTGTGTGGAGAGAAATGAAAATTGAAAAAACGAGGAACCAGTAGCTGAAAAAGTAGTTCAAATATAACAAGACAATACTAAAAGCAAAACAAAGAAAATTAAGATAACTAGAAACCAATAATTGAGAAAGTAATTCAATTGAAACAATATAAAACTGTGTGGAGAGAAATGAAAATTGAAAAAACAGGAACCAGTAGCTGAAAAAGTAGTTCAAATATAACAAGACAATACTAAAAGCAAAACAAAGAAAATTAAGATAACTAGAAACCAATAATTGAGAAAGTAGTTCAATTGAAACAATATAAAACTGTGCGGAGAGAAATGAAAATTGGAAAAACGAGGAACCAGTAGCTGAAAAAGTAGTTCAAATGAAACAAGATAATACTAAAAGCAAAACAAAGAAAATTAAGATAACTAGAAACCAATAATTGAGAAAGTAGTTCAAATGAAACAATATAAAACTGCGTGGAAAGCAACGAAAATTGAAAAAACGAGGAACCAGTAGCTGAAAAAGTAGTTCAAATGAAACAGGATAATACTAAAAGCAAAACAAAGAAAATTAAGATAACTAGAAACCAATAATTGAGAAAGTAGTTCAAATGAAACAATATAAAACTGCGTGGAAAGCAACGAAAATTGAAAAAACGAGGAAACAGTAGCTGAAAAAGTAGTTCAAATGAAACAAGACAATACTAAAAGCAAAACAAAGAAAATTAAGATAACTAGAAACCAATAATTGAGAAAGTAGTTCAATTGAAACAATATAAAACTGTGTAGAGAGAAATGAAAATTGAAAAAACGAGGAACCAGTAGCTGAAAAAGTAGTTCAAATATAACAAGACAATACTAAAAGCAAAACAAAGAAAACTAAGATAACTAGAAGCCAATAATTGAGAAAGTAGTTCAATTGAAACAATATAAAACTGTGTGGAGAGAAATGAAAATTGGAAAAACGAGGAACCAGTAGCTGAAAAAGTAGTTCAAATGAAACAAGACTAAAAGCAAACTAAAAGCAAAACAAAGAAAATTAAGATAACTAGAAACAAGCAATAGGCTTTTTGTTATTATGTAGTATAAATGTTTATTTATTTATTCATATAATCACAATTTATGTTAATTTTCTTCGGAATGTTTCTTTATGGCGAACGGTTTTCTTGACGTGTACAACGATCTAAACATCTACATATCTCCTAAACCATAAATTTTATAGAGTTAAACAAAGAATACTTTTTTGTTAAAAAATCGATTGAAAAATTCATTTTTGCTACCTTTAGTTTGTACAGGTTGTCCCTGTAAAAGTTACTGATTCTTAACCAAACGAGGTGTGGTATGAAAAAATTTTTCATGTAAATGTAAATTTTATTGTATCACATCTTGTAGCTGCACTAAAAACTAACGAAATATTCTCAAAATAAGCAGAAAAATTCGTATGTGCATATTTAATCAAAATTATCCATTTTGAAATCACGTTTAATCCAATAAATAAACCATTATTGTGGAAACTAGATTTATCTGTTTAATAATAATTAATACTAAATCAAATTTTCAATAAAATCGTTTCGTTTTTCTTCTACTTTGTCCGGCAACGTTGATAATTTATTACAAGAAAACCATAAAACCTTTTAGTGGTTCTATAAATTTTACTGATAGACTAACAAGTTAACATATAAATGTTTTTATTACATCGGTTGAGGTTGAATTTTTTTTACCATTCATATAATAGAGGAGGTTCTAAATTGACCGTGGATTCCAGTCATTTTCGCATTTAGTTTCGTTGTTTATCAAGCCGTATCGTTCCCGTAAGAAAATACTTCAGTTTATTTAAGTAGAAAGACCCACTAGAAACCTTTAACTGGAAATGATCCTAAGAAGTATTGGCAACCGCAGATGATGTAGTAAAACGAAAAAAGATCCAGAACAGATGTTCCTACTCATCGAAAAGAAATCAAAAGAATATGGATTATGTATAAATGGAGATGGGAAGGGATATGAATAACTGCAACGGATTAAAAGTGACCGCAGAGCAAAACAAGAATTATAGATTTCACAAAATCCAGAATACCTGGGAGAGACAGTGATAAAGGATGTAGAAGAAACCAGGGAAATCGACGAAAGACAGTTTGAAGCCCTTAGAGGACTAGTTAGATCAAAAGATATTCCAAGAGACGCAACCAACGATGCTGTATGGTACTGAGTTGGATCATGAACAAAAAAGAAAAAAACTAAATAAGAATAAGGGAGAAAAAGGTGGTACTATTGAGGATTTTCGGAGAAGAAGAAGCTCCTTGTCGTGTCCAAAAAACCAAAACTGTTTTGTTTTGTCAATAAGATTATAACTGATTATATCAAAAAGCAACCGTTCAACATTATACTTTGATTATGACGCATTTAGAAGAGATAAAAGTCATCAATAGAGGTCAAACTCCTCAAACCAGTCATTAACTCTCGACATAACCTTTTCATTATTTTACTTTTTTAGTTATTAGTTTCTAGTTATCTTAATTTTCTTTGTTCTGCTTTTAGTATTGTCTTGTTTCATTTGAACTACTTTTTCAGCTACTGGTTCCTCGTTTTTTCAATTTTTGTCGCTTTCCACGCAGTTTCATATTGTTTCATTTGAACTACTCTCTTAATTATTGGTTTCTAGTTATCTTAATTTTCTTTGTTGTGCTTTTAGTATTGTCTTGTTTCATTTGAACTACTTTTTCAGCTACTGTTTCCTCGTTTTTTCAATTTTCGTTGCTTTCCACGCAGTTTTATATTGTTTCAATTCAACTACTTTCTCAATTATTGGTTTCTAGTTATTTTAATTTTATTTGTTTTGCTTTAAGTATTGTCTTGTTTCATTTGAACTACTTTTTCAGCTACTGGTTCCTCGTTTTTTCAATTTTCGTTGCTTTCCACGCAGTTTTATATTGTTTCATTTGAACAACTTTCTTAATTATTGGTTTGTAGTTATCATACTTTTCTTTATTGTGCTTTTAGTATTGTCTTGTTTCATTTGAACTACTTTTTCAGCTACTGGTTCCTCGTTTTTCCAATTTTCTTCGCTTTCCACACAGTTTTATATTGTTTCATTTGAACTACTTTCTCAATTATTGGATTGGTTTCTAGTTATATTAATTTTCTTTGTTTTTCTTTTAGTATTGTCTTGTTTCATTTGAACTACTTTTTCAGCTACTGGTTCCTAATTTTTCCAATTTTCTTCGCTTTCCACACAGTTTTATATTGTTTCATTTGAACTACTCTCTTAATTATTGGTTTCTAGTTATCTTAATTTTCTTTGTTGTTCTTTTAGTATTGTCTTGTTTCATTTGAACTACTTTTTCAGCTACTGGTTCCTCGTTTTTCCAATTTTCTTCGCTTTCCACACAGTTTTATATTGTTTCATTTGAACTACTTTCTCATTTGTTCGTTTCTAGTTATCTTAATTCTCTTTGTTTTGCTTTTAGTATTGTCTTGTTTCATTTGAACTACTTTTTCAGCTACTGGTTCCTCGTTTTTCAATTTTCGTTGCTTTTCAAGCAGTTTTATATTGTTTCATTTGAACTACTTTCTTAATTATTGGTTTCTAGTTATCTTAATTTTCTTTGTTTTGCTTTTAGTATTGTCTTGTGTTATTTAAACTACTTTTTCAGCTACTGGTTCCTCATTTTTTCTATTTCCGTTGCTTTCCACACAGTTTTATATTGTTTCGTTTGAACTACTTTCTCAATTATTGGTTTCTAGTTATCTTAATTTTCTTTGTTTTGCTTTTAATGTTGTCTTTTTTTATTTGAACTACTTTTTCAGCTACTGGTTCCTCGTTTTTTCAATTTTCGTTGCTTTCCACACAGTTTTATATTGTTTCATTTGAAATATTTTCTTAATTACTGGTTTCTAGTTATCTTAATTTTCTTTGTTTTGCTTTTAGTATTATCTTGTTTCATTTGAACTACTTTTTTAGGTACTGATTCCCCGTTATCTCATTTTTGTTTTGTTTTGGTAAGTTTCGTAAACTTGTTATATAAATTGAACCGAATTAAAATTTTCGCGTGGGTCGTACACAAATAGTTTTTTTTGTCTTTTGAAAATAATTATCGAATATCTGATAATAATTTTCCGTTTTAAGTTCGGCTTGGGGCTTGGCCGAGTTTAAATACAGAAATTATTTATCAAAAAAATGTTGTCTGTCCAAGTTTAATATTTTAAACGTTGTCACTTTGTTATGAATTTCTTTAGACTGGCCACTTGGAATCGAACAGGAATTTTAAAATCTTAAATGGAACGAGTTGATTTACTAAATACTTTCATTACTACAAATTATTTTTATCATTGTTTTAGAGGTTTGTAGGTAATTTACAAAAAAAATTTCATTGTCGTTAAAAAAAACTAAACTAAATCGCTTTGGAGTTGAAGAATGTGGTTTTTAACACTTCTCACATTCTTATTTTGAATTACAAACAGTTTTATAGATCTAAAATTGGATCTACGACGAATTAACACGTTAACTGATAAAGCAATTTTCAGAATTTAATTTAATTGTTTTATATCATCAAAAACACTTAATTCAAATATAAAGTTAGTATTAAAAAGCTATGGAAAATGTATGTTATCAAAAAAAAATGTTTCGAGTTGCTTGGTAATCGAAAGTAAACGTTTTAAAGCCTTTATTTTTTCTAATGGTGGTTTCATTGAATTATATTTCTTAGAATAAAATACCAGTGGATAAAGATATTTAAACTTATACAAACTGAATTGGATAAAAATCTAAACGTTTTTGATTTTAAGTCTATTCTGTTTCAAAATTAGTTTTTTAAATAATTTTTTAAAGATAAAATTTGACTTTTCGACTTTTCTTTAAATCTTTATCAAAATATGATATCGACACTGAGAATTTGCGTATTTATATTAATCAATAGACCACCTTCATCATGAACATCAAAATAGAAATAAAATAAAAAATAGAAAATGTTTTAATAAGAAAAATTAATTATTCCTCAGTCCTCACATCTCAAATATTAAATTATTTGTAGTTTTATTAGAATTTACAAAATAGATCGATAAATTTTACTTAAATTATTCAGATATTTTTTATCATTTAAAGCTTTTTCGTTTTTATGAATGTATATTAGATTCTGTTCCAAGAATTTTTGAATCTTTATTATTGAATTTATGTTTTTTTTTGATGGTTGTTAACGCAGTTTTATCGTATTGATGATCTTTTAGTCTATTTTCTAAATACTGAGATGTCTGCCCTATGTAAAGAACCCCGCACTTGATATATAATAAACCTATATACATAGGTCACTCTGTATATTTTTGAATGCCACGAAATTAGAGGAACTAGAACTGGCAACGCTGCATTTATTAATTTAAATTAACATGTTGACTGATGAAGCAATTTTCAGAATTTAATTTAATCGTTTTATATCATCAAAAACACTTAATTCAAATACAAAGTTAGTATCAAAAAGCTATAGAAAATGTATAATAAACTGTTTCGAGTTATTTGGTAATCGAAAGTCAACGATTTCTTCGCTGAAACGTTGCAATAAGTTTTCATAATATTCGCAGTTGATAATTTTTCCTTTTTTAAGATAATCAATGGAAATTTTCCCAAAAAACCAACGACATGACGTTACCTGCTGATGGAACGATTTCTGCCTTCTTTGGAACCGGTTCTTCCTTCTCAATCCGTTGTTTTTATCGTTGTTTATGTCGGATGTAGCGTTGGATTTAGTTTCATCATACCAAACGACGTGGCGTCTTCAAACTGTTAACTTATGGTATGTACTTGTGATATTTTCCATATCTAGGTCAAGCGAGGTACTTACTGGTACCATCCTGGTAGTTTGGTACTTTTATGGTTTTCTGGGGTAGTTGTTATAGTTGATTCTTGTGATTCTACCGCCCTCTCGGACGGTTCAATTTTCTTGTTTAACCGGTTACAGACAAAAGATCGAATCCCGTCTACTTTTACTAAATTAAAAACCCAACAAAAGGGTGATAAAATCCATTAAAATTATAAAGAAGGGCTAGAAACGTCCTATATTTCATTTTGACGATTTCAAAGGGATAATTTCGTTTTTTAAGGGTTGTAAACTAACACAGATGCACGTATGCAAATTCATTTCGACCCCAGATTTAAATTTGAATAAACTTCGAACAAGGTACGGCATAGACGTAGATTTGGGTTGTAAAAAAACGTTTTATTATATCAAATTTTATCTCAACCGTACTACCAATATACATAAATACATGTCGATTTATATATTAATAAAAATTTTAAATTTAACGTACTTTCAATAGTTTTTTTATAAAATTTCATTTAAACGTTTGATTACTACCCTTAATTAACGATACTTCCATGGCTGAAGCGGCTGGTCTTCTACATTTATAAAGATGAACATTAGCAAAACTTGTTTGGGATGCCGTACATGACAGTTGGTGATATAAATCAAAAGTTAATATTAAAAATTGTAAGTCGTATTCATATTGGGTTAATTTTTTTTGTACCAACTGAAACGGTGTTGCCAGGTCGCGAATATTCAACTCAAAAAAACAGTCGAACTTTGCGAGAAATTTACCTGTTGAAAATAGTATACGAGGGTGAATTTTGTACGTAAATATTCTACAATTTAAAATTGATGAGCTGTTTAGTCTAACTTACTGTCTATTATTTAAAATGTTTCTATTATTTAGTTGTATTTCAAAAAAAACAGCATTGTTAGCTCTAGTTTCGTGGCATTAAAAAATATACAGAGTGACCTATGTATATAGGTTTATTATATATCAAGTGCGGGGTTCTTTACATAGGGCAGACATCTCAGTATTTAGAAAATAGACTAAAAGATCATCAATACGATAAAACAAATAAAACTGCGTTAACAACCATAAAAAAAACATAAATTCAATAATAAAGATTCAAAAATTCTTGGAACAGAATCTAATATACATTCATAAAAACGAAAAAGCTTTAAATGATAAAAAATACCTGAATAATTTAAGTAAAATTTATCGATCTATTTTGTAAATTCTAATAAAACTACAAATAATTTTTATTTGAGATGTGAGGACTGAGGAATAATTAATTTTTCTTATTAAAACATTTTCTATTTTTAATTTTATTTTTATTTTGATGTTCATGATGTAGTTGGTCTATTGATTAATATAAATACGCAAATTCTCAGTGTTGATATCATATTTTGATAAAGATTTAAAGAAAAGTCGAAAAGTCAAATTTTATCTTTCAAAAATTATTAAAAAAACTAATTTTGAAACAGAATAGACTTAAAATCAAAAACATTTAGATTTTTATCCAATTCAGTTTGTATAAGTTTAAATATCTTTATCCACTGGTATTTTATTCTAAGAAATATAATTCAATGAAACCACCATTAGAAAAAATAAAGACTTTAAAACGTTTACTTTCGATTACCAAACAACTCGAAACATTTTTTTTTTGATAACATACATTTTCCATAGCTTTTTAATACTAACTTTGTATTTGAATTAAGTGTTTTTGATGATATAAAACAACTAAATTAAATTCTGAAAATTGCTTTATCAGTTAACGTGTTAATTCGTCGTAGATCCAATTTTAGATCTATAAAACTGTTTCTAATTCAAAATAAGAATGTGAGAAGTGTTAAAAACCACATTCTTCAACTCCAAAGCGATTTAGTTCTGTTTTTTTTTTAACGACAATGAAATTTTTTTTGCAAATTACCTACATACCCCTAAAACAATAATAAAAATAATTTGTAGTAACGAAAGTATTTAGTAAATCCACTCGTTCTATTTGAGATTTTAAAATTCCTGTTCGATTCCAAGTGGCAAGTCTAAAGAAATTCAGAACAACGTGACAACGTTTAAAATATTAAACTTGGATAGACAACATTTTTTTGATAAATAATTTCTGTATTTAAACGCCAAGCCGACCTTGTATTTTCACCTTAAATCTGAAAATTATTATCAGATATTCGATAATTATTTTCAAAAGACAAGAAAAAAACTGTTTGTGTACGACCCACGCGAAAATTTTAATTCGGTTCAATTTATATAACAAGTTTCCGAAGAATCACCAAGATGCGAATCAATTTTTCATTTTATTTTTAATTGTGTTTTTTAATTTAAAGTAGAAGCTGGACATATTTCTCATTATTATATAATAAATTGAATAATTTTTATGATTAACGTTCATAAAAGGAACATAAAACATAGATTAATCAACATCAACTCGCTGAAGATCTAAGCGAAGTTCTCCAAGGATCACTGAAACCAAATACTTAAAAATCATCCTAAATCAAGGACTGCTGTGAGGAAATTTGGACCTTGAAAGCTCAAACTTGAGATGTGGCTCTATAGAAGCATCCTGAAGATACCCGGACTTACAGAACCACCAACGATGAAGTACCAAGACTCATTGGCTGCCAAAGATGCTGGTGACAATTATTAAACAGAAATCTAAGCCTCCAGGTCGAATTAGGATTCGTGGAATGTTATATACGGAGTGGAAACTTGAACCATTGAAGTACAAATGATCGAAAAACTTGAGATGGGGATCTATAGAAGCATCCTGAAGATACCTGGACTGACAGAGCCACCAACGAAGAAGTACCAAGACGCATTGGCTGCCAAAGATGCTGGTGACAATTATTAAACAGAAATCTGAGCCTCCAAGTCAGAATAGGATTCATGGAATGTTATATACGGAGTGGAAACTTGAACCATGGAAGTACAAATGATCGAAAAACTTGAGATGTGGCTCTATAGAAGCATCCTGAAGATACCTGGACTTACAGAACCACCAACGATGAAGTACCAAGACGCATTGGCTGCCAAAGATGCTGGTGACAATTATTAAACAGAAATCTGAGCCTCCAGGTCGAATTAGGATTCGTGGAATGTTATATACGGAGTGGAAACTTGAACCATGGAAGTACAAATGATCGAAAAACTTGAGATGGGGATCTAAAGAAGCATCCTGAAGAGACCTGGACTGACAGAGCCACCAACGAAGAAGTACCAAGACGCATTGGTCTCAAAAAGAAGCTGATCGACAAAAAGAAGAAATCCTGGTACTGAGAAGAAGAAGAATGTTCAAGGATTACACTAGGATGAATCTACGATACCAAAAAGTTATCAAATCAGCATAAAACTAAACTGGTAACGAACCTTGGTACCCAACAGATCTACTGATATTTGGTACAAGACAGGAGAAGATTTCAAAAGCAAAAGACACTACGTCAAGCATCAGAGGTAAAAAAAAAACAAGAGAACCACGACTAGAAAAGAAGATTATGTAAAAAAGAGCGGAGGAATTTCTACTAGATACTAGATTTATCATTATTACAAGAATCCAATTGCTGCGAAAAATACAACGAAAGAAAGAAAAGGTTAAGTGCATGGTGAAAAAAATGACTATTGGTAAACTTCTTTTGAAGCATAGATAATATTTTTTATACGACTAGACTACTAGAACTACATGCTCTGGTTTGTTTTCATTCCATCTCTCTGGATATTCGTTGAACTGAACTTCAATTGAAGTTTGATTTCAACCTAGTAAAAACGAACAAAATTTACACAATTTTGAAGAAACATCAACTACAACTGACTTATTGATATTTTCTTCGTCTGTTACAGTTTTCCACTGGTATTAATCTTATTACTTTCTTCTATTATTCTTCTATTATTTTATGAACATGCCAGCACCATTCCAGTTGTTTCCTTTCTATATATGTTATAATCATTTCTTCTACAACCATTTGGTCTTTACTTTCATCATAAGTTTTCTTTGTTTGCCTTTCTCTATACTAAATTGAATTCTATCAGATGCTTCGATTATCTGTTTCTGTTTATTATCAATTTTATTTCAGCTTCATCTGTGTCTTCTTTATTAAAATTGATGTTTAATATATCTAGTTACTTTAGTTTTTTAATTGTTTCGTTATTTTCCAGAGCAAGATCCGTGGACTCTTCACCAGTGCAAAGATATTGATCCAAATACTTTTTCGTACTATTCTTTTAAGTTTTTCATTAATGTATTCAAAATTATTTCCATTATCTAATCATCGACGAATGCTTATTTCTCTACAATGCTTTTGGCACATATCTCAACAAATGTATCTAAGATGCAGTCGAATTTGTAGCCTTTTTTATGTAACGATGTTATAAAGGTCATTTTGTAAACAGATGTGCCAAGAATACAACTTTTCAGCATCATTTTCTGGGTTAATAAAATAAAATTAGGTTAGGGTACTTACGAAAAAAAAAAGGCTTTTGGTGACAAAATTAATAGTAGAAAAAACAACAACGCCATCGTGTTATAGGGGTTAAATAAAAGTTATGTGTATTAAATTCAATATTTTTTGTCTATGATTTATATTTTTAAACAATAAAAACAACAAAAAATCGGTGCAAATTTGGTTTTTTGCGTTTTGCGCCGAATTTATGCAAAATTCGTTTTTGTCACTATGGACAATATTGTAGAGAATTGAAAAATCTTCAAAATAAGCTTTTATAATTTGAATTTTGATATTTTGTTGCTTAGATAATTTAATAGAAAAGAAAAAATTTTTAATTTTTTAAATTGTTTATAATTTGTTTAATTTCAAATATGGGAGTTTCTAATTTACTGAAAACCCAGAACTTAATCAATGCTGTAAAAATGGACCGTGTGGCCCCAAATAGTTTTTACAAAATGGCAATTAAACCATAGGAGGCCCTTTTTTTCAAAGGGCCATTCCTGCTCACCGGATGGTCCTATCATTATTTGAAAAGTCGCGTTGGAAAGAAAAAGAATTTTTTTTGACCTCAAAAAAGTGTTCAAAAATTTATTGTTTTTTAAACATTTTATAAAAATATCGTAATACCAATGTCATATTCGGAAAGCTGGAAGTTTAATTTGGGGCAAAGTTAGACATTTTTTTTAAAACGTTCACTGCGGTTTTTTTTTCAATTATAAGGAATGTTTTTTACGTCATTTTGTTAGGGAGTTTCAATAATCTATTATTGAAAAATGCATTTGGTAGCTGTATAAGTGACACTGTTTTTCTCCGCTGCTCCGCAAAGTCCCGAAGAGTGGGGATAACGAAAAGAAGCAAAGACGGCGCGCTTAAAAATGATCCGACAAACCTCAAATATGCGGAGCGCTGAAAAAATTAATAATTTTCTCAGAATTTTATCCTCTATGAAATTTGCAATTTTTTGTAACTAAATAAACAGTTATTCATACTGGCATAAAATACTTTGCATTCTAGGTGAAAATACTTAATTTTATCGGGATATATTTAAAGGTTTCATGCAAAAAATTTGAAAATACTCCTTTTTTGAATTTGAATTTAAAAAAAATGTCTAACTTCGCCCCAAATTAGACTGCCAGCTTTCCGAATATGACATTGGTATCACGATATTTTCATAAAATGTTTAAAAAACAATAAAAATTTTTCACCCCTTTTTTGAACATTTTTTTGAAGTAAAAAAAATTCGAAAAACTGAGATGTGAGATGTGGGATTTTTAGTTCAATTCTTCTTCTTTCCAACGCGACTTTTCAAATGATAGGACCATGCTGTGAGCAAGAATGGCCCTTTGAAAAAAAGGGCCTCGTATGGTTTAATTGCCATTTTGCAAAAACTATTTGGAGCCACAGGGCCCATTTTCACAGCATTGATCAAGTACATCGAGATCTTGGTTTTCAGTAAATAAGAAACCTTTATATTTAATATTAAACAAATTATAAACAATTTAAAAAATTAAAAATTTTCTCTTTTCGGTTAAATTATCTAAGCAACAAAATATCGAAATTCAAAGTATAAAAGTTTATTTTGAAGATTTTTCAATTCTCTACAATATTGTCCATAGTAACAAAGACGAATTTTGCATAAATTCAGCGCAAAACGCAAAAAACCAAATTTGTACCGATTTTTTGGTATTTGGTATGGTAGACAAAAAATATCGAATTTAATACACATAACTCTTATTTAACCCCTAGAACACGATGGCATTGTTGTTTTTTCTACTATTAATTTTGTCACCAAAAGCCTTTTTTTTCGTAAGTGTCTTGGCCTAAATATTAAGTTTCTCGAAGTATCAACTTCAAAATTAGTCAGAGCATTAGTTGCTGTTTTCATTTGACGACTTTTAAGAAACAGAACGTTTTTTTTATTGCGCATGAAGCTGATAAATTATATAATCAGGCGACAAAGTTTTGATTTATTTTATTTTTTGAGAAAATCACGCAGTCTGTAACAGATCTACTGCCCTTATCACACCCACTCGAATTTATTTATTTAAGTGTACGGATGTAAATATCATAAAATTGATAAAAAAAATCGTTAATTCGTGTTATTTTTTTTTAATTATAATAACTAACAATTATACAGAAACTTTGGTTCACAAGGAGAAATGAGTTATCAAATTTGTGATAGGAAGTGTCGAAAAAAAAATGTTTGAGGTTATTTATTATAAATTACACACCCTATATTATTATTGTAGTACAAGTAAATGTCTTTCTTTCTTCTTTCTCATCTTTATAATTGTCAACAGCTTCTTCTGCGATTAATTCGACTTAGTACTTCGTCATTGGTGAATCTCATCAGTCCAGGGTATCTTCAGGATGCTTCTATAGAGCCACATCTCAAGTTTTTTTATCATTTCAGCTTCCAAGATCCAAGTTTCCGTACATAACATTCCATGAATCCTAATCCGACTTGGAGGCTTAGATTTCTGTTTAATAATTGTCAACAGCTTTCTTTTGCAGCCAATGCGTCTTGGTACTTCATCGTTGGTGGTTCTGTAAGTCCAGATATCTTCAGGATGCTTCTATAGAGCCACATCTCAAGTTTTTTGATCATTTCAGCTTCCGAGGTCCAAGTTTCCACTCCGTACATAACATTCCATGAATCTTAATCCGACCTGGAGGCTTAGATTTCTGTTTAATAATTGTCAACAGCTTTCTTTTGCAGCCAATGCGTCTTGGTACTTCTTCGTTGGTGGTTCTGTAAGTCCAGGTATCTTCAGGATGCTTCTATAGAGCCACATCTCAAGTTTCCACTCCGTACATAATATTCCATGAATCCTAATCCAATCTGGAGGCTTAGATTTCTGTTTAATAATTGTCAACAGCTTTCTTTTACAGCCAATGTGTTTTGGTACTTCATCGTTGGTGGTTCTGTAACTCCAGGTATCTTCAGGATGCTTCTATAGAGCCACATCTCAAGTTTCCACTCCGTACATAATATTCCATGAATCCTAATCCAATCTGGAGGCTTAGATTTCTGTTTAATAATTGTCAACAGCTTTCTTTTGCAGCCAATGCGTCTTGGTACTTCATAGTTGGTGGTTCTGTAAGTCCAGGTATCTTCAGGATGCTTCTATAGAGCCACATCTCAAGTTTCCACTCCGTACATAATATTCCATGAATCCTAATCCGATCTGGAGGCTTAGATTTCTGTTTAATAATTGTCAACAGCTTTCTTTTGCAGCCAATGCGTCTTGGTACTTCATCGTTGGTGGTTCTGTAACTCCAGGTATCTTCAGGATGCTTCTATAGAGCCACATCTCAAGTTTCCACTCCGTACATAATATTCCATGAATCCTAATCCAATCTGGAGGCTTAGATTTCTGTTTAATAACTGTCAACAGCTTTCTTTTGCAGCCAATGCGTCTTGGTACTTCATAGTTGGTGGTTCTGTAAGTCCAGGTATCTTCAGGATGCTTCTATAGAGCTACATCTCAAGTTTCTACTCCGTATATAACATTCCAAGAATCCTATTCTGACTTAAAGGTCTAGATTTCTATTTGCATTACTCCTTTCACATAACCAGCGTCTTTTCAACGAATATTACTCAAACTTGAGTTATCATATTTTGATCGTCCGACAATCAAAATGAATTAGAAGCAGTTTTTCTATGTATTATGGTTCCCAGACAATTATGCATCCAAGGAATCGTTTTCGTGTTACATTCGACGTTCTGAGAACTATCTAGTCGTTAAAAATGTCGCTGGTTCAACGGCACAAACCCTGTTATCTAATACCTCAGTGGGATCCACCAATTTCGGTATTTTTGAGGCTTGAAGACTGAAGCTCAAACCATTGCTAGCTTCCGACGCAACCAATTTGAGTGCTATTGCAAACGTAGTAAAGAAATTGGTGATCAAGAGAAAAACCTCGAATCTGACGTTAATTAGATGTCATGTAGACAAAACTTCACTCAATCGGTAACCTCAGAGTCAATAGGGGAAACAAGGCGTTTAGCTACAACGCCAAATTGCCAAAGTTTCTTTATTATTGAGGTTAAAATGCACCTGGACCTTCTTCTCCGTTATGAGTTCTTGTGGAGTTGATTTCACGTTTCGAATCCCACATTGCTCAAATTACATTTGGACGAATCATTTTCTGGATTTTTGAATCGTGTATCTCGAAGTCGAGAAGATCTATGAGCTGTATAACAACCCGTGGGAATGGAGAAAGCATTTTGCAAGATTTTTATTTATTCCTTATGAAAGCTTTGGCGACTTTTGCATAGGGGCTAGAATCATCAGAGTGTTTGTCTTTTTTACAAGTGTCTATATCTTTTAAAATTTGTACGCTACTGTAGTGAAAAAGTTGATCTAGCGAAGCATATGTCTATCATTCAGTGCTATAGTGAGTTTCTCGTACACATTTACCGGACATTTTAATGAATCGTTGTTTTGAGAAAACACGTGTTTCATAACTTATTCATGTTTTTTTTTCTGCTTGGTATGATTTTACTTAAAATAATTGGTAATTGTCGACTCAATTACTTATAGGTATATTTAATATACAAGAAAATAAAACATTTTGTTGATTACCACTTTTTTGAGATAATATTCTCGCTTTGTAGTCTGTTTATGATAATATCTCGATGTTCCAGATTATATTCGATAGTATTTTTGCTTACTAGCCTATTTTTGATAGTAGGTACTCTTTCCCTAGACTTATCTGAGAGGTTCTTTGCTTTCTACACTGTTTTCGACAGTATCCTTAATCTCTAGCTTCCTGTTCAATACTCTAATCCTTCCCCAGACTTTTTTGATAGTTTCTTCACTTTCTACACTGTTTTCGACAATATCCTCATTCCCTAGCTTAATGTTCAACAGTCTAATCCTTCCCCAGACCTTCTTTGATAGTTTCTTCACTTTCTACACTGTTTTCGACAGTACCCTCAATCACTAGCTTCCTGTTCAATAGTCTAATCCTTTTCCAGACTTTTTTTGATATTTTTTTCCTTTTTTACACTGTTTTCGACAGTATCCTCACTCCTTAGCTTGCTGTCCCATCAGTTCATCCTTCCCTAGACTTTTTTGAGAGTTTTTATGGTTCCTAGTTTGTTTTCGACAGTATCTTCGTCCCCTAGACTTTTTTTCGATAGTATAATTTTCCCCAGACTTAGTGCAATAGAACCTTTGTTCTATAGACTGTATATGGCAGTATCCTCATTCCCCAACTTCCTGATGAATAGTCTATTTCTTTCCAAAACTTTTTTTGATAGTTTCTTCACTTTCTACACTGTTTTCGACAGTATCCTCATTCCCTAGCTTAATGTTCAACAGTCTAATCCTTCCCCAGACCTTTTTTGATAGTTTCTTCACTTTCTACACTGTTTTCGACAGTACCCTCAATCACTAGCTTCCTGTTCAATAGTCTAATCCTTTTCCAGACTTTTTTTGATATTTATTTTTCTTTTTTACACTGTTTTCGACAGTATCCTCACTCCTTAGCTTGCTGTCCCATCAGTTCATCCTTCCCTAGACTTTTTTGAGAGTTTTTATGGTTCCTAGTTTGTTTTCGACAGTATCTTCGTCCCCTAGACTTTTTTTCGATAGTATAATTTTCCCCAGACTTAGTGCAATAGAATCTTTGTTCTATAGACTGTATATGACAGTATCCTTATTCCCCAACTTCCTGATGAATAGTCTAATTCTTTCCAAAACTTTTTTTGATAGTTTCTTCACTTTCTACACTGTTTTCGAGAGTATCCTCAATCCCTAGCTTCCTGATGAATAGTCTATTCCTTTTCCAAAACTTTTTTTGATAGTTTCTTCACTTTTTATACTGTTTTCGACAGTATCCTCAATCCCTAGCTTCCTGATGAATAGTCTAATCCTTTTCTAAAACTTTTTTTGATAGTTTCTTCACTTTCTACACTATTTTCGACAATACACTTTCTACACTGTTTTAGACAGTATCCTTAATCCCTGACTTCCTGTTCAATAGTCTAATACTTTTCCAAACAAACTTTTTTGGATAGTTTCTTCACTTTCTACACTGTTTTCGACAGTATCCTCAATCCCTAACTTCCTGTTCAATAGTCTAATCCTTTTCCAAAACTTTTTTTGATAGTCTCTTCACTTTCTACACTGTTTTCGATAGTATTCTCAATCCCCAGCTTCCTGATGAATAGTCTAATCCTTTTCCAAACTATTCTTGATAGTTTCTTCACTTTCTTCACTGTTTTCGATAGTATCCTCATTCCCCAACTTCCTGATTAATAGTCTAATCCTTTTCCAAAACTTTTTTTGATAGTTTCTTCACTTTTTATACTGTTTTCGACAGTATTCTCAATCCCTAGCTTCCTGTTCAATAGTCTAATCCTTTTCCAAACTTTTCTTAATAGTTTCTACACATTCTTCACTGTTTTGGACAGTATCCTCATTCCCTACCTTCCTGTTCAATACTCTATTCCTTCCCCAGCCTTTTTTTGATAATGTCTACACTTTTTACACTGTTTTCGACAGTATCCTTATTCTCTAGCTTCCTGTTCATTACTCTAATACTTCCCCAAACTTTGTTTGATAATCTCTTCAATTTCTACACTGTTTTCGACAGTATCCTCAAGCCCTAGCTTCCTGATGAATAGTCTAATCCTTTTCCAAAACTTTTTTTGATAGTTTCTCCACTTTTTATACTGTTTTCGACAGTATCCTCATTCCCTACCTTCATGTTCAATAGTCTAATCCTTTTTCAAAACTTTTTTCCATATTTTCTTCACTTTTTACACTGTTTTCGAAAGTATCCTTATTTCCTAACTTCCTGTTCAATACTCTAATCCTTCCCCAGACTTTTTTCGACAGTTTCTTCACTTTCTACAGTATTTTCGACAGTATCTTCTTTTTAAAGATATCCTTTCTTCCTTCCTTCATTTTCGAAACACCTATAATTTTTTTTTCTTTATCGAGTTCATCATTTCAATATAATAAATAAAAATATTCACGACTAGTTTGCCTACAAATAAAATTTCAATATTCAATGGCGACCATTGAATTATTACAATATAAAATCCATCAACAGAGTAACTGTATACATTCTACATACATAAATATCTTGATTAATTGTGTTTTAAGAACAATTAAATTTATTTCGTAATGTCCAACCTATCCTACTTTATTTCATTCTAATATTCTGTGTAGGCATGAACACTCGGTAGAAACAATTACTATTTATAAGCATTTCGCCTTGGCGAAACAATGCTAGCCATACAAGAATGTGGCTTTTTCTTCTTACTGTCATTTCATTGACACCAAATTACGTCATTTTGTATTTATTGGAAATTGATATGCTTCAAAAATGTTGCCAACACTCGAATAGTTAAAATTTCTATACAAATTTATGTATCGATTAATCTAAACATCCGATGATTTCATTTAAAAATCGATTTTTCGACTTTACCGGTATTTTTTGTCGCTATAAGGTAATCGAATTAAGGAACTTTTAGTCAGAATTAAGATACTTTCAATAAAAAATCAGACATTCCAGACATTAATGAAAAACGGTTGGACGAGAAGAAAAAAATAAATAAAATACTTGCACCCAGACTCCTACAAGCGTTAAAAGTAAACATAGGCGTACTAAAAAATTTTACCAAGGACTGAATCGATTTTATTACGTTAATAATAATACAAAAATTTATTTTCGATTTGTTTTTTCTCTTTCGAAATTTTTTTTTTGTTTTTTACATCGTAGAAAATATTTTCACGAATCTTTATTATTTAAGACATTTTGATATGATAATTAATTCACTAATCATACTAAAATAACACAATTACCAAGTTATTCAATCAGTCCGCTTCGTTATTGACGCCTGCCAAAGGTCCTCGCAACCAACAGAAATGTTTTGATTGTGATGATTAAATAAAACTAACGAAAACTTTGTACTTTTTGATAACTTGATAAACTTTTCCCATAAAATAAACTCCATCATTCTAAGGTATGGAAAACTATGAAAAAATATTCAATGAAATTTTAGAAAACTTTATTAGCTACACAAACCCGTAGACATCTACCAGAACTACAGATTAAAACTTAATACAAAGTAGATATCATAATTAATGGACTAAATGTACCATAAGAAGAAATGACAGTTAATAACGAAGTTTTTTCTAGCCTCAATCTTGATATAATAATGTAGAAAATGTTGGTTTGCAAATTAACCCAAATTTTTTGAAGAGGAACAAATTTTATTGAGGCCAACAATTCGATTTACAAATTTTGACTTCAAAGCTGAAATATTCCGTTCAATGTTCTGTCTGTGTGACTGCGCATCATTTTAAAATCATCTGAAGATAATACTTCAACCAATGATACATCTTTTGCTGTCAAAATAGTAATTGTTAAGCCTGTACTACACGATACGTTAAATATTAGCGATAACCTTCACGATGAACAGCATTCAAACGCAATAAGTAAAAAAGTGTTTGTAGTGTTGGTTCTAATTTCGTTTTAAAATTGGATCAAGAAGCATTCGTCGATTGACATGCGCATTATGATCACACGATATGTCCAATCACGCATGGAAGCATTTGCCGTATCGTGTGATACTGGATTTACGTTTCATGTTGCTGATCACGTGGGAAGTCTCGTAATATCGATATTTTTAGATTACATCTACCTTAAGACAATTGTAATTTTTTTAATAATTATTGGAAAAAGATTTAAAAGACTTTTTTTCGATAATAGAAAGTTTTCTTTTTGGAAAATATTATTGATGAATTTTGTCGAATATTTAGACCCCTCGTGTGACGGACTTGATTTTAAAGTTGGGGTCCTCCAATCGTTTTTGTTTTATTTCCTCGAGTTGTTTAACATGTCCTTTGAAAATTTTTTAAAACTAACTCGTGGAATTTTAAGTCATTGACACTATGACGGGGAGATAAGATATATATTTATATAACCCGAATTTTTTTGGAAATGCATTAACTTTTTGTTTTTATCGTTGTATTTTTTATTTAGTCGTAAAAAATTGAATCGTTTGATAGTTGTAAAAACGTTTTTAATGATTTATTTGTAAGACCTAAATATTTAAGCGAAACTTTGAGTCTCAATAATATTTTTTATATAATAGGGACAATTAGAAAAACTGGAAAGAGTTAGTTTGTTTTCGACACACTTAATTTCATTTTTTAGTCTTTCGATTTACTATTTATCGATTCTAGTATTCATTATATGGGAAAACAATGAATTTATACCAAAAAAATAAAACCTAGCTTTAGTCTCGATCTCGGTATTACGAAATATATTGAAAAATTTGAGTCTACTTCCAATTTTGATCTCGTCGATACGTAATCGTATTAATTATATAACATCGAGAAGCTTCGGTCAGATATTTCCAAAAAGTTTCGTTGCATCGAAACGTGTGAGTCTCAATCTGATTTCGTAACCAAATTTTTCGATTTTCCTTCATCAGGTTGTTATAGAACTGGAAAACTGATGAATAAGACTTCATACGATCTCGAAAAAATTGGGTCTCGTTTCAGTCTAGATCTCGACTTTTAAATCATTCTTTTATTTTGTTATAGAACTGTCTAGATCTCGTCTTTCATAAGTTTCTTTTAGTTTGTTATAGAACTGGAAAAAGGATAAATAAGACTTCATACGATCTCGAAAAAACTGGGTCTCGTTTCAGTCTAGATCTCGACTTTTAAATCATTCTCTTATTTTGTTATAGAACTGTCTAGATCTCGTCTTTCATAAGTTTCTTTTAGTTTGTTATAGAACTGGAAAAAGGATAAATAAGACTTCATACGATCTCGAAAAAATTGGGTCTCGTTTCAGTCTAGATCTCGACTTTTAAATCATTCTCTTATTTTGTTATAGAACTGTCTAGATCTCGTCTTTCATAAGTTTCTTTTAGTTTGTTATAGAACTGGAAAAAGGATAAATAAGACTTCATACGATCTCGAAAAAACTGGGTCTCGTTTCAGTCTAGATCTCGACTTTTAAATCATTCTCTTATTTTGTTATAGAACTGTCTAGATCTCGTCTTTCATAAGTTTCTTTTAGTTTGTTATAGAACTGGAAAAAGGATAAATAAGACTTCATACGATCTCGAAAAAACTGGGTCTCGTTTCAGTCTAGATCTCGACTTTTAAATCATTCTCTTATTTTGTTATAGAACTGTCTAGATCTCGTCTTTCATAAGTTTCTTTTAGTTTGTTATAGAACTGGAAAAAGGATAAATAAGACTTCATACGATCTCGAAAAAATTGGGTCTCGTTTCAGTCTAGATCTCGACTTTTAAATCATTCTCTTATTTTGTTATAGAACTGTCTAGATCTCGTCTTTCATAAGTTTCTTTTAGTTTGTTATAGAACTGGAAAAAGGATAAATAAGACTTCATACGATCTCGAAAAAACTGGGTCTCGTTTCAGTCTAGATCTCGACTTTTAAATCATTCTCTTATTTTGTTATAGAACTGTCTAGATCTCGTCTTTCATAAGTTTCTTTTAGTTTGTTATAGAACTGGAAAAAGGATAAATAAGACTTCATACGATCTCGAAAAAACTGGGTCTCGTTTCAGTCTAGATCTCGACTTTTAAATCATTCTCTTATTTTGTTATAGAACTGTCTAGATCTCGTCTTTCATAAGTTTCTTTTAGTTTGTTATAGAACTGGAAAAAGGATAAATAAGACTTCATACGATCTCGAAAAAACTGGGTCTCGTTTCAGTCTAGATCTCGACTTTTAAATCATTCCCTTATTTTGTTATAGAACTGTCTAGATCTCGTCTTTCATAAGTTTCTTTTAGTTTGTTATAGAACTGGAAAAAGGATAAATAAGACTTCATACGATCTCGAAAAAACTGGGTCTCGTTTCAGTCTAGATCTCGACTTTCAACGCATTCTTTTATTTTGTTATAGAACTGTCTAGATCTCGTCTTTCATAAGTTTCTTTTAGTTTGTTATAGAACTGGAAAAAGGATGAATAAGACTTCATACGATCTCGAAAAAACTGGGTCTCGTTTCAGTCTAGATCTCGACTTTTAAATCATTCCCTTATTTTGTTATAGAACTGTCTAGATCTCGTCTTTCATAAGTTTCTTTTAGTTTGTTATAGAACTGGAAAAATGATAAATAAGACTTCATACGATCTCGAAAAAATTGGGTCTCGTTTCAGTCTAGATCTCGACTTTTAAATCATTCTCTTATTTTGTTATAGAACTGTCTAGATCTCGTCTTTCATAAGTTTCTTTTAGTTTGTTATAGAACTGGAAAAAGGATAAATAAGACTTCATACGATCTCGAAAAAACTGGGTCTCGTTTCAGTCTAGATCTCGACTTTTAAATCATTCTCTTATTTTGTTATAGAACTGTCTAGATCTCGTCTTTCATAAGTTTCTTTTAGTTTGTTATAGAACTGGAAAAAGGATAAATAAGACTTCATACGATCTCGAAAAAACTGGGTCTCGTTTTAGTCTAGATCTCGTCTTTCATAAGTTTCTTTTAGTTTGTTATAGAACTGGAAAAAGGATAAATAAGACTTCATACGATCTCGAAAAAATTGGGTCTCGTTTCAGTCTAGATCTCGACTTTCAACGCATTCTTTTATTTTGTTATAGAACTGTCTAGATCTCGTCTTTCATAAGTTTCTTTTAGTTTGTTATAGAACTGGAAAAAGGATAAATAAGACTTCATACGATCTCGAAAAAACTGGGTCTCGTTTCAGTCTAGATCTCGACTTTTAACGCATTCTTTTATTTTGTTATAGAACTGTCTAGATCTCGTCTTTCATAAGTTTCTTTTAGTTTGTTATAGAACTGGAAAAATGATAAATAAGACTTCATACGATCTCGAAAAAATTGGGTCTCGTTTCAGTCTAGATCTCGACTTTTAAATCATTCTCTTATTTTGTTATAGAACTGTCTAGATCTCGTCTTTCATAAGTTTCTTTTAGTTTGTTATAGAACTGGAAAAAGGATAAATAAGACTTCATACGATCTCGAAAAAACTGGGTCTCGTTTCAGTCTAGATCTCGACTTTTAAATCATTCTCTTATTTTGTTATAGAACTGTCTAGATCTCGTCTTTCATAAGTTTCTTTTAGTTTGTTATAGAACTGGAAAAAGGATAAATAAGACTTCATACGATCTCGAAAAAATTGGGTCTCGTTTCAGTCTAGATCTCGACTTTCAACGCATTCTTTTATTTTGTTATAGAACTGTCTAGATCTCGTCTTTCATAAGTTTCTTTTAGTTTGTTATAGAACTGGAAAAAGGATAAATAAGACTTCATACGATCTCGAAAAAACTGGGTCTCGTTTCAGTCTAGATCTCGACTTTTAAATCATTCTCTTATTTTGTTATAGAACTGTCTAGATCTCGTCTTCCATAAGTTTCTTTTAGTTTGTTATAGAACTGGAAAAAGGATAAATAAGACTTCATACGATCTCGAAAAAACTGGGTCTCGTTTCAGTCTAGATCTCGACTTTCAACGCATTCTTTTATTTTGTTATAGAACTGTCTAGATCTCGTCTTTCATAAGTTTCTTTTAGTTTGTTATAGAACTGGAAAAAGGATGAATAAGACTTCATACGATCTCGAAAAAACTGGGTCTCGTTTCAGTCTAGATCTCGACTTTCAACGCATTCTTTTATTTTGTTATAGAACTGTCTAGATCTCGTCTTTCATAAGTTTCTTTTATTTTGTTATAGAACTGGAAAAAGGATAAATAAGACTTCATACGATCTCGAAAAAATTGGGTCTCGTTTCAGTCTAGATCTCGACTTTTAACGCATTCTTTTATTTTGTTATAGAACTGTCTAGATCTCGTCTTTCATAAGTTTCTTTTAGTCTTTCTATAGAACTGGAAAAATGACAAATAATCTCGAAAAAAGTGGGGCTCGTTTCAATCTAGATCCCATCTCGTAACGATTTTGATTATATGGAATCCAGAAACATAAATTGGATTTCTTCACACAGTCTCGTTATATCGAGATATGTAAATCTCGTTTCAGTCTTATTTATATAGATACTTTATAGCCTCTAGCAAAGAATCTGCAGCTTCAATTCCTTTTCTGTTTTTACCATCTCAAAGCAATTAGTCTTAGCTTTATAATGAGTGGTCTATGTTGTTGTTATTCGTTTTCTTGGTATCAAATTTTCGTCGCTGAAGTGAACGACGTAATTTCCTGAAATGTATCGGTTCGCTGTTAATTCCTTCGCTCCACCGCCAGTTTCAATCAAAACCAATTCAGTTTTTGCTTCCATTGAAATGCCTCCTCCTCCATAAGCCACGTTTGCTTTTGGACGTGCTCCACGTCTTTTGAAGACTCTTTCTCTGCAAGTACACTTTCAATTCGTAGATCAGAAGAGAACGGAGCTCAATTGGTTATCGGTTCCATTAACATGTTGTTTTTGCAAATCGTAGACGGTTTGATGCCTTTTTGGTTCGAGGTTAGCTGCCTTCTCACTGCACTCACAGCCATTTCTTGCGTTTCTTTGAGCTCTGGTTGGATTCCAACACCAGTGAAGACCAGATGGTAGCGATGGTAAACTCTGGAAACACGAGACTGGAAACAATTTTAATGCATTTATGGTTTTGTCTCAATAAGGTAACCATTTGAGTGGTTTTAACACTTATTGGTGGTAGAATTCTTGGTGGTTGTCGATGGTAACTGACAGTTATGGAATGTAGGTGCAGAGATGTCGCTTAAATCGATTTTTTTGTATTACATTTTGCGTATAAAATATTTTATACTTAACGATGTATTTTTCTCAGTGTTACCCAATAACCTGTTTATTTATTTGAGTATAATTTAGCTGCAGTGTTTGAATAAGTACGTTTGAGTAAGAATTAAATTTTAATTTAAATTTTATTGCTCAATTTTTCGAGATTAAGATCGTCAGCCGGTTGGTAGGATTTACGATTCGGTATAAACTATTAAAGACCGAAAGCGGTTTTTTAGAAGTTTTATTTGAAGAATGTCGGCGAATTTGAATTTCGTTTCGGATTGGAAGGTTTCAAACGCAAATATTTGGATTGTACTTTACGTATTTTGTACTACTTTGTTTGACGTATGTGGAAATTTGACAGCTTTTATCATGTTTACCAACCGAATTGAAACAAGATTAAGAAATATTAATTATATTGCACTTATTACTTTGTTATTTCGATTAACTTTATGATTATTGTAAAATCTATAGTTAGATTAATTATATTTGACGTATACGAGGATGGTACCAAAGTTTATACAATTTTTATACTAAGAATCGTCAAGATTTCCGAAATAATCATTAACTCCCTGAAATCACCTCATCGTTGTTTGAAAATCTTTAACTATTGAGTCTGTTTTTCAAGATTTGGTATAGAAAATAATCCCAGGGAGTTAAATCTAGTGAATAAGGTAGCAATTTTGACTATTGCCATATCGGATATGTGACCTGGTGCATTGTCTTAATAAAACACTTTCTTCTTAACCAAATACTACCATTTTTGTTTGTTTTCTTTGCACAAACATTCCAATAAATTCCATTGATAGTTTTCCTTTTTTTTTCAAAATAATCAACGAAAATTATCCCACGCGCATCCCTTAAAAACCGTCGCCATGATCTTGTCTTCAAATGGAACAGTCTTTGACTTCTTTAGAACCGATTTTTCCTTTTCATTCCGTAGTTTTGATTGTTTGTTTTTTGTTTCGGAAGTGAAGTGATGGACCCACGTTTCATCCATGGTTATGAAACATCGCCAAACACATCTTCATGACTCATCTTGAGTACAGCCCAAATTTCCAGTTAATACCGCACTTTTTGAAATGCCTACTAAGTGTGCTAGCTCGCGCAGTACCACTTGGTGGATTTTCCTCAACATTTATGAAGACAGCATCTCATTTGATAGACCACTGCTTTTCTGGCCTTCGCCATATTTTATATCGAAGAAGCAACTTCACCCAGAGTAGAATCTGGTTCAGTGGTTGCGCTGTGACTTTTCAAATGAAAGTATTTTATCATAAAACGATGACCGCCATCTCTAGGTCATGCTAGGTACATTTGGAACTATCCTAGTATCTTTTTGTGGTATTTAAATGTTATGTTTTCCGTCACAGGACCTGCTGCATGTGGGTTATCTTTTAGTGATACTCGTCCACAGCGAAACAACTTGACCAAGTTTTAACTGTCGAAAATGATGGTTAGATCACCGATTTGACTTGTGTTGTGTGTTAAGTCGATTTGGGATATGAAATGTGATTTCATTTTATAAATTTCTTTATTGAATTTCGTTAATAAATAGCAAATGATTTGCCCGGTAGAAAATAGGTTTTTCCTAATTAATGACAACGCGGTAAATTGCACGAACGCGTTTATTTTTATTTTAAGTTTTTAGCGAACCTCATCAATATTATTAATATATTTATAACTGACGTAAAGGAATTGCTGAAACGCTGTAATTTTGTGAAAGCGTCTTGGATTGTTTTTGTATACCACGCAATCAGCATACTTGATTATGATTATAAAAAAAGAAATAAAATCACATACGCCGAAAGGAATTTGTGAAAACCGTGAATTGTTTCTTTTGTTTTTTCTATTCTCGACGCAAATATACGAGGTGTGCTTCGAAAATAACAACGAAAAGTTAATTTTTGACGTTTTCTAATTTTTTATATTGCGATAAATTATAAAGTATGTCATTAAAAACGATATTTGTAGAGAAAAATCAAGTCTCGCAGCTTATAGTTGATTCATTCAACCTAACCTAACCTAACTTTCTTTTTTCGTACCTTCTACTTCTTAAATACCAACAAAGAATTTTTTAAAACCCACTTTTGAGCTTCAGCTACAGTTTTTATTAAATCCCAGTCCCCGTCTCTATGATTTTTTCTCGGAGGTTTTGTTATTACAATTTTTGACACGACTGAGCAAAAAATGCTTCTTAGTTTATTATATACTAATAAATTAAGGATTCTTCAACTTCAATACTTCAAAAATTGATTTTAAATAGATGTAATATAATTTTCTAAACATTACCATACAGTTTCATCCTTTTTGATTATGATTCTTACAATTTGTTCAAAATTTTTTAGATTTCTTCTAATGTTTTAGAATATTTTACTCTCTGAGTAGTGTACGTCCCAGTGCTAAAACACCCATCGTATTCGCCGGATCTTCCACCGTGTGATTTCTACATCTTTCCTAAGGTTAAATCTGCGTTGAAAGGAACAGGATGTTAGTCTGTTGAAGCAATTAAAGAAAAACCAGAGCGCGATTCATTCCACAACGTCCCAGTGCTAAAACACCCATCGCAATCGCCGGATCTTCCACCGTGTGATTTCTACATCTTTCCCAAGTTTAAATCTGCATTTAAGGGAACAGGATTTTAGTCTTTTGAAGCAATTAAAGGAAAACCAGAGCGCGATTCATTCTACAACGTCCCAGTGCTAAAACACCCATCGCAATCGCCGGATCTTCCACCGTGTGATTTCTACATCTTTCCCAAGTTTAAATCTGCATTTAAGGGAACAGGATTTTAGTCTTTTGAAGCGATTAAAGGAAAACCAGAGCGCGATTCATTCCACAACGTCCCAGTGCTAAAACACCCATCGCAATCGCCGGATCTTCCACCGTGTGATTTCTACATCTTTCCCAAGTTTAAATCTGCATTTAAGGGAACAGGATTTTAGTCTTTTGAAGCAATTAAAGGAAAACCAGAACGCGATTCATTCTACAACGTCCCAGTCTAAAATACCCATCGTATTCGCCGGATCTTTCACCGTGTGATTTCTACATCTTTCCCAAGTTTAAATCTGCATTTAAGGGAACAGGATTTTAGTCTTTTGAAGCAATTAAAGGAAAACCAGAGCGCGATTCATTCCACAACGTCCCAGTGCTAAAACACCCATCGCAATCGCCGGATCTTCCACCGTGTGATTTCTACATCTTTCCCAAGTTTAAATCTGCATTTAAGGGAACAGGATTTTAGTCTTTTGAAGCAATTAAAGGAAAACCAGAACGCGATTCATTCTACAACGTCCCAGTCTAAAATACCCATCGTATTCGCCGGATCTTTCACCGTGTGATTTCTACATCTTTCCCAAGTTTAAATCTGCATTTAAGGGAACAGGATTTTAGTCTTTTGAAGCAATTAAAGGAAAACCAGAACGCGATTCATTCTACAACGTCCCAGTCTAAAATACCCATCGTATTCGCCGGATCTTTCACCGTGTGATTTCTACATCTTTCCCAAGGTTAAATCTGCGTTGAAAGGAACAGGAGTTTAGTAGATTGAAGCAATTAAAAAAAAACCAGAGCGCGATTCATTCCACAACGTCCCAGTGCTAAAACACCCATCGCAATCGCCGGATCTTCCACCGTGTGATTTCTACATCTTTCCCAAGGTTAAATCTGCGTTTAAAGGAACAGGATTCGAATCTGTTGAAGCAATCTTGAATACAGGGTGAATATAAAATAAATTAACCAGATATTGAAGTTTTTTTAAATGATTGAGATGATGTGAATGAATTAAAAATATATAAGGGCAGGTTTTATTTCAAAATGGAACACTTTTTCGTAATCTATTGAAATCAGAATGGTTTAATTGTGCGTTTAGATATAAAATGAAATATTAGTGAATTTATGAACACACTATACAATTATTAGTATTATTATACCGGGTGTAAACGATTATTAGTTTAAAATTTTTGTTGTAGAAGATATATAGAGACTGGAATTGAAGATAATGTGATAGCACGTCGTTTTTATTATTCATTTATTCTTGTTAGAATGTTAATTAATATTCCGAACGTTTTTTCAAATGGAATTTGAATGAAAAATTAATGGAATTGTATATTTATACTTACCTATCGATATTTAACTATTAATCATTATAAAACTGAAAGAAAAAATATAATAATCGATAATACAATGCCGAATATGATGAATAATAATAAAAAGGATCATTTATATGGATATCTAATTAACATTTTTATTTAACAGGGAAACACGCGGTTTATTACATCTAGTTTTGAATTATGATAAATTGACAGAAAATTTTCTTCGAAATTACGTGGGATTTTTTTCTTTCTTTCATATTCAAACCTCAACATTCTCAATCGACGGTTTTCTTGGATTTCCTCTACGTTTTTTTGTTATTTTTCATGATTTTTATGAATTTTCGATTGATGCAATCGATTTTATATTAAAAAGATAAACCTTAGACAACGTTTCAACCTCTTGTCTTGTCACGTGATACTGGTCACATTGACGGAACTTTAGAAGCAGCTCATAAAGAAATATTTCAAGTTTATGGTACCGATTGCTTATTATAGTCCACGTGTATTCTGGTTCTAGAGATTTTTCCTTCAAAAATGAGCATGATCGGTCTACTGAAGTTGAAGATGACAAAATCAAAGTCATAATTGAAGAGGATCATCATATAACTGTTGGAAAGGTTGCGGAGAAACAATAATTTTTTTCATACCAACTTTACTGAATGGTTGAATAATCAATTTTATGGTTTATATACAGTCAAAACGCCCGAGGTTCGACCAATTACGAGGGTTGCTATTTAATCCGCAATTTATTTTTGATCTACAGAAAAAAGAAGAAATCATCGAGTGTCAAAGAACGACTGTACGGCGGATAATCTATCTATTTGATGTTTTGATTGTTCAAAATAGTTTGAGAGCACTCATTGTTGTGATTGTAGAATGATTCGTCGTCTGCGATTGGTTTCCTTGACACTTCCTTGACACTTCTGTCAAACGCGCCCCCAATTAGTCTTGAAACACCCATACACTTTCGGGTTCATATACATAGATCTATGATACGTCATCTGTCACTGTATTATAAACAACTTATTGCTTATTATTATTATTATTTATTTGCACCAATCGACTCAATATTTGTTATGAACAACAATTTATGCGAAAAAAACCTTTTGACAGTAAAATTTACATGGAATATTGAATGTTTTCTGGTATGACAGCCGATTTTGAACGAACTTTACGAAACTCATTTTATAGCGAAGTACGTTCACCATTAAAAATGTCAAACGTCATAATTACAATGTCATATTTGACATATTAATATTAGTGTGGCCATATCACAGAATTTAAGTAGCAAACATCGAACTAATAAACAAATACAGACAGTTGACAATCGATTTCAAGGATTAGTATGAAGATTTAGCTGTTGATTCTAAACATATTTTCCCAATCACGTTTTTTTCATATTATTTACTTAAAAGATACATTATCCAAAACAAAAATTAGTTTTCTTAAAAATAGGTTATACTTTATTTGAAAACAATTCAATTTATATCAGAAATCGTTATTTTGTTAAGCAGGGTTGAACCTAAAAAAAATTTGTAATCTAGTTATTTATATCGTTAACAAGGGTTGTTTTTACCTTGAAACAATAAATCTGTGTATTAACTAGTGTATATAAGATGTAAAACATTTTGTGGATATTGTTAGTTAAACTACAATTTTTATTATGTCGATTACAGTAAACTGCATTTCGTAATTGTTAATATAAATTAATTTTTTTAAAATTATGGTGGACGCGCCACATGTATCAATAACCCTTAATATCTATGTAAAATTTCAGTTTTGCACGCAACTGTTGCCGGTTTTTTTATGTTAAATCAATTTAAATAATCATTTAATTTAATTACACTACGAAAATTGTTTTTCTAGGTGAAATTAATTAAAAATGAATTAACTGACTTTTTTTTGTTATCTCATTAATAACGATTGTTTTTTAATTTTCATTTACACGGAAATAGTTGCAACATAAACTAAGTTTAATGAGAAAATAGAGTTGAGGTTATTAATACGATTCCATTATACATGGTCTAATCAAAAGTTGCTAGACATTTTAAGTTTCCATTGGGAGAAATATTTGCATGGTTATTATCTCAAAAAAAACCTATTTTGAGATACAAGATAATTCTAGTACAAAAATTAATTTATAAAAATTTATAAAAACAAATTTGTCCAACTAGATGAAATATAATTTTTGCTTCTAATACACAAAATATTATTCAAAATACATCGAAAGCAAATGATGTTTTTCAAACTATATTCTTCAAAACTAATTATATAATTTCCTTTTTCAAAACATTAATATTGATTTGTCAAAATACAAAATATGATGAGACTGGTCTTTCACTCACAAAAAGGCATAAAACAATGATTTCGAAACAATTTACGCACTATATATTATTTATTATATACTATTATTTAATTATAGTGGACATTGTATATTTCAATAGATGATTTTATGAAAATTTTTGACCCAAATCGGAACTTTAATTAACCATATATCTGTTGATATCATAAGTTATTTCTACACAGTTTTTAAACGCTTAAATGATTTAAAAAAATCATGTGTTGTCTGATTATCTAATTATTAATGACGTTATTCTCATAAACCACGTGTCCAAATTATATAAATTCCGAATAAATTTAACGAAAATTAATTTGTATTTATGGAGAAAAAAGTTTTTAGATATGGCAACACTGATGTGCATATGTCAGATCTGACATTGACGTATTGTTATACGAGTGCAATTTGAGTTGTTTACGGATATTTGAAATATACATCTCGGACAAAAAATTGTTTTTAAACACTCATAACATCGAATTCATTGATGAATCTTTCACAGCGTTTAAAGTGGGGTATTCCAGGGTGAGAGGGTACATAAAGAAATGATGGGTCTCTCTGAGAGAATCAAGTTGAAGATGACAAAGAAGAGAGCGCGTTTCGACGAGACTGAAGACTGTTTATAATATAACTACACCAACAGACACGATTACACTGTTTGATGTATGTTTCGATAACCAAAATATCGTCTTCAGAGACTGAAGGTAAAGTCAAGTTTCAGAAATTTCAACTTAGTTGAGCAGTAATATGAATATGAAGAGGTGAAGGTATTCCTGCTAAGACAAACGCTTTACAAAAGTGAGGTTATCTATAGGTGAAGGCTCGTGTTTATTGATAAAAGTTTAAGTAGCACTAAAGAAAAATGTTTGGTACAAAATATAAATGAGAAGTAACCAATATTTTATTAAGCTTATATCTAAAGTTTAGTGAAATTTGCTTGGGTTATATTGGAGCTAATTTTTGAATATAATAATTAATAATTATAATTCATATTACGTCTGTCATATGTCATTTTGATATATGTTCCATATCCTTTTTGTTCACGTAAACGTAAAATAATATTCGCTCCTTGCATTATCCTGGTACTCATCAATAATTAAGAGACACAGCTAGACTCAGATATTAATACAAACAACGTAGCTAGCGACATCTATAGCAAGGTTTTGAAGAATTAAAACTAGAACTTCAGTTTTTATGTAAGACAGTCTCTAACGATAAATGCCAGTTGATTTTTGTTAAAAAATGTCTCTATAAACATAAAATAGATTGTCCTTGCAATACTCAACGCCTCATCAATTATTTGAGACTCAGCTGAGTGTTCTAGACTCAGATATTAATACAAAAAACGTAGCTAGCGACATCTATAGCAGGGTTTTGAAGAATTAAAACTAGAACTTCAGTTTTTATGTAAGACAGTCTCTAACGATAAATGCCAGTTGATTTTTGTTAAAAAATGTCTCTAAAGACATAAAATAGATTGTCCTTGCTATACCCAACGTCTCATCAATAATTTGAGACTCAGCTGAGTGTTCTAGACTCAGATATTGATACAAACAACTTAGCTAGTGACATCTATAGCAGGGTTGTGAAGATTTAAAACTAGAACCTCAATTTTTATGGAAGACAGTCTCTAACGATAAATGCAAGTTGATTTTTGTTAAAAAATGTCTCTAAAGACATAAAATAGATTGTCCTTGCTATACCCAACGTCTCATCAATAATTTGAGACTCAGCTGAGTGTTCTAGACTCAGATATTGATACAAACAACTTAGCTAGCGACATCTATAGCAGGGTTATGAAGATTTAAAACTAGAACCTCAATTTTTATGGAAGACAGTCTCTAACGATAAATGCCAGTTGATTTTTGTTAAAAAATGTCTCTAAAGACATAAAATAGATTGTCCTTGCTATACCCAACGTCTCATCAATAATTTGAGACTCAGCTGAGTGTTCTAGACTCAGATATTGATACAAACAACTTAGCTAGCGACATCTATAGCAGGGTTGTGAAGATTTAAAACTAGAACCTTAATTTTTATGGAAGACAGTCTCTAACGATAAATGCCAGTTGATTTTTGTTAAAAAATGTCTCTAAAGACATAAAATAGATTGTCCTTGCTATACCCAACGACTCATCAATAATTTGAGACTCAGTTGAGTGTTCTAGACTCAGATATTAATACAAAAAACGTAGCTAGCGACATCTATAGCAGGGTTTTCAAGAATTAAAACTAGAACTTCAGTTTTTATGTAAGACAGTCTCTAACGATAAATGCCAGTTGATTTTTGTTAAAAAATGTCTCTAAAGACATAAAATAGATTGTCCTTGCTATACCCAACGACTCATTAATAATTTGAGACTCAGTTGAGTGTTCTGGACTCAGATATTAATACAAACAACGTAGCTAGCGACATCTATAGCAGGGTTTTCAAGAATTAAAACTAGAACTTCAGTTTTTATGTAAGACAGTCTCTAACGATAAATGCCAGTTGATTTTTGTTAAAAAATGTCTCTTAAGCATAAAATAGATTGTCCTTGCTATACTCAACGTCTCATCAATAATTTGAGACTCAGCTGAGTGTTCTAGACTCAGATATTAATACAAACAACTTAGCTAGTGACATCTATAGCAGGGTTGTGAAGAGTTAAAACTAGAACCTCAATTTTTATGGAAGACAGTCTCTAACGATAAATGCCAGTTGATTTTTGTTAAAAAATGTCTCTTAAGCATAAAATAGATTGTCCTTGCTATACCCAACGTCTCATCAATAATTGGACACTCAGCTGAGTGTTCTGGACTCAGATATTAATACAAACAACGTAGCTAGCGACATCTATAGCAGGGTTTTTAAGAATTAAAACTAGAACTTCAGTTTTTATGTAAGACAGTCTCTAACGATAAATGCCAGTTGATTTTTGTTAAAAAATGTCTCTAAAGACATAAAATAAATTGTCCTTGCTATACCCAACGTCTCATCAATAATTTGAGACTCAGTTGAGTGTTCTAGACTCAGATATTAATACAAAAAACGTAGCTAGCGACATCTATAGCAAGGTTTTTAAGAATTAAAACTAGAACTTCAGTTTTTATGTAAGACAGTCTCTAACGATAAATGCCAGTTGATTTTTGTTAAAAAATGTCTCTTAAGCATAAAATAGATTGTCCTTGCTATACCCAACGTCTCATCAATAATTGGACACTCAGCTGAGTGCTCTGGACTCAGATATTAATACAAACAACGTAGCTAGCGACATCTATAGCAGGGTTTTTAAGAATTAAAACTAGAACTTCAGTTTTTATGTAAGACAGTCTCTAACGATAAATGCCAGTTGATTTTTGTTAAAAAATGTCTCTTAAGCATAAAATAGATTGTCCTTGCTATACTCAACGTCTCATCAATAATTGGACACTCAGCTGAGTGTTCTGGACTCAGATATTAATACAAACAACGTAGCTAGCGACATCTATAGCAGGGTTTTGAAGAATTAAAACTAGAACCTCAGTTTTTGTGGAATACAGTCTCTAACGATAGATGACAGTTTATTTTAGTTAAAAAATGTTTCTAAAGATATATAATAGTTTGTTTTAGCAATATAATTCATAATTGCATTCTCAATTGAAATAAAATTTTTGTTTATATTTCGAAAGGTCTATCATCGACTGTTCCATATTATTTTCATAATAGGAATTCGCGATTCAGCAACATTGAATGGTGTGTATTGTCTGTGGGTTCATTATCGGTTCATTATCGCTATTTTAGAATATGTAAACTGCTGTTATGTCAACAATTTAACTGCCACGGTTAAATTGCCTCGGTCAACTTCACAATATCGAAAGTAGGTGAAAGATTTTATTATTATTTTTTTTTATCCTCAAACCAACTTTATAATAGATACCAAACACGAAAATCATATTTTTAGAGAAATCCGTGAGATATGTCAGTGAAAGCAAATAAAAAAATGTAGCGGTGAATATTACGGTAAATAATATTAATACTCCATAAAAACTCATAAGAAAAAAAAACTAGTTGTGGAAATTTGGAAAAATATCATCTATATAGAATGTCCCCTCGGATTTTCTTCACGTTTGCATTTAAATTTATTAGTTTGATGTTTTCTATTAGTTGGGGTAATTTTTATTTAAACGTAAGTTTTCGCAATAAAATTGAACAAAAATTTGGAAATTAGACTTTCCGAAATGGCATTTAATCACGATAAGGATTAATTTTTATTTTAATAATATTATTAATATCTATAACTTTTATTAATCACTATTATTAAATAAATTGAAGTAATAACTAATTCCTTATTACTTGGTAAGCTTTTTATTTCAATACCCTGTATATTTTGATCAAGAAGATTTGATTCAATGTAAACTATCATAAACATTATCATATACAGGGTGACTTAGGCGAAAATATGCAAATTATTATTTATTATTAATTTATTTAATTCAATTTAATTAGTTTTTTATAAATTTCATATTTATTGAAAATTTGACATCCAGAAGTGTCATTTTATCACGATATATGTTAAATTTAGATATTAGACGTTTAAATAGAATTATTAATACATAGGGTAGTTTTGATTAGCTAGTTTTTTAAATGAGTTAATGTAATAACTAATTTCTTATCAATTGACAAGCTTTTTATTTCAAAACTCCGTATATCTTGAACAAAAAGATTTTAATCAATGTAAACTACAATAAACAAGATAATATACAGGGTGAACTAGACGAAAATATCCAAATTATTATTTATTATTAATTTATTTAATCGAATTTAATCAGTTTTATATATATGGATTATTTATTCAAAATTTTATATTACGAAGGTTCATTTTATCACGATATATAATAAGTTTAGATATAAGACGTTTAAATAAAATTATTAATATACAGGGTATTTTTTTTAGGGAGTTTTTCAAATGAATTAATGTAATAACTAATTTTTTATTACTTGATAAGGTTTTTATTCCAAAATCCTGTATGTTTTGACCAAAAAGACTGTAATTTAACGGGGAATACGAAAAATGTGATAATTTACAGGGTAATCTACTGGCAAATAGAAAATAAATAAATTTTATGATGATATATGAAAATAAGTTCGACACGCAAGTTCCTGAAAAAATTTATTGACTGAAAGTCTTGTAAAACATTTTAAACCTATTGTAGGTCGCTGTTATAAGATTTCCAAAAACTAATAACGAAGATATATAAGATAATGTTATAAAAACTAAATAATTGAATAAAATTGTATCTAAAACAAAAAATTCTCTTTTTTTTAATAAATTCTCGTCTTGCAATTATTTAATGACTTTTTCTATAAAAATAAACTGTTACTAAGTAGTTACGAGGAGGTTCAAGTTGAATATTCTGAACTTAGTTTAGATGCAGCTTGCAAGATGCAATCTATTGAATGAATTCTAAAATTTGGAAGGTCCGCGTAAACAGCAAATAATGAAAAGAAAAAACACCAATGATTAATTGTTTCGTATGATTTACTGAAAAGTATGTAAAAGTATTTAAGAAACACTTGATTCCTCAGCATCAGAAACTAGTTGTTGTTGGGGAATCAACGATTCACTGAGTTATCAAAGAAGAGGATTGTGAAGAATACGTAAAGCTCCAGAAAACCAAAAATCGTTTGAAAGCGAGACTTGGAAGGAAAATGGTGCTTGTATCTTTAGAAAATAAGACCCAACAGTAGACAAAGTTTAAAATCAGTCAAAACATACTATAGAACCTTCCAAAAGAAATATTTTTTCTTTGTAAAAACTATCAAAGAGAATCTGCTTCAATAGAAAGAAGCTGTGATGTAGTATGGCGAAGAAATTTGATTTGGATGAAACATGGATCAACGAGGAACATACCCCAAACAAATTTAGGCAGGATGAAACTGTCGATGACAGTAAAATACAATCAGGAAACGGATATAGTTTGATAATAATACCACAGGTAGTTCAAACGGTTTTGTTGAAGATGGTTTATACCATGAGGATGTTTTTATAGAATTTCTATTCAGAAATAAATGAAATTGTGGAATTATGGTGATAAATTCACTATTATATCATTGCGAAGTAAATCCAGATGAAGAAAATGTTTTAAAAAAAATTGAATTGACACTAACAACTTTATGTGATTCCGAAGACGTTTAGTTGATTTTAAATATAGTTTATTAGTTTCAAAATTCTTAAAAATATTTGTAATTAGAGAGATATTCATTTCGAATTTGAAAAATAACGTTTCTTATCTAATATCCACGTGAAAACGTGTTTCAAAATGATTTTCTTTTCCCCAATGTTTCTAAGACTTTTCCTTCCAGTTTCACAGTTTTTTTGACATTATTTGCTGTCATTTTTCCTTGAAAACTCGTCATTAATAACTTTATGTGATTCCTAAGTCGATAAGTCGATTTTAAACAGTGTATATCAGTTCCAAAATTCTTAAAAATATTTGTAATTAGAGAGATTTTCGTTTCGAATTTGAAAAATAACGTTTCTTATCTAATATCCACGTGAAAACGTGCTTCAAAATGATTTTTTCTTCCCGAATGTTTCTAAGACTTTTCCTTCCAGTTTCACAGTTTTTTTGACATTATTTGCTGTCATTTTTCCGAGGAAAACTCGTCATTAATAACTTTATGTGATTCCTAAGTCGATAAGTCGATTTTAAACAGTGTATATCAGTTCCAAAATTCTTAAAAATATTTGTAATTAGAGAGATTTTCGTTTCGAATTTGAAAAATAACGTTTCTTATCTAATATCCACGTGAAAACGTGCTTCAAAATGATTTTTTCTTCCCGAATGTTTCTAAGACTTTTCCTTCCAGTTTCACAGTTTTTTTGACATTATTTGCTGTCATTTTTCCGAGGAAAACTCGTCATTAATAACTTTATGTGATTCCTAAGTCGATAAGTCGATTTTAAATAGTGTATATCAGTTCCAAAATTCTTAAAAATATTTGTAATTAGAGAGATTTTCGTTTCGAATTTGGAAAATAACGTTTCTTATCTAATATCCACGTGAAAACGTGCTTCAAAATGATTTTTTCTTCCCGAATGTTTCTAAGACTTTTCCTTCCAGTTTCACAGTTTTTTTGATATTATTTGGTGTGATTTTTCCGAGGAAAACTCGTCATTAATAACTTTATGTGATTCCTAAGACGATAAGTCGATTTTAAATAGTGTATATCATTTCCGAAATTCTTTAAAATATTTCAAATTAGAGAGATTTTCGTTTCGAATTTGAAAAATAACGTTTCTTATCTAATATCCACGTGAAAACGTGCTTCAAAATGATTTGTCTTCCCGAATGTTTCTAAGACTTTCCTTCCAGTTTCACAGTTTTTTTTGACATTATCTGGTGTGATTTTTCCGGGAAAACTCATCATTAATAACTTTATGTGATTCCTAAGTCGATAAGTCGATTTTAAACAGTGTATATCAGTTCCAAAATTCTTTAAAATATTTCAAATTAGAGAGATTTTCGTTTCGAATTTGAAAAATAACGTTTCTTATCTAATATCCACGTGAAAACGTGCTTCAAAATGATTTGTTCTTCCCGAATGTTTCTAAGACTTTTCCTTCCAGTTTCACAGTTTTTTTGACATTATTTGCTGTCATTTTTCCGAGGAAAACTCGTCATTAATAACTTTATGTGATTCCTAAGTCGATAAGTCGATTTTAAACAGTGTATATCAGTTCCAAAATTCTTAAAAATATTTGTAATTAGAGAGATTTTCGTTTCGAATTTGAAAAATAACGTTTCTTATCTAATATCCACGTGAAAACGTGCTTCAAAATGATTTTTTCTTCCCGAATGTTTCTAAGACTTTTCCTTCCAGTTTCACAGTTTTTTTGATATTATTTGGTGTGATTTTTCCGAGGAAAACTCGTCATTAATAACTTTATGTGATTCCTAAGTCAATAAGTCGATTTTAAATAGTGTATATCAGTTCCAAAATTCTTAAAAATATTTGTAATTAGAGAGATTTTCGTTTCGAATTTGGAAAATAACGTTTCTTATCTAATATCCACGTGAAAACGTGCTTCAAAATGATTTTTTCTTCCCGAATGTTTCTAAGACTTTTCCTTCCAGTTTCACAGTTTTTTTGATATTATTTGGAGTGATTTTTCCGGGAAAACTCGTCATTAATAAATTTATGTGATTCCTAAGTCGATAAGTCGATTTTAAACAGTGTATGTCAGTTCGAAAATTCTTAAAAATATTTGTAATTAGAGAGATTTTCGTTTCGAATTTGAAAAATAACGTTTCTTATCTAATATCCACGTGAAAACGTGCTTCAAAATGATTTTTTCTTCCCGAATGTTTCTAAGAGTTTTCCTTCCAGTTTCACAGTTTTTTTGACATTATGTGGAGTGATTTTTCCGGGAAAACTCGTCATTAATAACTTTATGTGATTCCTAAGTCGATAAGTCGATTTTAAATAGTGTATATCAGTTCCAAAATTCTTAAAAATATTTGTATTTAGAGAGATTTTCGTTTCGAATTTGGAAAATAACGTTTCTTATCTAATATCCACGTGAAAACGTGCTTCAAAATGATTTTTTCTTCCCGAATGTTTCTAAGACTTTTCCTTCCAGTTTCACAGTTTTTTTGATATTATTTGGAGTGATTTTTCCGGGAAAACTCGTCATTAATAAATTTATGTGATTCCTAAGTCGATAAGTCGATTTTAAACAGTGTATGTCAGTTCGAAAATTCTTTAAAATATTTCAAATTAGAGAGATTTTCGTTTCGAATTTGAAAAATAACGTTTCTTATCTAATATCCACGTGAAAACGTGCTTCAAAATGATTTTTTCTTCCCGAATGTTTCTAAGACTTTTCCTTCCAGTTTCACAGTTTTTTTGACATTATGTGGAGTGATTTTTCCGGGAAAACTCGTCATTAATAACTTTATGTGATTCCTAAGTCGATAAGTCGATTTTAAATAGTGTATATCAGTTCCAAAATTCTTAAAAATATTTGTATTTAGAGAGATTTTCGTTTCGAATTTGGAAAATAACGTTTCTTATCTAATATCCACGTGAAAACGTGCTTCAAAATGATTTTTTCTTCCCGAATGTTTCTAAGACTTTTCCTTCCAGTTTCACAGTTTTTTTGATATTATTTGGAGTGATTTTTCCGGGAAAACTCGTCATTAATAAATTTATGTGATTCCTAAGTCGATAAGTCGATTTTAAACAGTGTATGTCAGTTCGAAAATTCTTTAAAATATTTCAAATTAGAGAGATTTTCGTTTCGAATTTGAAAAATAACGTTTCTTATCTAATATCCACGTGAAAACGTGCTTCAAAATGATTTTTTCTTCCCGAATGTTTCTAAGACTTTTCCTTCCAGTTTCACAGTTTTTTTGACATTATGTGGAGTGATTTTTCCGGGAAAACTCGTCATTAATAACTTTATGTGATTCCTAAGTCGATAAGTCGATTTTAAATAGTGTATATCAGTTCCAAAATTCTTAAAAATATTTGTATTTAGAGAGATTTTCGTTTCGAATTTGGAAAATAACGTTTCTTATCTAATATCCACGTGAAAACGTGCTTCAAAATGATTTTTTCTTCCCGAATGTTTCTAAGACTTTTCCTTCCAGTTTCACAGTTTTTTTGACATTATTTGCTGTCATTTTTCCGAGGAAAACTCGTCATTAATAACTTTATGTGATTCCTAAGTCGATAAGTCGATTTTAAACAGTGTATATCAGTTCCAAAATTCTTAAAAATATTTGTAATTAGAGAGATTTTCGTTTCGAATTTGAAAAATAACGTTTCTTATCTAATATCCACGTGAAAACGTGCTTCAAAATGATTTTTTCTTCCCGAATGTTTCTAAGACTTTTCCTTTCAGTTTCACAGTTTTTTTTGACATTATTTGAAGTGATTTTTTAAGTTGAGTTGATTTTAAATATAGTTTATTAGTTTCAAAATTGTTAAAACTATTTCTAATTAAAGAGATTCTCATTTTGAATTCGCTTAAAAACATTTTTGTTTATGCAATTAAATCCATTCATCCGAACGTTATTTGATAGCCAAGTTGCAAAGATTTATTCATAATATATTTTGTGTGGGTGTAAATTCTTCATAAGTGCAAAAACCATCAAAACGTCATTAATTCTATGAAAAATCTCAAATTCTAAAATATTTATATCGCACGATAAATTAAATATGAAAAACCGAATTTATATATAAGTTTTACATGATAAAAAAACGAAAACAGATCTAAAGATCATATAGACAAATATGTTTTTACCTCGTTTAGAATCCCTTTAAAGTCCTTCAAAGGCGATTATAAGAAAAAATACCACTCGAAAAGTCAAATAGTCCGAACTGAAAATTAAAACACTACAAAAAACACTATATTAAAACTATAAATAAATAAAATTAACTGTCACTAGTTTATAACACGCGCACTAAGAAAACAAATTCGCAAACTGAATTCAAAAATAAATTAGGAGGGGTAGTGAAATGGGGTAGCAACGCTCTATAACCGAGCCGCTACGAAGTCGCAAGTTCGACTAACTGACTGAAATTTCCGTCGGACTAGGAACTCCCTCTTAGTCGCGTTGTGTGCCCCCTCTATTCGAGTTGAAAATTTCAGTAAATTGGAGAAATGAGATTGGTCGGTTTGAGTGAATAGGGTACAATCTGTGACAGCGCGATATGGGCGCAAATTCTCATTAGTAGAGTCAAAGAATCGAAAAAATAAAATACGTAGTCGAATTATTAATTTTCATTAAAACTAATTTGAATCCGTATATTAAGAAATTTACACTAAAATTGCAACTTAAGATGGATATTATTGTTTTTCAATATGTCCTCCATCTGTCAATGTGATTGACCGTCCGGCATTTAGTCTTTTGGAGGAACGTGGGATGTTGTTAGTGACCGATAAAGCAGTCAGGAATTTACAACAGTATCAAGTCAAAAAAAAAAAATACTAAAACAACTTCATATGCGACTTTTTACGTTTCATTTTATTTTTGTAACGACCAATGAGGTTTACCACAAGATCAACATCCCCCATATGGAGATTATAATCTTGAATTACACTGGAACAATCAATGTACAAATATTTTCCTGTCACATCGATCAATTTTTCGTTTTTGGTAACTTTCCAGAATAAATTAATAAGAATAACACGGAGATTCGTTGAATAACTTTGGAAGGATAAGAAGGATTTTTATGAGGAGGAGGAGGATTTGTTGGAGAAGGTCCTGATCTAGGAATTTTTTTCCTCTGCAAAGCCCGGGTTGTGGTAGTTGGGTGAATGTATTTTCTAGCTTTCCTCGAGGATTTTTGGATCGAAAAACTCGAAAAAAAAAACTTGTAAAAAAACGTTCCTTTTTTGGGTTTTTTCCGATTTTTTCGAAATTTTTTTATATTTAAAAAGGGGTGAGCGGGTACAGCTACAACTATGATATTCCCAAAAGTAGCCAATTTTTTTGTAGAACCGGTTTATCAAGTTTTAGGGAAGGTTTTATATGATGAATTTGAAGGAGCCGTGGACAAGTCTGTCGGCAAGGTTAGGTTAGGGGCCCTGATATAGGAATTTTTTCCTCTGCAAAGCCCGGGTTATGGTAGTTGGGTGAATTTGTATTTTCTAGCTTTCCTCGAGGATTTTTGGCTCGAAAAACTCGAAAAAAAAACTTGTAAAAAAAATCGGCGAAGAATGTTTGGAATGGAAATGGGAGGTTAGATTTTATCTGATAAATTTGGGAGAGCCTTCGAGAAGTCTGCTGGTAAGGTTAGTTTTAGTATCACCAAAAAAAGGACTTTTCTGAAGTTTGTACTTCAGCGGGAGGTATTTGGTTTTTGGATAAAAGCGAAACCCCCACAGACGTGACTGATGCAATTTCCTGGGGGCCTTTTGGGGTTTCCATCCTTTTCGGACAACGGGGGTTAGAAGCGGGACGAGAACTTCTACTATTTTTACAGATATGGGAATCTGATTTATGATATTTATCGAGTTTATGATTCGATGCACTACAAGTGGAACAGAAACCAGGAAACGAATATTTCCTTCAAGATCACATGTTTGTGACTCAAATATCGTTTGACAACTCGTTATGAGTACGTTCACTATTAAAAATGTCAAATTTGACATATTTATATGAATTATATATAATAAAATCTCGACATGTACGTCTGTTCATTGTCTGATATTTCGAAACCCTCTTGGACTTTAGATCTTCCCCTTAATTAACAATTGTAGGAATTGATATTTCGTTAAATGCCCTAAACTAACCTAACCTAACCTAAGTACACAATTTTCTTCTGTTTAATGATAAATCAAAAAGTTTTTGTAGTTTGATTATACGTCTTCGATGTCTTGGTATCTCTTCATTTGTTAGCTCCAGCTGCATTGCATCGAATGTCCTGATCTAAGTCGAGTTTCTTTAGAGCTGCATTAGTATTATCGTACACTATCGAACGCCTTTCCTCAGTCAATAAAGCATAGACAACATCTTTTCTTTGGTCACGGTTTTTCGGTAAATTCTTTGGTGTCTCTGATGAAATTTGATTTCAAATTTTGAATTTAGGCTAAACCTAAAGCCGATGCCTTGGAAATTTTGTCTTTCCAATGAAATTAGTGTTAAGAAATGATGTATAATTGTTTTAAGAAATCTATTATGGGTAGTGGAAAGCTTAAAGTTTTCAAAAATGTCGTGAAATCGTTGAAATCTAATCTAGTGGCACAACTGTTTTTGTTAAAGTTAAAAAAATCGAAAATAATTGTACTAAAAAATCACCAGATTTGTATCCTAGTTACAATAGAATAAACTAGAGATTGAATTCAATAAAGAAGACGTAAAGACGAGGTTTTGGTGAGGGATAAAAAATACAAAAGGGTGTAATGGAAAGATACCACGTCGTGTCAAATTTGAAGTTAAAGTACTGCAGGAAGTAGTTTTGTCTTCAACTAATGGTTCTACATCAACGTATCGAAATATTGCAATAAACAAAAATATGAGATGAACCAAACCTTGCTTACTGATCCATCTTCGGATTAAACAGCTATGAAGTGATCTCGTCGAGAATTGTTCCAGAAGTACTTGGTCCAACAAAGGAAACACGAAAATTTTGGAAAACAGTTTCCCAACGATATTCAACAAGTTCGATATCGATTTCATAATAAGAATCGTCAATTTTCACAACACTTTCTTCTTAACCAAATGTCTTTCTTTTCTTTGGTGCTGGTTCTCCCTATGCAGTCTTTGTTTTGATTGTTTTTTTCAATTTTGGGTGTGAAAATTCGATTTTTAATACATTGCGAGTGTTCAAACTTGAAACATATGTTGTATAGATTGTATATTTTCTAATACAGTAACTACCGCCATCTCTATATCAGTTCAAGTACTTCTATGATCATTCTAGTATCCTGGTACTTTATAAAATGATGAATTGAACTGTACTATTAGTAAATCTTTTGTAAATTTAACACGACCCGTCGCGTCGACTGAATTGTGTGATTTAATATTATTGTTCATGGTTTTGAGAGTTGGGTTGGGAAAGATAATGTCGGAATTACGTTTTTGACGGTGACTGTACAAATCAACAGGCTTATTTGAATAAATGCATGTTTTGCGGTTTACGTTTCAAGACAATTGAAGACACATAAAATTTTATTACTCGGAATGAAGATACAAAACATGGAACCAGAGAAAATTATTTTTGTACGACAATTTTCGTATTTACAACACGAGGTATTCGAGAAATGTCGATTTTCAAAGTTTCCAAGACTCAATTTAAGCTACTAAATTACGCGGAAAGACAACTAAGACCTTGGTGGTATGAAATTACTATTTATCAAAATCCTGCGGAGGAAAATATTTGAATCCAAAGAAAATATTGAAAATGATAATTTTTCGATAAGAGATTGCTTAACATTGGGTTAAAATAAACATTTAAAACCGATTTAAACATAAGACTTAGTTTAAAACATCGTTGGATTTTGAGCTCTTTCTGTTATCTTCAGTTTGGGTCAAGAAAATGATATTTTCTTATAATTTGAAAGAAAACTTCATCTCCAAGGACTCAAAGTGCAAACTGCGTTTATTTTTCATCATACAAAGGTCATACTAAATTTTAGTACTAAAAACAATCTTTCAAAAAAAATAGTCCAGTTTCAAGTACAAAACCTTCAACGCAATCCCCAAAAGTGCCGAAGAGTGTTCGAAAATAGTTTTTTCTATATTAAATCGGTTTTGAAAATCCTTTAGACATGGATGGCAGATGGTTTAGCCAAAAAAGGGCAACGACGCCATATTATAGGACTAGAACCTTACTGTCGCTTCATGAGATGTCCTATCAATAACGAAATGAACGGATGATTGAAGGATCAGATGTATAAACATCACAGATATGAAAGAATCTAAAAAAAAACGAAACAGATATAAAAAAACTTCAAAAACTAAATGAAAATTTGTTTAAAATAGTAAAGATAAATCTAAGCAATATCTGAATCTTCCTTATTGATTTGACAGTTGACATTTATCAATCCATCGAACTATAACTATATTTTTCGATTGGTAACACGATTTTTGTCTTTTTTCAAACTACGACATCGAGACAGGTTTATTGATGTCTTCTTGGTACAAAAGTTGGAGAAACTCTTGGCTTAGGAAGTTGTCCGAGTCATTTATTTCTAACATCGTCTACTTTACTTTTAGTTGAATTTGTAGAAGACTTGACATTAAAGAAATATGGCGGTTGGAAGTCATTAATGGTTGCTGAAGGGTATGTTGATGAATCGGTAACTAATCAAAGGCTTAAAACGTGTGTTAGTGTTGAAATAAAACCCGAATTAGGATCAAGTACATCAACGGGAGTTGTGGTAACAAAAATATGTATAATATCGAGTTGAGAATCGTAGTGAACGCATTATATAGAATTTAAATACGTTTTAGATTCAGCTTTATTAATTGACAACATCGACAATGATTAATCAATTGTTATTTGCTTTAAATGCGAATTGAATTCGTTGCGTATGAATCAATGTCTCCAATAATTTAACAAAGATACCAACTAGGAAAAAAAATTTAATATTTAATTGAATCTAGGTCTCTTATTGAATACTAAGGAGTGTTTTTGTTTGTATGCATACTTGAGAATGTGAAGGTGTTGACTACTTTAATGTACAGTAATTATTAATTAAATTATAGAATAAACAATATTGAGCAAAAAAAAGTCGCACGTTCGCACTCAAAAGAATCTAGTCTTTTGTTAGAGCTACCAAATTCGTATTTGGTCAAACACCAGAAGACAACAATATTGACAATTTGTAACAAATATTCAACCTCGTTGGTTGATTTGAAACAGTTCTTTTGAACCTCTCTGCTGCTTAAAGATACGATTTGAGTAAATTTGATATGCTAAACGCTTTTCTGTATGGTTAACTCGAAGTTGATTCATGAATCAACCAGCTGGTTTATAAAATGGAAGTGCAAAACCTTTATGAAATGAAGTAGTCACCTCCCTGGTGGAACCAAAGGTTTCTTTAGTTTATGGTATCTTAAAACATGGTGGCAACTATTGCAGATCGCTGTCTTATCATCAAGAAGTTCCCAAAAATTGATTGTTGCCATCTATGTTGATGATTGGTTGAGAATAGATGTAAGATAGAACAAAATTGAAAACTTGCACATTACATACGTTTCTTGGAATGCAAATAAAAGTCAAAACTGATGATTCCATATTCTTGTACTGAGATTTACACCAAACGCATCTTAAGGATGTTTAACATGATAGATTCAAATCCTGTAAAGACTGTAAACCCATAAACAAACCTACTTCATCAGACTATGACTACTACTCCTGCCTGTTAGTATAGTTCTGATTGGGAAATCTTAAAAAAGGCTTTACATTATGGTCTCTTGTACTGTGGAGATGTAGCCTTGGAGTTGATTTGCTTCACTGGTTCCGACCCGACGCTCAAAATCTGGACTTGTGGTGGAGCTGCCGTTAGATGAGTTGTAAGCAACCAATCGTGGCATTGACCATAACTGAAGCTGAATATGTGGCTGCAAGTGAAGACGCGAAGGAAGTTGTGTGGTTGAGTAGATTACTGAACGAAATAACAAGACGAATCTGGAATCTGGAACCCAGAGCTCTAATTCCGGACTAAGCACAAAGAGGTGCGTTTCTAAATCATACGGGAAAAAGTTTTGAATGAGCAGATCAAGCTGGAACGCGTTTAAAGTAATCGTCAATCTTGCCGAAGGTGTTGGAGCTATCTACATCGTACTTGGTGAAACACAAGATAACAACAATGGACTCTAGCGTTGAGAACGACGTTCTTCTATGTATCGCTTCATAGACAGTTTAAAAAAAATAGCTCGGTTTTTGTTTCCATTGGAATATTCTCCCAAACCTTCCAGAAACCTCTAGCAAAAGCCACGTTTCCTTTTATGCAGATCTTCTGTATAATCGCTACCATGCAGGCATAGTCTAGTGTTCTCTGGTAAAGATGGCTGCTCGGTGGAGTCCAAGGTTAACTGCCTTAAATCTCATTTCACGTTTCTTTGAGCTCTTATTGGACTTGAACACCAGTGATGGTAAAGATGGTAAACTTTGGAAACAACAGACTAACTTAAGTTCAGCGCGCTGTTCTCTTCATTTAGTTCAAGTTTACTTTGTTAGTTACTAAGCCGTTAATCATGGCAAATTCATATCAAAGATACTTATAATTATTATATCAAATTCTTGGTGTTTCTTGTTGGATGGTGATCTATAAATCTATTATTATTTGGTTTAGGTCTAAATAAATATCAATTGAGTTTCTCCCAATCTAAGAACCAGTTGATCGTTGTAAAATTGCTGATTGCTAAAATAGCTGATTCGGTAAGACTAAAAACTTTCTTTATAATGTTTGCATGACTTTTCTTCGATTTTTGAGATTGTTTTTATACGAGACACGAAATTTTCAATTATCCTATAGACTGCGCCAAATAACAAATCCTGTTGAAAGTTTGGAATATCAAATTTTGTTAATTTCAGATTTTGATTTAACATTAAAAAAATGATTTTCTATAGAGACATTTTTTGTATATTTTCCCTAAATTCGGTGATATAATTTACGTGATTTTTTCTTATATTTCACTTAATTTCTTTCTTTTTTTTACTCCATGAGATTCATTTCGTTTTTTATAATAATTCCACGTAGTGAAAGCCGTTAAGCTTCAAAATAAATCCCTCTCAATAAATTTTTTTTCACTCAAATATTTTCTCACTTTTTTGTACCATTTATCCAATTTATAAAAAAAAACTTTGTCGAACTCTCGAGATGTTCTACTGGGATCAAAAATAATATCCGACATCTTCCCTCAAACGTTTATATTTATACCAATAGTGCCACACGCTGTGAGGTGTTTATATCTATTTGTCACCTCATAAAAGGCCATTTAAGATTTAAATACATTTAAGTGGACCTTCTCGAAGGGTGGACATTGTACTGACCCCTAAGGATATCCTTGTTATCTTTCGGGGAGGTTTTTTTAGCTATACGATGTATAAAAAAGTGTGAATGATGATTTTTGTAAATGACCTCAATTTTTTTTGATAATTGTAAGCTAAGTGGGCTATTTGAACCAATTTTATGCTTGGTGGGAATTTTTCGGATTTTAAAAAATAGTATGAGGGTCCTTCTTGCGATATTTACATATTATTTTTATATATAATTCATAACTAAGCGTAGAATGAACTTGAACTCAAAAGAAATCAGAATCGGCTTCAATGGATGTTAATCGACAATATCTGACAAAAGTATACGCCAATACACCCAAATATATAAGATTTGATGTCATTAGATCTTAATCCAAGTCAACAGACATCAGAATCGACTTCAATGGATGTTAATCGATAATATCTGACAAAAGTAAACGTCAATACACCCAAATATATAAGATTTGATGTGATTCGATCTCAATCGACGTCAAAAGACATCGGCTTTAATGGATGTTAATCGACAATATCTGACAAAAGTTAACGCCAATACACCCAAATACATAATATTTGATGTGATTCGATCTCAATCGACGTCAAAAGACATCGGCTTTAATGGATGTTAATCGACAATATCTGACAAAATTATACGCCAATACACCCAAATATATAAGATTTGATGTGATTCGATCTCAATCGAAGTCAAAAGAAATCATAATCGGCTTCAATGGATGTTAATCGACAATGTCTGACAAAAGTAAACAATTCAGCAACCTTTAGGAAAGTATGCGGTGAGTGTTGTCAAAGGAGGAAAAGGCCAACTGGACATAGATTTGCCAGGATCTTCTTGGCCCTACTAAGAGGAATCTACACAACTCAGAAGAAGCGATACAACAAACCTTTATGTAGGAGCTGCACATCATTACGATCCAGGCGTTTCTGAAGGCGTAGAAAAATTAGGAAATGAACAATTATTTATAAATTAGTCGTTCTTATTACAAAACAGACCTTGTATTCCAATATGTTGAAAAAAAAAAAAATGTGTAAATTGATATTTTCAATACCGGACGTAAAATCTCACGCTGACCCCAAACGGTTTACAATCAGAATTGAAATAAATACAAGGGTTATAATTTGAAGTAAACCTTGAAATTTGATATTTTATTAAGAAAAACCTGTTGTTTCGCGATATTTCAAGAAATGTGATACACCCAATCATATTCCAACTACTTCTTAACTTCTCAATTGCAGGCTTGAAGAAGGATTTGTCTTTTGCTTCAAAATATGCTTCAATTTCAATAATTGCTTCTTCATTTGAGCTGAATTTCTTGACGGCAAGCATTTTTTCAAATCAGCAAATAGCCAGTAGTCACTGGGAGCTAGATCTGGACTATACGGTAGATGAATATTCGTTTAATTTAAACATCATTGCCATCGACTTGTAAATCGAAGCATTGGCTTGATGAATCAATAGTTTTGCCTCCAATTGCTCTATGTAGTAATCACTATTGATTATTTTTTCTTTTTGAAGATACTCTATGAACAATATCCCCAAAATTCTGAAGCCATAACTTTTTCCAGATGACTGTTTTGCCTTTGGACGTGATTCACCAGCAGCAGTCCACTCAGATGATGATCTTTTCGATTCCGGAGTGAAGTGATGGATCAAACGTCACAAATCAACGCAGAAAAATCTGAGTTATCACCAATTATATATTATAACCTCAATTGGACTACCTGAAGGTTCACTATCATCGGTGTCTGTACCACAACGTTTAAATTCAGCAAAAATATAACAAATGGTACTTTCCGATGGAGCAAAGTTTGGATAGCAATTTTGGAGCCATTTGATGTGATTTGATCTCAATCGAAGTCAAAAGACATCAAAATCGGATTCAATGGATGTTAATCGACAATATCTGACAAAAGTAAATGCCAATACACCCAAATATAAAAGATTTGATGTGATTCAACCTCGATCGAAGTTAACAGACCTCAGAATCGACTTCAATGGATGTTAATCGACAATATCTGACAAAAGTAGACGCCAATACACCCAAATATATAAGATTTGATGTGATTTGACTTCGATCGAAAACAACAGACCTCAGAATCGACTTCAATGGATGTTAATCGACAATATCTGACAAAAGTAAACGCCGATACACCCAAATATATAAGATTTAATGTGATTGAATCTCAATCGAAGTTAAAAGACCTCAGAATCGACTTCAATGGATGTTAATCGACAATATCTGACAGAAGTAGACGCCAATACAACCAAATATATAAGATTTGATGTGATTCAATCTCAATCGAAGTCAAAAGACATCAGAATCGACTACAATGGATGTTAATCGACAATATCTGACAACAGTAGACGCCAATACACCCAAATATATAAGATTTGATGTGATTTGACCTCGATCGAAGTCAACAGACATCAGAATCGACTTCAATGGATGTTAATCGACAATATCTGACAAAAGTAAACGCCAATACACCCAAATATATAAGATTTAATGTGATTGAATCTCAATCGAAGTTAAAAGACCTCAGAATCGACTTCAATGGATGTTAATCGACAATATCTGACAGAAGTAGACGCCAATACACCCAAATATATAAGATTTGATGTGATTCAATCTCAATCGAAGTCAAAAGACATCAGAATCGACTTCAATGGATGTTAATCGACAATATCTGACAACAGTAGACGCCAATACACCCAAATATATAAGATTTGATGTGATTTGACCTCGATCGAAGTCAACAGACATCAGAATCGACTTCAATGGATGTTAATCGACAATATCTGACAAAAGTAAACGCCAATACACCCAAATATATAAGATTTGATGTGATTTAATCTCAATCGAAGTCAAAAGACATCAGAATCGACTTCAATGGATGTTAATTGACAATATCTGACAAAAGTAGACGCCAATACACCCAAATATATAAGATTTGATGTGATTCAATCTCAATCGAAGTCAAAAGACATCAGAATCGACTTCAATGGATTGCTGAGCTTGTACAGTATTTAACAATGATAAATTAACATGCAAAATCAATCTTAAAACTTTAAACATAGTTTTTGGAAAGTTGGTACTTAATAAACGTCAAACGGATTTGATGATTTCTTCTAAGTGTCATGTGTCATTTCTTTTATTTTACAGTTACTATAAAAGAGCAATATACTCAATGAACTAGTTGATGAAAGAGTAGTAGAGCTGCTCTAGATCTGTATCTATGGAATTATCAAGCTTGGAACCGCTCAACCATTAACTAGACGCGAATTTCCAATGGGAAAATAGAAATAATGAAAAGAAGTTCAGTCTTATGGTTGTACACAAGCTTTCATAGAAAAGGCCAAACAAAAAGATGGAAATACAGATCATAGGTTAGATCTATGATCTTCTGTGATTGTCAAATTGTTTAGTTTTGTGATTTAAAGTCATCGTTCATTAACAAATTAGTAGATTTTCATATAAACCAGAGGAATTGAAGATTTCTATCGTTTTTATAGTATAAATCTCGTTTAAATCTTATTTATCTGTTATATTTATGTAAAATTTTCATAAATAACATCGGAAATTAATTAGAACTGACACTAATCATATCAAATGATTGAATTTTGTCACTGCATAAAAATTCCTTCTAAGTAGGGGTGTCTATTACCAAAAAATATCAAAAATTTTCCCAAGTAAATAATTTTTTGACTAAATTTCACCCTTCTGTATACATTTCATACCTAGGCGACCAGCTGGGCTTCCGAATCCATTAGTTACATAAAAAACTATTTGCATTTTTTACCTGTCATTACTCAATATATCCTTCCTAATTTTTTTTCCCTAAGAATAAGGGGTTAAAGGGAAAAATGAAAAGGTTTCAAGTTCCTTCAGGTAGTTATCTAAAAATGTGTGTGACATACTTAGATTTTTTAACACAATATAGCACATACGCCTTGCGGCGGCTGATACAACAAAATAAAGAATGTGTGAGAATTTTTTTTTCTACGAAAGGGTTATTATACAATTCAACTCGATTTTTTCCTACCAAAACACAATTAGAAAATGTTTACTTGATATTTAACATAAAGAAGAATGAAATAAAATTAAAACTTTCAAAGTACTAACTTTGTTTAAGTATAGTTGGCCTAACTATGTTTTTTTAACGATTTAATTTATTAAAAAATATATTTCTGAGAAAATAACTTACGTTCATATGATTTTCATGAAAAACTATAAAGACATATCATTAAAAATAATAATCTTCTTCACTTGAATTTTATAGATTCAAAAAAACACTAAATATTCTGATATACAGTTCAGTTCAGATATACAGTTAAGAAATAGTTAAGGCTCAATACTTTACAATGCGAAAAAATGCACAATCACTTGCCATTTGAAATCAAATCTGTATAATTTTTTCCCGTTTTTGGTAATAATTTGTGGGCGTATTTACTGGAAAGTGCCCTCTTCTCTCTAAATTAAAAAATAGTTCAAATTATTTTGTTTTTTGGTTTTGGTTGAAGGATGTCTTAGAAAACTGGGGTTTAGTTTGCGAAAATTCTAAATAAACTTGACGTAGTTCAAAAATTGAATTCAAAATTGAGTTTTCGTTAACTAAAAGTTACGAAATCATTATCGACGATTCAAACTACAAAAAAGAACTGTTAGATATTTGACTAAAAAGTGAAGATTTCTTTAAAAGATTAAAAATTCTGACTCTTCCTTAAGCACGTATCTTCAATTTCATAAAGATCGTTGCACGTTCAGAATTAGTTTATAGCTCAATACTTTACAATGCGAAAAAGTGCACAATCACTTGCCATTTGAAATCAAATCTATATAATCTTTTCACGAATTCCGTAATAATTTGAGGACGTATTTTCTGGAAAGTGCCTTCTACTATATAATTTAATTCCTGGCATGCTGTATACTGGTTTAATTTTTGTTATTGCCTTATATACAATAGGATATGGTAAGAAAATATCAATGTTGCTCTCCAGTACTACAAAAGGCAGTAATCATATCAAAAGGTACGAAATTCGACCCTTCTTGGTCTAATAGTATCACTAACGATTGATTTTTCAGCAAAAAAGTTGGTTCAACTTTATATTCCATCAAATTTGGACAATCCTTTCAAGATTCCGCCTTATAGCGTCTCAATGAAAGTTTATTCCACCGATCATTTCGTTAATTGGGTTAACTGGTGTTGTATGAACCAAGATTTCAAGGTATCCACAAAAAAGTGGATCAATTGTATTTAATTCAGGGGAATATGGTGGTCATGCTAATGGACCTCCCCAACCTATTAGGAAAAATGTTATCGAGATGATTTCTTACATCATTTAGGAAGTGCACTAACCACGTGTCTCGGAATTTGTTTTTCATTAGTTAGCGGACCTCCAGGAAACTCTCAGTTTGTGTAGTTAGTTAGGTTCTTATTTGGAGATGCTTCCTGGTAGTTTATTTATCTGATTGATCCTTAAAATAGGTTGGATTTGGTCAGTGACCAGTGAGATAGTTATTGAGCTCTGGCGCTGGATTAAAGTACTATTATTCCAATCTGACCTAGATGTTTGGTACAAATCTTCTTCCCTTTTCATTGATTTCCCAATCACTTTACCATTCGTGCTTTGTTTTGGTTGTAATTTCTTTCTAATAACTCTTACACTTTGCGATGTTTTGAACCAATAGATGTTTGCTCTTCGCCTAACTGTAACTCACTAAGAAGGCTAGTTTTGTATTAATATATGTTCTGTGATGTGTTGACTGAACTGTCCTGATTCATCCAGCACCATTCCAAGATATTTAGACTTCTGGATCTTCTTATTACATTGCTATTTAGTTTTATTGGAGGGTTTCTTGGAAATTGACTCCAATACACTAATTTGATACAAAGTTTATCAGGTCTCGTCTATTATCCACTCCCATGACAAGCAGAAGTACCACACGGATACTTGGGGATATCCTTCCGTTAGATGTCTAGTTTTGTCTCCATTTGGATAATTTAATGTATCATATCTATCTCTGTAAGTAGTTTCAATAAATAATTAAAATTTATGTTATTTTTTTTTCAGAATGTTTCGTTATGGCGAAAGGTTTTCATGGAATGTACAACATCTCCAAAGCGTGAATTAATTTTCGTTTTAACCAATTTTTAGCAGTCCTGGAATACCCTATATCATTGCAATATTTGAAAGAAAAAACATTAATAAACGTAATTTTAACAATATATAATGAATAATCGTAATCTATGGTGTGACTTTATGGAAAATATTCATCCCATAGGATCAAATTTCCTCAATAGATAAAGAAACGAATACGCATTGTCTTTATTGTTAAAATGGAATTCAATTTATTTATCTATGTGAATTGCAATTTGAAGCACATTCTGATATTTAATTATACGATTTTAGATAACGAAACGATGCATGCAATTTCTAGAAATAATTATTAATAAACATAATAAGCAGTTTTATATCTAATAGTAGACGAAACATTGAATTTAGAAATAAATAAAACGCCTCTAAAATTTTGAATTAACAACAAATTTTAAATATTTAAAATATGTCAATCAACCCTCAGCGTATAATAAATACAAAACCAAAATATACGATTATAGAAAACACAATTTGGGAATTTTCTTTTCGATATAATTTATTTTACAAAGGATGCCAAAAATTTAAACACAAATCGTAAAAATCCAAAAATCATCTGAGAGATATTGATACACCCAAATATATAAGATTTGATGTGATTTAATCTCAATCGAAGTCAAAAGACATCAGAATCGACTTCAATAGATGTTAATCTACAATATCTGACAAAAGTAGACGCCAATACATCCAAATATATAAGATTTGATGTGATTCAATCTCAATCGAAGACAAAAGACATCAGAATCGATTTCAATAGATGTTAATCTACAATATCTGACAAAAGTAGACGCCAATACACTTATATCTAATAGTAGACGAAACATTGAATTTAGAAATAAATAAAACGCCTCTAAAATTTTGAATTAACAACAAATTTTAAATATTTAAAATATGTCAATCAACCCACAGTGTATAATAAATACAAAACCAAAATATACGATTATAGAAAACACAATTTGGGAATTTTCTTTTCGATATAATTTATTTTATAAAGGATGCCAGCAATTTAAACACAAATCGTAAAAATCCAAAAATCATCTAAGAGATATTGATACACCCAAATATATAAGATTTGATGTGATTTAATCTCAATCGAAGTCAAAAGACATCAGAATCGACTTCAATAGATGTTAATCTACAATATCTGATAAAAGTAAACGCCAATACATCCAAATATATAAGATTTGATGTGATTTAATCTCAATCGAAGTCAAAAGAAATCAGAATCGACTTCAATAGATGTTAATCTACAATATCTGATAAAAGTAAACGCCAATACATCCAAATATATAAGATTTGATGTGATTCAATCTCAATCGAAGTCAAAAGACATCAGAATCGACTTCAATAGATGTTAATCTACAATATCTGACAAAAGTAGACGCCAATACACTTATATCTAATAGTAGACGAAACATTGAATTTAGAAATAAATAAAACGCCTCTAAAATTTTGAATTAACAACAAATTTTAAATATTTAAAATATGTCAATCAACCCACAGTGTATAATAAATACAAAACCAAAATATACGATTATAGAAAACACAATTTGGGAATTTTCTTTTCGATATAATTTATTTTATAAAGGATGCCAGCAATTTAAACACAAATCGTAAAAATCTAAAAATCATCTAAGAGATATTGATACACCCAAATATATAAGATTTGATGTGATTTAATCTCAATCGAAGTCAAAAGACATCAGAATCGACTTCAATGGATGTTAATCGACAATATCTGACAAAAGTAGACGCCAATACACTTATATCTAATAGTAGACGAAACATTAAATTTAGAAATAAATAAAACGCCTCTAAAATTTTGAATTAACAACAAATTTTAAATATTTAAAATATATCAATCAACCCACAGCGTATAATAAATACAAAACCAAAATATACGATTATAGAAAACACAATTTGGGAATTTTCTTTTCGATATAATTTATTTTACAAAGGATGCCAACAATTTAAACACAAATCGTAAAAATCCAAAAATCATCTAAGAGATATTGATACTGCTGAAAACATTTTTGAGTCCCTCGTATTTAATAACAGTGACGAAAATGTACATCGTTTAAAAAAATATTTAGGACATAAATCAATAAGAAGAGGTTTGCCTTTTTTTGACCGCGTTTCCATATTCCTCAGAAAAGAGGTGAACAAAAAAAAATTTTTTTCCACATTGTATTATAAAATATTTTTCCTCCAGTATAAATCCAATGAAATCAACTGATTATAAGTCATCTGATTGAAGACAATCAATCAGTACAACGTTATATTGAAAACAGATCTCAGAGTTTTAACTTGATCACGTGACCATTTATTTCGATTTTGACGTTTCGAATATTCAATATTTCAAAATGTTACAATCAAAAATACCAAAAAATACAGTAAAAAATTGATATGAGAAGCATTTAAGGACTTTTGCAATGATAGAAAGTATCAGTCAGATGAAAATGGGACGGTGAACGGATTAGCGTTGATATGAGGATTGGGCCGTGAATATAAGAAGAAAGGATGGTACGTAGTTTGAATAAAACGCAGTCTAAACCATAATGGTTGATGTTATAAAGAAATTGAAGTTATTTTTGACCGATTCAAATGTGTATTTGAACTAGCGCCGGTTAATTGCGATTCTATATGACGAAAATCGTTGTAAAAATATAAAAACTCATGTCCCGTAAGGAATTGAGTGAAATAGTTAATATAATCTAACCTAACTTATCCTAACCCAACCTAACCTAACTTAACTAACCCTTAAAGTTTAGGAGACGAATTGAGAATCAAATTAATAAATGAAATGATGGAAAATAATGTAGATAAATGGGGAGAATGATTAATAAAAGATCAGTTGAAGTTATATGCCTAATTATTAGTTTTTTTATCAAAATTAAATTTTTCGTAAGAAAAATCGAACTTTCCTCGTATACTAGGAGTCTCAATATCTCCAAAATGTTAATTATTAACGGTCTCACAAATAATTCATTAACGTTTAGTTATATTATAGATATATATAAAAAAAATTATGCAGAATATGTATATCAGTTCAATATCAGTATCAGTTAAACGGTGAACGGATTAGCGTTGATTTGAGGATTGGGCCGTGAATAAAAGAAAAAAAGATGGTACGTAGTTTGGATAAAACGCAGTCTAAACCATAATGGTTGATGTTATAAAGAAATTGGAGTTATTTTTGACCAATTCAAATGTGTATTTGAACTAGCGCCGGTTAACCGCGAATCTATATGACAAAAATTGTAATCAGATCGTTGTAAAAATATAAAAACTCATGTCCCGTAAGGAATTGAGTGAAATAGTTAATATAATCTAACCTAACTTATCCTAACCCAACCTAACCTAACTTAACTAACCCTTAAAGTTTAGGGGACGAATTGAGAATCAAATTAATAAATAAAATGATGGAAAATAATGTAGATACATGGGGAGAATGATTAATAAAAGATCAGTTGAAGTTATATGCCTATTTTAATGAAAATAGAATTTTTCTTTTAAAAAAATCGTATATAACGAGACTAAATATCTTCAAAATGTTAATTCTGTACATTGGATTCAAATCACCCTCGATAAATCGAAATTTTCTCATACTTTCACAGGGGTTGCTGTGAAACAGGTATTCGGTATATTAATTAAATAAATTTGGTTCACAATAACTACACGAACCCTCTTTTCTGTAATACAAATTTTACATTTAAAATTAACATGAAATCAATTGAATTAGATTCTATATTATAGCTGGTTAAACTAGTTTCTCAAATCTACATAAAAAAGTATGTAACTCGATATTTGAGTTATATTATTCAGATTTCAAATAATGAAACTTTTTTTTTCAAAAAAACGTTCAATAGTCTTTGAGCCCATCCATGCATGCTAACACTTAAAACGATTCTTCATATTTTCGACAAGTTTCGGATGCAATGATCTGCAGTATCCCTTTTAAAAACTTTCCTGGACTCAAGACGCGTTCCTCAAAGCAGATTTTTCAATTTGAAATATAGGAATGAGTCACGTGGTCTTAACAACGATTCTCGTTTCGTATTTGGTAAAAAAATCATCGTGGTGAAAAATCTTAATCTTAAACGACGAATTGCTTCAAGTAGACTTCAAAATGCGACCAAGCAGAAATATTTATCGAACTAATTATAATATAAAAGAAGAGAATCCATGTATCCACCAGATTTAGCTATGGGGATGTTCCAGCGAAAGCAGCACCCAAATAATAAGGGTTGAAAGATTTAACAGGTTTTTTTATAGCGTTTTGAGTGTGATTAACTTTTGGTGATGAAGTCGTCGTGTTTGACTAGTTTTTCGAACTTTAATAGTGGCTGCAAGATGAATTTGTTGAAGGTAGTCCATAATCTACTGATATTGTAGAATAATCATGTGATGTAGAGTGAGATTGGGGCATTTTTGGGGATTAGAACCACTCGCATACCAATAGCTGAAGACTAATTATTTAAACAGTTAAAACATCGAATTGATTGGTCATCCACAGTACCCAAGGATGTCAACTTTTTCTACATCTGAAGAAGTAGTTGATGTCTTCAAATCGTATTGGTTCGAACGCTCGGAGACGAGGAACCCTCTTAGTATCTAGCATAGAAGATTTGATCAGACGTTCTGAAAAGTTCTGAACATAATTTTGGACATGAAACCTTTCTTTGAATGTACGACTAGCAACTAATGGACTGCGCTGGGTAATATTGCATCATACAACTCCGACTCTGTTCATTTATATCTTTTACTGTATATTTCTTTTAATATAGAACGTTTGATGATATAAATCTGATGTATAAAACCAGATTTCGAATATATACTTTTATTCTTAGCCCTGACGGCTGAGTTGAAATCATTTTTTGTAAAATTGGGTATGAAAAGAACTTTTACCTGTGCCCGAAACCAGGTTGTATCAAAGATTTCGTTCAAACTTATTAGTACGGTCAAATTAGACCAAAAAATAAGAGTGAGATTATAGAAATTCCCATCAAGCTGAAAATCGATAAAATTGTTTAAAATACCATTGAAAATGGAATTTGAATGTTCTTCATCATTTTAGTGTATGGAAAAAGTTTTTATTCAAGATCAAATGTCAAAAAAATCAGTTTGTCGCAATTTTCAAGAAAACGGCGAGTCTTATCAAAAAATAGTTTTGACAAAAATTATAGATCATAAAATTATCTACAAAAAATGTATTAATACTTTTTTTTCTAAAAGCTACTGTTTCTGAGATATAACGATTCAAAAAGTTGTAAAAGTTATAATCCGGTCAATTTAGACATTCAAAGTTACATAAATTCCGCCCAATCTGAAAATCAGTAAAATTATCCAAAATAGAATTGAAAATTAAATTTGATCATTATTTCCGTATGTAAAAAATTTTGTTCAAGTTCAAATGTCAAAAAAATGAGTTTATCGCAATTTTCAAGAAAACGGTGAGTTTTGTGATGAAAATACCTCAGAAAAAAATTGTAAATCATAAAATTATCTACGAAAAACGTCTGAATACTTTTTTTCTGCGAGCCATCGTTTCTGAGATATAACGATTCAAAAAGTTGTAAAAGTTATAATCCAGTCAATTTAGACATTCCAAGTTACATACACTCCCACCAATCAGAAAATCAGTATAATTGTCCAAAATAGAATTGAAAATTAAATTTGATCATCATTTCCGTGTATGTAAAAAATTTTATTCAAGTTCAAATGTCAAAAAAATGAGTTTTTGGCAATTGTCAAAAAAATAGTGAGTTTTATCAAAAAATACTTCCGGCAAAAATTGTAGATCATAAAATTATCTATGAAAAACGTCTGAATACTTTTTTTCTGCGAGCGATCGTTTCTGAGATATAACGATTCAAAAAATTGTAAAATTTATAATTTTTCAGATTTACTGTCGATTTACAACTTTTTGAATCTTTTTATCTCAGAAGCAAAAGCTTATAGCAAAAAAAGTATTGATACGTTTCTTGTAGATAATTTTATGATCTACAATTTTTGTTTGAGGTGTTTTTATGATAAAACTCACCGTTTTGCTGAAAATTGCGAAAAACTCATTTTTTTGACATTTGAACTTTTTTTTTCCATACACGTAAATGATGGGGAACATTCAAATTTTAGTTTCAATTGTATTTTAAAACTGATTTTCAGCTTGATCGGAATTTATGTAACATCGAATGTCTAAAATGACCGGATTATATAAAATTTGGTTTGGTCCACTGGATTTTGTATAAATTTCTATTAAAGATTAAAAAAATGTTTTGTTCGGATTCGTAATACCTTACACAAATATTGTAAGATGAAAGGATAATTTTTGTTTTGTAAACTTACTTTTTTAAAAATGGTCCGTTAAATTTCTGTTTATTATTTTTTTTAATTCCTATTGCGAAGTATAGAAATGAGATAAACGAAAAAGCATAATTGCAAAATTCGATAGGAATCTCAAAAATTACGCACTTCAAAATATTATTGTTCCTAAGCGTCTGTCTGTCTCAAAATCCCTAGGGCATATAAGCAAATACATCTCTTTTTTCCATGTAGAGATTTTTTCAAAAAACGGGACACTGGATGACTACAGTTTGTTTTTGGATTATTTTCATCAGTTCTACGATGCGTTTTACAAAAAAATTTAATTGTAAAATAAAAGGATAGTCCTAGAAGTATCTAGCCCAACAAAGAAAAAATTAAAATTTTGGTAAAAAATTTCTTTTTCAACTTTTCCCAGCGATGTTCAATAATTTCTATATTTCTTTTTTCTTATCCAAATGCGGCCGATTTCTTCGCTTAAACTTTATAAAAACGTACTAAAAATTCACGCCGTTGGAAAATTTTCCATTTTCAAGATAATCAATGGAAATTATCCCAAGTGGATCCCAAAAAACCATCGTCTGCAGATGGAACGGTCTTTGCAATCTTTGGAGCCGGTTCTTTTTTTTCAGTCCTTTATTTTGATCGTGATGGACCCACGTTTCATCCATGGAGTTATTTTTCAAGCAACTACCACCAACTCTAGGTCAGACCAGGTTTTTCTGGAACCATTCTCATAAGTTAGAGGTCTCAATAAACACAACGTCCTTTAAAGCTTATTTCTACAGTTATTTCTAACAAATTTATTATCATCTTTAGCAAACTAGTGATGCATCTCTTTGGTATATAGATGTTTTGACATATCCACATCCATACCACTAGGAGTGTATGGAGATAAACCTCTTTAGATAACTAAATCTTAGTCTTTCCGATGACCAAGCGGCCTCAAAGGCTCTAACTTGTTAATAAACACAAAGTAACCTTAAAGAAACTAACAGTCTTTGCAAAAAAGGGGCGGGAGCCTCTGTATGACCTCAAGTCACATCAATCAACGAAGTAAACGCCTAAGACAATTCAGAAGATTCATAAGAAGTTTGAGGAAACTTCTCCAGATATTCAGCGACGATATTAAACTGGTGGCTGTTGTTTTAACGGATAATTAATCAAATAGTACATTAAAATGATAGGGATGATGGGTGCGATTACAAATCATTCAGGATGTCTTCGGAATTGGTCTTGAACTGAAATTGTATTCGATCAATATATGTATTATTGTTAAATTAGAACTACAGCTGGTACAAATGAACCCAGCGGTAGAAGACATTAGATAACCATGGGTGAATCTTGAAAGGTCGATTTTTATTCTTCGTACAATGGTTAAGACTTGTCTGGAGGGATCTGCGAAGTTATTTGGTTGGTTACACTTAAATGTATATTGTTGTAATTGTGGTTAATTATTTTATATTTTCTAAAATAAAGATGTACAGGTCATAAAACCAGGCATACATTTAAATATATAATCGATAATACAATCCCAAAATATATTAAGTTTAGCTAGTAGGTAGTTAGTTCTCTCCGATCCTTAATATTGTAAGAACAAACCTTCGAAGTTCTAATATAAACTGATAACGTTTTATTTTATAAAATTCCGTTTTTTCACTGTATTCTCCAGCAGCTGATCCAATCCTGCGCTTTTATTAAACTCAACCGTGTGTTTTGTGATTTTTTTTTTCAAAAAAGTATTTCGGTTTTGCAAAGAAAAATATCTTTTTGTCCTTTAAAAAATCCTTTAGGTACGGATTTTAATATCGAGGGTGGACAAAGGATTCCGTTTGTCATCTCGATCGAAAAAGTGATGAAAAGTGTAGATCCTGTTAAAAAGCAATTCTGTTTGCTAACAGATGTTTCAGAGGGTTTCGAACCGAATACAAAACAGATTATAAAGTCGTACATACACAAGTCCACAAAAAAATTATAAATTGAAAGGAATGTTGACATTAGATACACAATAATTGGTAGAAATATATAAAAAAGAAGAAGAAATTACAAGAGGGATTCAAGATAAGGTTCAAATTCATACTGATTTTGATCGGTCAACATGAAACTGTTGGCGAAGAGTTTGAATTTGATCTTCAAGAGGTCGAGGAAGATGCTTGGTTCTCTTGCAAAAACGCAGTCTTGGAAAAGGATAAATCACAAATCACGGCACATCTTACAGTCAACGAAGCTTGACAAAACTCTATAAAATTTTTTTCTTATATAGTGTATTAATGGGAATTTCTGTTCCAGGGTTGCAAACCATTCTTGGGTTTATCTACGTAACCAGGTCTGGTTCAGGCTTGAAAACGAGGGATCCCATTAAATCTGGTCCTATATGGACTTAGATCTGGAATCCTGTCGTTAATTTGTACAATCTATTAACTAAAAAAATAACTTTCGATATGATATTTGATTTTCACAATTTCTGTACGAGGAAAATCTTTTTTTGGTGCCCTACTAGTTATTTAATCCCAATTAATTGCATTTTCATCTAAAGTATGTTCAAATGAACTGATTAAATCTTCAAATACGGTTTCTACTAAACCAGCAGAGTAATTCCAAGGAGTTGTAGCAACTTTCGGGGATGGTTTTTTAATCACAGTATTCAACAAACTATTCCTTCATTCCTCCTTGGTATAATTTATGAAAATCAGTTCTACAAACTTAAATTGGTGAAAAAAAAATGAAAATATTCATTATTAGGAAATGATTTTCACGTATTTATTTAAACACCCCGTATTACTCGGTGAACTTTGGAGATTTTTATCTTTCGTACTATCAACTTTATAAATGTCAAAATCAGATGACGCCACTTTATTAAACCGTCGTATAATTTCTACATTACAGAATAATTTTCATTTTGCATTTTGGTAAATTTCGTATTATGCAAATCCTGTATGATAATTATCCTTGTTACAAGGACTAGGAGGACTTCGGATCCTGTTTATAGAGCTTTGCCGTTGACAGAGATGGATTCGACTTTTGGTAACATTTGAATTTCGTCACTTTTTACCCATTTGATAATTTCGTCGTCATTTACCAAATATGACATGAACAGTGTTGTCGCAACTAGGACGATTTGAATTTTACAGTTGGTAACGATGTTTTAGAGAATTACGGATGATATATAGTCAAATTTTCGCGATTGTCGAGGGTTTATTACAGCGATGTCGTGTTGGAAAAACATTCACTTCTGCTTTATTAATTTCAAAGATAAAATGTTATTTGAAAATAAACAAATTCTTGAAAATATAACAATCATTTATATAAGTGCTTCGCTCAGGTCTTTTAGACCCATACCATGGAAGTAATTTCTTTCCACTCTTTTTTTTTTCGTTTTCCACTACTAAGTTCTTAGATATTCCATAACCTCTGTGTACCATCTTCACCATGATTTTCCTTTTTTTCTTAGTCCTTCTTGTTTTATGTCCATATCTTTTTTTGTAGCTCCAAAATCTGGTATTCTCTAACCCAGCCACTGCATATGCTCAAATAGATTCCTCATTTCATTATTTGTTTTCCTCCACCATAATTCTTCCATTTTCTCACCTCCTAATATCCTTCTGAGTATTTTTCTTTCCCTTATATCTAACCGCTTCCACAGCTCACTGTTGGTATAATTATTTTCTTGCTCAGATGTAGCTTAACTTCTCATTGTTTTTTTCTTTTGTAGTATCGTCATTATCATTAACTTCGATTTATCTTCGTTGTTTCGTAGATTCACTGTATCTACCGTTTTTATGAAGACACTACAAGTTTCCTTAAGCTCGTTTTCCGATGTTAAAAGTGAAAAACGAATGAAAGATAAAAATGACAAAAAAACAAAGAGGAATAAGCAAATTGTCCAACGAAAACTGTAGTGAAAAAAAAATACGAAGACTGCGTTATGGATAAACCACCGGAGTGGAAACTTGGACCTTGGAAGCTCAAATGATCAAAAAACTTGAGATGTGGCTCTATAAAAGATCCTGAAGGTACCTGGACTGACAAAATCATCAACGACGAAGGACTGGGACGCGTTATTTGCAAAAGATGCTGGTGACAATTATTAAACAGAAATCTGAGCCTCCAGGTCGGATTAGGATTCATGAAATGTTATGTACGAAGTGGAAAATTGGACCTTGGAAACTCAAATGATCAAATAACTTGAGATGTGGCTCTATAAAGGATCATGAAGGTACCTAGACTGACAAAATCATCAACGACGAAGGACTGGGACGCGTTATTTGCAAAAGATGCTGGTGACAATTATTAAACAGAAATCTGAGCCTCCAGGTCGGATTAGGATTCATGGAATGTTATGTACGAAGTGGAAAATTGGACCTTGGAAGCTCAAATGATCAAATAACTTGAGATGTGGCTCTATAAAAGATCCTGAAGGTACCTGGACTGACAAAATCATCAACGACGAAGGACTGGGACGCCTTATTTGCAAAAGATGCTGGTGACAATTATTAAACAGAAATCTGAGCCTTCAGGTCGGATTAGGATTCATGGAATGTTATGTACGGAGTGGAAAATTGGACCTTGAAAGCTGAAATGATCAAATAACTTGAGATGTGACTCTATAAAGGATCCTAAAGGTACCTGGACTGACAAAATCATCAACGACGAAGGACTGGGACGCGTTATTTGCAAAAGATGCTGGTGACAATTATTAAACAGAAATCTGAGCCTCCAGGTCGGATTAGGATTCATGGAATGCTATGTACGAAGTGGAAAATTGGACCTTGGAAGCTCAAATGATCAAAAAACTTGAGATGTGGCTCTATAAAAGATCCTGAAGGTACCTGGACTGACAAAATCATCAACGACGAAGGACTGGGACGCGTTATTTGCAAAAGATGCTGGTGACAATTATTAAACAGAAATCTGAGCCTCCAGGTCGGATTAGGATTCATGAAATGTTATGTACGGAGTGGAAAATTGGACCTTAGAAACTCAAATGATCAAAAAACTTGAGATGTGACTCTATAAAGGATCCTGAAGGTACCTAGACTGACAAAATCATCAACGACGAAGGACTGGGACGCGTTATTTGCAAAAGATGCTGGTGACAATTATTAAACAGAAATCTGAGCCTCCAGGTCGGATTAGGATTCATGGAATGTTATGTACGAAGGAGAAAATTGGACCTTGGAAGCTCAAATGATCAAATAACTTGAGATGTGGCTCTATAAAAGATCCTGAAGGTACCTGGACTGACAAAATCATCAACGACGAAGGACTGGGACGCCTTATTTGCAAAAGATGCTGGTGACAATTATTAAACAGAAATCTGAGCCTTCAGGTCGGATTAGGATTCATGGAATGTTATGTACGGAGTGGAAAATTGGACCTTGAAAGCTGAAATGATCAAATAACTTGAGATGTGGCTCTATAAAGGATCCTAAAGGTACCTGGACTGACAAAATCATCAACGACGAAGGACTGGGACGCGTTATTTGCAAAAGATGCTGGTGACAATTATTAAACAGAAATCTGAGCCTCCAGGTCGGATTAGGATTCATGAAATGTTATGTACGGAGTGGAAAATTGGACCTTAGAAACTCAAATGATCAAAAAACTTGAGATGTGACTCTATAAAGGATCCTGAAGGTGCCTAGACTGACAAAATCATCAACGACGAAGGACTGGGACGCGTTATTTGCAAAAGATGATGGTGACAATTATTAAACAGAAATCTGAGTGTCCAGGTCGGATTAGGATTCATGAAATGTTATGTACGGAGTGGAAAATTGGACCTTAGAAACTCAAATGATCAAAAAACTTGAGATGTGACTCTATAAAGGATCCTGAAGGTGCCTAGACTGACAAAATCATCAACGACGAAGGACTGGGACGCGTTATTTGCAAAAGATGCTGGTGACAATTATTAAACAGAAATCTGAGCCTCCAGGTCGGATTAGGATTCATGAAATGTTATGTACGGAGTGGAAAATTGGACCTTAGAAACTCAAATGATCAAAAAACTTGAGATGTGACTCTATAAAGGATCCTGAAGGTGCCTAGACTGACAAAATCATCAACGACGAAGGACTGGGACGCGTTATTTGCAAAAGATGCTGGTGACAATTATTAAACAGAAATCTGAGCCTCCAGGTCGGATTAGGATTCATGGAATGCTATGTACGAAGTGGAAAATTGGACCTTGAAAGCTGAAATGATCAAATAACTTGAGATGTGGCTCTATAAAGGATCCTAAAGGTACCTGGACTGACAAAATCATCAACGACGAAGGACTGGGACGCGTTATTTGCAAAAGATGCTGGTGACAATTATTAAACAGAAATCTGAGCCTCCAGGTCGGATTAGGATTCATGAAATGTTATGTACGGAGTGGAAAATTGGACCTTAGAAACTCAAATGATCAAAAAACTTGAGATGTGACTCTATAAAGGATCCTGAAGGTGCCTAGACTGACAAAATCATCAACGACGAAGGACTGGGACGCGTTATTTGCAAAAGATGCTGGTGACAATTATTAAACAGAAATCTGAGCCTCCAGGTCGGATTAGGATTCATGGAATGCTATGTACGAAGTGGAAAATTGGACCTTAGAAACTCAAATGATCAAAAAACTTGAGATGTGACTCTATAAAGGATCCTGAAGGTACCTAGACTGACAAAATCATCAACGACGAAGGACTGGGACGCGTTATTTGCAAAAGATGCTGGTGACAATTATTAAACAGAAATCTGAGCCTCCAGGTCGGATTAGGATTCATGGAATGCTATGTACGAAGTGGAAAATTGGACCTTAAAAGCTGAAATGAAGTTTACTTTTAGAACTTAAAGTTTTTGCCTCAAATCAAGATCGTTTTATAACCTTAAAGTTTCCAACTTCAGATCGTGTGTAAATTAACAATTTTCAAAGACTTCAGCACTGGTTTATATAATAATATAAACTTATTTTTAAGTTTATACTAAGGAAACTCGAAACCATCAACGTCGAGAGTTTTTTAGTCATTATTATTAAATATTTTGCTATAGACTAAACAGTCGAAAGTGCTTGCAGACTGATATGCGATATTTAGCACATTTGAAGAAAACTCTTGATGATTTATACAGTAGTTTTTATTTATTTTCGTTTTCTTTGAGAGCCATTATACAGAAACATCGAGAAATTAATGCCGTGTGTATCATATTTATGTCGATAAATGATTTCTTGGAAACGATTACATTTACTTATGCCGATGATATCTCAAAATGAATGTCGATATTCATGTGTAGAAATTTGTAAACCTCAATTTAAACATGCCGTAAATATAAATAAATCTGCTGGATATAACAATCTAACTCTTTAAAAAAAATTATCACCAAGTTAATTAACACTAGAAGACGAGGAGACGGATGACAAATGACAGGTGACAGATGACAGATGAAATTACGAAACGTCAAATGATACTTTTAAATACAATTTAGAACTAGAAGGTCAAAGAATAAAACAGGGAATGAGATTCAAGTATAAGGGATGTTTTAAGAAGACGAAACAACTATTGTAGACTACCCTCTTATTTATAAACTACAAAGAGGGGTAATTATCATAAAACTTCATGTAGTGAAAGCGCTATCAACGAAGACATTAAAAAAGTTGACAAAACAATTTAGGATAATCATAAAGCTGAATTTCTAACGGATTCCACCCACGAAAATAATTTTTTTATCCTTGGGAAGGATGAGTTACACCTTCAAAATATAATATAACACCTTAATTAGAATTTTTACTTCAAGTTATTACTATTAAAGATGTTATTTTCAATTTCTGTCTAGCTCTTATAGTGAAAACACCTTTTTTTATAATTAAAATATGATATAAGTTTTTTAATAACGAATTTTAATGTTTCAAATGTTTATGTGGCGCAGTCAATAGGATACGAACCTACGCTCCCAAACTTAATCTGATTTCTAAGTTAAATATTCTTCAAATTCCTGAATTCAATGATATCTTAGCATACTATACATTTCTTGGCACCCAAATGACCTTTTCCGGTTCCAAATTGATGATATTTATATAGATAAATAGATAAATCAAATCCAATTATTAATCAAATTACAAACAACGAACTGATGATCATTAATGTAGAATCCCAAGAAGATTTTATTGAAAAGAAGATGGCTGATATCCTAAAAATATCAAAGGAACGTTTCGGATGAGTTTTCAGGTGTTAAAAGCTCTGTTTGAAGTAGCTGTCCGAGCTCTTCTTCTTTTTACCATGAAGACCAAGTTCAGCACTCTCACTATCTTCAAGATTGTTCATTTCTGCGTTCTAATGTCGTCTAATCTTTTTATACATAGATTTTTACTTTGTATACTTCTTAGTTTTTCCATTTCGATTATTCTCATCGTCTGCACTGTCTAAATCCAATCTGGTCTTTTGAAGTTCAAGCAGCTTTCATTGTTTCTCTAAAAATATTTCCTGGTATTTGAAATTTTTCGCTAGTGCGATAATTTTTAAGTCGATTTCCAACTTAAATCACTAGGTATTTGGTATTCTCGGTGTAGATGTCCATGTTTAGTTGTTTTGCTTTAATGTAGTAATCTTTGGAGATTATCTCCAGTATCGGCATCGTTGCAAATACGTACGACGTGGAAAAATGTATTCTCCATTTCAAATCCCCTTTTTTTTGAGTAAGTTTTCTATTATTCTCAATCAAACACAACAAAAAATGAAAAAATTTATGATTCTGAGCAGTTTATAGCTATGGAATCAGTATGAACTGATTCCTGAGCTAGGAAAGAAGCAACAGTTAATTGAGAGCAGTATTATTGGACGCGCCTGGTATAATATTAACATACCACTTTTTTGAGACAATAATATCAAGATAATGTGTCACAAATCAATTAAACATAAACAAATATTTATAGTGAGCTCAAACCAATAAGGGAAGCATTTTATTCATTTTTATAACCTCCAAAACATGCATCAACCGCTTCTTCGAGTATAGAAAAATAAGAAGAAATCATCGATCTAAACGACCCGTCAAATCGATGTTTGTTAGATCAACAACGTTTTTGTTTGAGAGCTCGTATTGTCGATGTGGAAAATGATTCCTTCTTTTTTGTGAACAATTTCTAGGAAAATTTGTATCAAATTGATTCAATCTTCAATGAAAATCATAAAAAAATCCATTATTCGATGAATGTTTCAAGTGTCAAATGTCAAACTTCATAACGGTAATGTCAGATTTGACATATATCAGTTTTGTCACATCTCAAGAGAATATTTTTTTACGAAAGCTGCTAATTAAGTTATGAGACAAATAAAAACAAATATTTATAAACCAATTATGGAAGCATTTTATTCGTTTCTATAACCTCCAAAACATGCATCAACCGCTTCTTCGAGTATAGAAAAATAAGAAGAAATCATCGATCTAAACGACCCGTCAAATCGATGTTTTGTTAGATCAACAACGTTTTTGTTTGAGAGCTCGTATTGTCGATGTGGAAAATGAATCGTTATTTTTTGTGAACAAAAATTTGAATCAAATTGATTCAATCTTCATTGAAAATCATAAAAAAATCCATTATTCGCTGAATGTTTCAAGTGTCAAATGTCAAACTTCATAACGGTAATATCAGATTTGACATATCCACATCATTGATGCCATATCTCAAAACTAGTCTCAACTGAAGAGTTGACATAAATTGTTTTGATGTTACATTATGAAATAAATTTTATTTTTAATAATAATCGATAGTTTATCGGATTTGTTTATATTCTTTAAACAAATCCATCGTAAATTTTATATGTTGGAATCGAAATCATTAAAAAAATTCTCACAGAACCTGAACATTTAAACCCTTATCGAAAAATGAAAAAAACCTTTTTCTTTCCTAAAAATAAAAAACGATTAAAAAGTAGAAAAAATCGATTCATCATCTCTCCAAGTCGTCCAGATAAAAAAGCTTTATAACCCCTAAAAAGAATAGACGGGTATAAATACAATAAAAGAAACACCCTACACTAGATTTTACCTAATGTCTTCGATAAACTCAATATAAGAAGAAACTTCTGCGGGGATGGTTTCCCTCAATCCTAATAGAATTCAAACTCGGACCCTTTTTTAAATAAACTGAAGATTTTTTTATATAGTTTGGTATTTGATACAGGGGTGAATCGGTTTCAAAACTACAAAATATTTTCGAATACTTTTATGATATTTACACTATACACTATTTACCACTAAACACTACACTCACACTTACACTATTTGAAAAGCACCTTAGCCACAAACAGCTGTTTTTTAAACCAGGAAAAGATCTGAGAAAAAAGAACCCACTCAAAAATCAGTGCTAGGTCCAGAACTTTTGTTAGGTTACCTCTAAAATTATTCTCAAACTAGAGCTACGTGGTGTCATCACTGGAAGGTACAATTTCTGGTGTTCCAAGCACATACTTTACTCCATAGCAACCTTTGAAGACGACACGGTAATCATGGTAAAAGATGTAGAAAATTTATAAAATCCTCTAAATTTGTTACAAAACTAGTTCCATCAGTAAAAAATTAACGTCATTGCCAGTAAATCAGTCCAAATGAGATTTACAACAAGAAAATTTGTTTGTACATGGAAAACACATACCAAAAACAAGAAAAAACAGTTTGATTTGAAACTATAAACTGGATCATCTACAAAACTATGTTCGTACCAATCTGGTCGTATGGAATAGACTTTCAAATCCGTAGATACTCTAAACATTTCAATCCGAAACGGTAAATTCTAATCAAACAATAACTATCTAAACATCCCACTAATCAAAACTTTCCACGAGATACAAAACTCGATATCAACCAGTTACTAGCAGAGAAAAGATTGAAGAGACTATGGCCAGAAGATCTCCCAGATGGTTCAATAATCACAGACTTTGATCTTGAGCAAAAAGCAGAAATTTGACAATATCCGAAGCGATGAAAATCGAAGAGTTCTCCATAAAAATAGTGTCTGCATGTGGATATTAATCTTGAACTTCTGTATGCTGTAGTGCTCAGAAAAGACGTGATGATTACACAAGCTTGCACTTCTCCAACGAAAGCACTTTCTTCCAGAAGAGCTCGATATTCATTAGCCTGTCGAATAGATCTTGCGAATACTGTTCTAGGTGGTATTAAATTGAAGATCCAACGCAACGGAAAACCGCTCTTGGAATATCCAGTGCATACGACTCAGTATCAGAATGACTAGTGCTATTGTAGGAACCATCCCCATAGATATGTTACCACTTGAATCCAGGAACGAGGAAAATGACAATAAAATCGTCGATAACACCAGAATAGTTAACGAAATCGCGACCAAAGACACCAGAGATGAATTTACCATTGTCAAAGGATTGGATAGACAGAAATCATTGGAGGTGGTGAATAGTTAAGTACTTAACCCAACTACGATCTGGATACGGATACTTTCGATCCTACCTGTTCAAATGAGGTAAATTACTTGAGGAGAAGATATGGGCAAAGCATTACAAACATTCCGTTGTTCAAATGGGATAATTTGGTCGATAACTCGATGACGTGGAGCAGAACTAAAGCTGGAACCTGAAATAGATTCAGCTTGAAGAGGAATGGTTTTAGTGAGGTAAGAGATTGGATGTCTTCTGTCCATTTTCAGGAATTTGAGCTTACTAATGATAGCACTCACTCAAATTTGACATTTTCTCAATCGGTTCAGTAAAGTCTTCTAAACGATGTCATAGCAGCGTTTGTTTTTATGGTTTTAATTGATAATGGATTCAGTGTGAGTCTAAATTTTATATATCTGCTTGTGGATAATGGATTGAGCCTCTTCAATTTACATCCCGTTGCTATAATCGAAACTCTTAGAGGCACGATATTCATTTGAAGATTGTCGTTTCTTTAATCAGAGTTTAGCTGGTGTTGTTTTGTATGAAAAAACTCCTGCTTTCTAGGTTTGAAGACCGTGGGTCTTTAGTGCTTAGGACATAAATTAAGTGCATAAGGGCCGTTGCGGATCTGGTTTTATTTCGAGGAGGGTGCCGAGATAACAGGTAGACGTGAGTCTGTAGTTCCTGGGTTGATTTTTATATATATATATTTTTTTTTCGGATAGGCAAGGGTTAGAAATCGAAACACGACACCCTGTTATATCGTTAATGATGCAATTTGATTGATGATTTTACGTGATTGATCATTTTTACTATATTTTGTGATAATTGACGTAGATTCGAGTGTGAAATTTTAAATTTAGAATTTTTGTGGGAATGCGACTGAATGTTTAGATTCAATCATGAGAATTCCAACGGAATTTACGAATTAAATGATTCAACTTATACACAAATAGATTAAAATGATCATAGTGATGATAATAAAAAGGAATAGTCAAAAATTTTGATGTGGAAGATGATTTTACTTTACCTGACTACAATTTAAGTAAAATACTATTGAAAGATTATTTAGTAGTTAGAAAAAAAGCAACTGAATGTATTGGATCTGATTCAGAAGACGAAAATACACCATCTGTTGACAGAAATGCAGAAATAACTTTAATATTGTTCTGGAACGATAAAACGGCTTCAATTGATGACGTTAATCACGTGGATCAATTCCTAAGAAAATCTCTGATGGTTATTCCATTTGAAATTCGAAGATTAATTCCGCTTTAACACATTCAACACTGCACAGATAACTTGAAGGAATTTTAAACCCCAAAACCTTATTACGGAGTTATTGGTAACGATTTTGCCTCAAAGAAGCGATCCGGATTCGGATCAGAGTGTGTGCCAGCCTTTAAATATTATCGGGTTAGTTTAAACTGCGGTTTAAGGTTAAACAAAGGATCCTAACCTAACTTTTGTAATATTGTTTACATTTTTACAATATTATAAACTGTATTAATGTAGTGATTTGAAATTTACAAATCGTATTTGATAAAATTATCCTAAAACAAGTTTTTCCGTCTAATTTATAACGATTCGATTGCATTTTAACGAATACGCTTATGGTGGATCAAACAAGGGTTTTTACAATCTGCAATTGATATTAGAAGAATTATCGCAGTGCCTAGTTTAGGCTAAGTACTTTTGGTAAACGATTAAATCTATTTTTTTTCTATAATTTGTTTTTTTAACTGCCGTTTATCTCCTTTTAAGTAACGATAATGAATTTGTAACGTCCTAATAGGTAAAAAAAAATCCGTATATGTATGAAATAGATCGTTATCAAATTCCATATAATTTTCCATACGCCCATCAACAACCTAACCTCAATATCTTTATATAAATAAAAATTATGATTAGAATGCAATTCGACTTTATAAAGAAGGAAGTAGAAAAGGCGCACGTTGAATTTTTGATTCGTATTTTATTTTATTATGGTGAAATAGCATCGGGGCCGGCCATTTCCGTCATTCGATTGTTTAGTTATTACGATGACCAATGCCAACTTTATATACGCATTCCGAAACGCAAATATTTGAAAACTGACTTCATTAATTTCCCGAACGCGTGGCAATCGCATTATACAGTACGAACTTAATATATATAAGAGACATACTGTATAGTTTGTTTTAATAAAACAAAATTTTCGATATCTCAGAACTGAATCCATACATTTTACACCCATAACTTTATTTAGTGTAAGCATTTTCATATTTTAATTCGAATTTCGCGCTCTAGAAAGGAAATCTTGAGAGGTTATGTTGGTAACACTGATCGAGACTTTTGGTCAGACAGATGTAAACACAATAAAAATAAAGATCATTTTGAACTTTATTTTTTTGAATTTATTCGGCCATCCGACAAAGAAGTTTACATTAGTTCAGTTTGTTGATTTTGTTAAAACATTTGATAAAGTTCGATTGATGGATTTTAGCTTGAAACCATAGAACACGATGGGTGTAGTTTGGAAACTTGTAGAGTACCAGAAAAACAGGAACCAAAAATACAAAAATGGTATGAAAGATGGACGAAAATTAATATGTAGATTTGAGGAAGACATATTATGTCCATTATATACCTCGGCATTGATAGTTTTACCACCTGGAATTATTTCAAAGTATACTGAACCTTCATAATTCCACCAGGCACACAACAAAACTTTCCGCTCTATCTATGACAGATTTTGATAATTGTCTTTTATCTAACCACTGATTTATCACATTATGACATGATTAAGCAAGAAAATAGGCTTCAATTTCAGCAATTGCTTCCTCATTTCTTATCCACAAGCATTTTTTGAGATTAGTAGTCACTGGGAACCAAATCTTAACTATATGGTGGATGGACTCGTTCGATTCAACCATCGTTGCAATCGACTTGTGAATCGGTGTATTGTCTTGATGAATTAGTGGTTTTTGATGCGGTTTTTTTCATGATTTTAGCATTCAAACGGTCCAATAACTCTATGTAGTATTCGTTTTTAATAATTTTCCCCCCTTTTGGAGATGATCTATGAATAATATTTCATAAACATCCCGTAATACTGAAGACGTCGCCTTTCCAGTTGACTGTGGTCGCTTCGAACGTGGTTCACCACTGTGGTCCACTAAATTGATGATTGTTTTGATTCTGGCAGTGATGGATCCAAATCTGATTTATTACATGGCCAAACACTGTTCTGAATCATCCACAAGTTGTTGTTTTTGATCGATTATGAGTAAACGCGACACCTACTTTGAAAAAAGCTTTCTCATGATCAAATCTTGTACATAATTGTAAAAACACTGCCTTCTGATATCTTTAAGGCTTCAGCTATCCAATTTGTGGACTTTTTTGATGTTTTCTGGAGTAACTACCTCAGTTGGACAACCAGAACGTTCACCATTTGTACGACCACGTTAAAATTCATTAAAACCAATAACAAATGGTTGTTTTCGATGGAGTAGAATCCGGATAACACGTTTGATACTATTGAAAGATTATTTAGTAGTTAGAAAAAAAGCAACTGAATGTATTGGATCTAATTCAGAAGTCGAAAATACACCATCTGTTGACAGAAGTGCAGAAATAACTTTAATATTGTTCTGGAACGATAAAACCAGAAAATTTTAACCAAACGGCTTCAATTGGTGACATTAATCACATTGATCAATCCCTAAGAAAATCTCTGATGGTTATTCCATTTGAAATTCGAAGATTAATTACGCTTCAACACATTCAACACTGCACAGATAACTTGAAGGAATTTTAAACCCCAAAACCTCACGGAGTTATTGGTAACGATTTTTTTAAGGATGCGTATCTGTTGGAATACGTTTGCCTCAAAGAAGCGATCCGGATTCGGATCAGAGTGTGTGCCTGCCTTTAAATATTATCGGGTTAGTTTAAACTGCGGTTTAATACGGATAACACCTTTGAAGCAATTCCTGAGCTTGTTCAGTATTTTTCTTTCATCAAGAAGCAATTTTTGAAAATATGAGAGGTAGCTAACAAAGTTAAAATGGCGATTGATAGGATTCATTAGAAACTGATCCGATAAGTTATTGAAGACTGAGCTTTACCTCATACATTGCGCAAAAACACTGAAAGATGCTTGAAATTTAGCGGAAGAAACTTCCAGAAAATGATTTCCGGAGCTACGGGATACGTACCAAATGTACAATATCGAAAAAAACAACTAGACAAAGACAGACTGGAAATAGACAAAAAGAAAACTTCAGTCATCATCTGTATATATATAAAACATGATTTTTATGTTAAATTCACCCTGTATACGAACGTAAAACATTATTTATGTAAAACCGTATGTTATAGGATGTTAACCATTCATAATTTACTGCCGTTGCCGAAAATTCAGAAATCAAAAATAAAAGAAAACCGTAAAGCGAAAAGAAGAAATGAAGAACGAGTCAGTTGTTAAATATTGAAAGAGAGACGGAAGATATTTTAATAATGGCCAGACGAAGATGTTGAATAATCAATGGCGTACCCAAGTGCGTTCAATAATGTTCAAATTTAATCATTATGTTGTTTAAAATCGAAAAAACGATCGAAAATTATATTTTTATATATGAAATTTAAAAAATTAACAGTCTTTTGATAAATGATGAAATATTTCGAATTCAAGATTAATTTCGAACTAGTATTATGAAATCTGTGAATTGAAGGTTTAATCTTCAAAAACTTCAAAAACTAGGTTGAAATAATACGATATCAAAATGAATATATATCGAATTTTTGGGAATAATGTTCGATGGAAAACTAAATTGGAAAAAGCATTTGGACTACCTGAGAAAAAATAGTAGATAAGTATGGATGTATTTTCTGTTCCTGAATAACCTAGTAACTCTTAATAAAATTACTGGTACGGGTTTTTGAAATTTTGGAACGCGAATAACTCGAAAACTAGCAGGAATTCGAAAAAAACTGCGTCAACAAAAAATCTAGAGCACTAAATTTTCTACAAAAAAGGTATCCAGAAATTTTTTCGGTGGAGCTACTATTTCTGAGTAAATCTCCCCCAAAGCCGGTGCATCCGCTCGCAATTTTCGTTCCAAACGCTCAAGAAAATTGCTCTTGAAAAACTACTTCGTTTTCAAAAAATCGAAATGCATTATAATGGTTGAGATATCTATTTTCTACTCGGGTAAATTCAAATAATTTGTCTCTCAGGAAATTTTCGAAAATATTTCGAGATGAAGAGGTTTGAGCGTTCAAAACCATTTTACAGTGAAAATTTTGAGTCTAGGAAAAAATCATTACAAATCATTTTACGGTGAAAATTTTTAGGTTAGGAAAAAATGATCACGAAACAATCTGTAGAGAATTTTATGCTGAACATTTTTTGTTTTAGAACTTTTTTCGAAATCTTCGTAATTATCAGTTATTCGCGATAAAAAATATTTTTGAGTAAAAATTCGTTTTACGGTGAAAATTTTGAGGTTAGGAGAAAATGATCACGAAACAATCTGTAGAGAATTTCATGCTCTACATTTTTTGTTCCTGTACTTTTTTTCGAAATCCTCGTAGCTTTCGAGTTATTCGCAATTCAAAATATTTTTGAGTCTATAAACCCATTTTACGGTGAAAATTTTGAGGTTAGGAAAAAATGATCACGAAACAATCTGTAGAGAATTTTATGTTGTACATTTTTTGTTGAAGCAGTTTTTTTGAAATCTTCGTAATTATCAGTTATTCGCGATAAAAAATATTTTGAGTAAAAATTCGTTTTACGGTGAAAATTTTGAGGTTAGGAGAAAATGATCACGAAACAATCTGTAGAGAATTTCATGCTCTACATTTTTTGTTCTCGTATTTTTTTTTCGAAATCCTCATAGCTTTCGAGTTATTCGCAATTCAAAATATTTTTGAGTTTCAAGTTCCTAAATTTCGAATATCCGTGCCCGTAATTTTATTAATGAGTTGCTAGACTTATTCAGTATCCCAAAACCTCTAAGAATCTACAAAATCAGATCTGTCCGATTCAATTTGGGGTTTTATCCCAAAATTGCCTAACTTACCTGTACTATTACTAGTAATAAAATAACAAGCGTCTCTAAGGCTTTCCACGTCGCAAAGAAAAGCTACATGAAAACCGTGGAAATAATTACAAATAAGGTTCTGTGAATAGTAATAGGCGCGTTTCCAACATCCTCCAATTAACCTCGCTTATAACCTTTTATGAAAAATGCCTTTTACGAAAAAAACTTTCGGCTCTTTCCAACAGTTTTTCTCGGAAATATCAACATCACATCACCTTTTTTTGATAAAGTTAAACAGTAGATACCAAAGTCATCAATCAATTAGAGTTTTCATCGAATAATCCCAGAAAACCCTTGAATTTCCTCGCCAATTTTCAAATTTCCATAAAAACTGAGCTTTCCAAATATAATAAAGAAGAAACGCATCCAGTTCTACTGAAAAACGAGTTCAAAAGGATTTGGTAAACAGTAGATACCAAATGTCATCAATCAACTAGAGTTTTCTTCTAATAATCCCAAGAAAACCCTTGGATTTCCTCGCCAAATTTCAAATTTCCATAAAAACTGAGCTTTCCAAATATAATAAAGAAGAATCGCATCCAGTTCTACTGAAGAACGAGTTCAAAAGGATTTGGTGAACAGTAGATACCAAAGTAATCAATTAATTGGAGTTTTCATCGAATAATCCCAGAAAACCATTGAATTTCCTCGCCAATTTTCAAATTTCCATAAAAACTGAGCTTTCCAAATATAATAAAGAAGAAACGCATCCAGTTCTACTGAAAAACGAGTTCACAAGGATTTGGTAAACAGTAGATACCAAAGTCATCAATCAATTAGAGTTTTCTTCTAATAATCCCAAGAAAACCCTTGGATTTCCTCGCCAATTTTCAAATTTCTATAAAAACTGAGTTTTCCAAATATAATAAAGAAGAAACGCATCCAGTTCTACTGAAAAACGAGTTCAAAAGGATTTGGTAAACAGTAGATACCAAAGTCATCAATCAATTAGAGTTTTCTTCTAATAATCCCAAGAAAACCCTTGGATTTCCTCACCAATTTTCAAATTTCCATAAAAACTGAGCTTTCCGAATATAATAAAGAAGAAACGCATCCAGTTCTACTGAAAAACGAGTTCAAAAGGATTTGGTAAACAGTAGATACCAAAGTAATCAATCAATTAGAGTTTTCATCGAATAATCCCAGAAAACCCTTGAATTTCCTCGCCAATTTTCAAATATCCATAAAAACTGAGCTTTCCAAATATAATAAAGAAGAATCGCATCCAGTTCTACTGAAGAACGAGTTCAAAAGGATTTGGTGAACAGTAGATACCAAAGTAATCAATCAATTGGAGTTTTCATCGAATAATCCCAAGAAAACCCTTGGATTTCCTCGCCAATTTTCAAATTTCTATAAAAACTGAGTTTTCCAAATATAATAAAGAAGAAACGCATCCAGTTCTACTGAAAAACGAGTTCAAAAGGATTTGGTAAACAGTAGATACCAAAGTCATCAATCAATTAGAGTTTTCTTCTAATAATCCCAAGAAAACCCTTGGATTTCCTCACCAATTTTCAAATTTCCATAAAAACTGAGCTTTCCGAATATAATAAAGAAGAAACGCATCCAGTTCTACTGAAAAACGAGTTCAAAAGGATTTGGTAAACAGTAGATACCAAAGTAATCAATCAATTAGAGTTTTCATCGAATAATCCCAGAAAACCCTTGAATTTCCTCGCCAATTTTCAAATATCCATAAAAACTGAGCTTTCCAAATATAATAAAGAAGAATCGCATCCAGTTCTACTGAAGAACGAGTTCAAAAGGATTTGGTGAACAGTAGATACCAAAGTAATCAATCAATTGGAGTTTTCATCGAATAATCCCAAGAAAACCCTTGGATTTCCTCGCCAATTTTCAAATTTCTATAAAAACTGAGTTTTCCAAATATAATAAAGAAGAAACGCATCCAGTTCTACTGAAAAACGAGTTCAAAAGGATTTGGTAAACAGTAGATACCAAAGTCATCAATCAATTAGAGTTTTCTTCTAATAATCCCAAGAAAACCCTTGGATTTCCTCGCCAATTTTCAAATTTCCATAAAAACTGAGCTTTCCAAATATAATAAAGAAGAAACGCATCCAGTTCTACTGAAAAACGAGTTCAAAAGGATTTGGTAAACAGTAGATACCAAAGTAATCAATCAATTGGAGTTTTCATCGAATAATCCCAGAAAACCCTTGAATTTCCTCGCCAATTTTCAAATATCCATAAAAACTGAGCTTTCCAAATATAATAAAGAAGAATCGCATCCAGTTCTACTGAAGAACGAGTTCAAAAGGATTTGGTGAACAGTAGATACCAAAGTAATCAATCAATTGGAGTTTTCATCGAATAATCCCAGAAAACCATTGAATTTCCTCGCCAATTTTCAAATTTCCATAAAAACTGAGCTTTCCAAATATAATAAAGAAGAAACGCATCCAGTTCTACTGAAAAACGAGTTCAAAAGGATTTGGTAAACAGTAGATACCAAAGTCATCAATCAATTAGAGTTTTCTTCTAATAATCCCAAGAAAACCCTTGGATTTCCTCGCCAATTTTCAAATTTCCATAAAAACTGAGCTATCCAAATATAATAAAGAAGAAACGCATCCAGTTCTACTGAAAAATGAGTTCAAAAAGATTTGGTAAACAGTAGATACCAAATGTCATCAATCAATTAGAGTTTTCTTCTAATAATCCCAAGAAAACCCTTGGATTTCCTCGCCAATTTTCAAATTTCCATAAAAACTGAGCTTTCCAAATATAATAAAGAAGAAACGCATCCAGTTCTACTGAAGAACGAGTTCAAAAGGATTTGGTGAACAGTAGATACCAAAGTAATCAATCAATTGGAGTTTTCATCGAATAATCCCAGAAAACCATTGAATTTCCTCGCCAATTTTCAAATTTCCATAAAAACTGAGCTTTCCAAATATAATAAAGAAGAAACGCATCCAGTTCTACTGAAAAACGAGTTCAAAAGGATTTGGTAAACAGTAGATACCAAAGTCATCAATCAATTAGAGTTTTCCTCGAACAATCCCAAGAAAACCCTTTGGATTTTGATGGAAACCACTAAATATCTTTTAGTTTCGTAGATTTTGACAGTTATCATCCACAGTGGCATCCACACATAAATTTTCTTCGAAAATTATCGTTCTCCGAGTGAATTTGACTGGACTAATTGGATTTTCGACCCATATAGAGTAAAAAAAACAACAACAAAATTTCTGCGAACGTCCATATCTCTTTCTTTTTCCAACCCGACGAAAACGAAGAAGGGTTATTGGTTTCAGCAGATTTTATGGCCCGGCATTTTTATTACGAACAAGTTTAGAAATTCAAAAAACAACAGAAAATCGCAGACAAAATAAATCATAAAGCCTCTTCGAGGAATTTGAAAAATGAACAAAAACACAACGTAGACGAATTTTAAAGCTGTTTTAATTACATTTTTAAATGAGTGCGCTTTTAGGGCACAATAGCTGAATTTATATGGGTTTATTAATTTTTAATTTGTACCCAAGGCGAAAAATACCAAAAAAATACTAATTTTCTTCGGCTGGTTTCGTTCGTTGGCATTGTTTAATTTCTTCGTTGGTGAAATACTGTGATGGGTCGTATTTTACGGACGTTTTTATTCATAGTCAACGAATTGCATTCCAAAGAATATAAATTAAAACCGATTTTGGAAAACGACAAATTCGGTAAAACCAAACAAAATTATATTAAACAAAATTTTTCATTTGTAATAGTTCAAGTTTAATTACGTATAAGCAATTTTTATAACAATTACTAATATTCTATCTCTAGTCCATGCTACTAAGGTGGAAATGAGGTAAAACCTCCCGTTTCCATTTACCCGTTTCGATCGAAAACTACCCCTTATTGAAAAAAAAACAATAAAATTATAAATAAAAACATTTAATGAGTAAAAAAATACTTTCAAGGTCCGAATCCTTTAATACGGTATTTATAATTGTCCCACCCTGCTTGATGTTTTCATCCCTTATAAAACACCCCCGGTTTACATGAAATTTAAAAAATATCATTTAATTACTTATTTGATCACTTATTCAATTACTACTTCTTACCTATATTTAACGAACTGTTTTTGTTTGTGTTTAACTCAAATACCTTGCATCCCAAATGTTCAACCCTTATAAATCGTCCTTTAATTCGAAAAAAATTGAAAAAATATATTTTCAAACGTATTTATTCTTTTTTATTATTTACTTATTCTAAATGGATATTTTTTATCATTTTCGTCTTTTATATTTTGTGTTTATAATTTTCAATTCCTATAAATCATCCCCTATTTCGAAAAAAACTGGAAAAAAATATTTATAGACGTATTTATTCTTTTTTATTATTTATTTATTTTGAATGGACATTTTTTCATCTTTTTCGACTTGTATATTTTGTATTTATAATTTTCATATCATCCCTCATGACAAAACAATAGAAAAAATTTTTTGTTATAGTTTTTTGGTCATATTTTAGTTAATTTTCAAGCAAATCAGTCGCTCAAAACGTATATTGATAGGGAATTTCATAACCAATAAGTTTATAAACGTTTCAAATTTCTTGAGCCATCTATTTTTTGAAAGGCAACGTGTGAAGGGTTCGAAAATGATATCAGTCATACGTTATGGTTCGATTTGTAAGGTCATATCTCAGTTGTTTTAGAAGTTAAAAAAAAATTAAAAAAAGCAAAATATATATTATAAAAAATAGCAACTTTTGTTTTTGATAAATTTTTCTGTATATCCTATAGGTTTTGAGAAATATTGAAAAAAAGGAGAAATTTTTAAGAATTTCTAAAATGATTTTTCGACTTTAAACATAATTTTTTTCGAAATTATGTATTCTAAATCATTCAAACTTCGAAAAATTATTACTAATACATAAATAAATTGAATCATCAATGTATTATCTTTTTATTGTGATTTAGGTACTATTGCTAAGGGTGAAATTGAGGTGTTTTTCTACAATACAAATATAAATCGATTTTATTTCGACAATAACCTTTTTGGTTTTTATGCTAGAAAGTTCCAATAAGCCTCATTTTAAAGCTTTTTAAAAGTACTTTGAAATAGGTTATATGCAATTACATGGAAAAGTTGACCGATTTTCCGTTACTCAACGTTGAATTTAAAAAAATTTTCGTTCAATAAAAATATTTGACCTTGATTAAATCATAACTCTGTTGGTATGATGCCTAAAGCAAATTTTAAAAAACCAATCTCTTTGTTTTTTTATAAGCTTTATTTTTGTATCTCATACATTTTTTAATAAAATCAAAAGTTTTTGAGTTATTCATGAAAAATCGAGTAACAATGTGTTTTTTTAAGGGAAAATCAAAATTTTCAATCGCGCATAAATCAAAAACTATTAAATTTTCAAAAAAAATAATAAGAACATTTTTTTTAAATTCGAATATCTATCAATTTCCGTGATTACATTTAACATAAACATATTCACTATCTAGTTGGGGTGTAACTCACCCCTAGTGCAAAAGCACTAGCATGGCGTAGGGTACATAAGGTATTCCCTATTAAAATCGATGTAAATTCATAGGAATATGAGGTAGCCAGGATTATACCTAGTATTATGACGGTTTTTATAAAACATCTAAGGTTAATCGCACACGCGCCGATTTTTACCGGTCGATTTTTTACCGCTCGTCTAAATTGGTAAACCACATGTGGGAATGTTTCCTGCTACCTTTTTCTATCTTTTTTCCTATATTTTTCGATGGATTGGCAAAATGTATGTCAAATAGTATGGATCTTTAACGAAAATAGTCAGATTTTTCCAGGTAAAGAACTCTGCTGGGGGAGATGAATATTTCAGATCGGTTACGTCTCAGATGTCGATATTTTATCCACTACTTTGTATTCTATTCTATAATCAAGAAATGATTGTACACACAGGAAGTCTTACGTAATAAAAAAATGATTTTTTTTTAAAGATGCACAATGCATTCTCATCGTTCGTCGTAATTAATCGAAATATTACGCATTATAAATCTATATATCCACAACAAAACGACAAAACTTTTATGGAATAGTACTTGGAAGTTAAATCGTAAACAGACCATGCCTACAATCGATGTTTAAATATTTATAATAAAAATATAAATCGTTATCGATGGACGTGTTTGGAAAAAAAATACGCCTATTTCCAAAACGAGAAAGGAAACGATCGAAATAACATCGATTTGTTTATATAATATACAAAACACACGAAGGATATTCTAATAATATTATTGAAAAATCCGACAAAACACATTTCAAATTCACAAAATTTCTGTCACAAAAACAAGTCCTTTGAAATATCATCCACAATCTTTTCAGGTTATACCACAACTTGGCGAGGTTGACGCAGATCAGCAATGAGGTCCTCATTGACCCAGAAATTTGTTCCTTGCCGATTCTAGTTAGTAGAAGGGACCAAATGCCGCCGGTTCCAGCTTCCAGTTTACCTGGAAGATCTGTTCGAGAATTATGCGACAAGCCGAATCATCAAACGATGGTCCAAATGGGTAAAACTAATTTTTGAAAATCCTCAATGATGTACATAAAAGTTTTCTGCAGTCTTGATATATTTCTCGATTTCAGCTTGGGGTGTTTCGTGATGGGGTTTGATCTATGATTGACGATCGACTTGTTTGGATGTAGCTGTATCACTAAAAGCCTGTCAATTTCTTCAAGCATAATAATGATAATCTGGTGGTCTTAGTCTTTTTCGCGGTCCTGGGAATCTTCTTCGTCTAGGTATCCCTCCATGTTTCTTATTATCGACTCCAGATATGTAAAGATGTTCATTATTACAGTGGATAGAGTCCAATTAGAGCCAAAATTAGTTATGTCGCCGATTTTTTTTGGATTCAGGTAGCGCTCAGTAAAAATTTTGGCCGCTTTTGCCACAAGTCACTATTGAACCAGTCGCATCTCCACGCTGTGGACCATTTGGAACAGCTGTCCTCTGATCCTTATCTGGTCTTCAATCGCTAAACACGGCTCCTGCCATATTGGTAAAAAATTCGGTCAATGGATCAATCGTTGAACGGTTTTGATGGTCTGTCTTTGATGTCAAATATTTTGGCAATTGGTTGTGATGCTGAATTCCCACACATTTTCTTTCTACGACGCTTTGAATGCTGAAAGATGAAGCTACTTACTGGGATGGTTCATCCTCCTTTCTATATCCTCCCAAATATCATCCCCGCGTTGTTGGTTTGAGTATTGAGGGTTCCTCATATTAAATAACTCTTCATACACCTGCACGATCACAATTAACTGATAGAAGACAAGAATTCTGTGAATCGACGATGAACTGGACGATTTGCAGTTTGAACAGAGAAAATCCTCATTGAATTTGTGAGAATCGCACTCAAAATCAGTTAATGATGAGGTTTATCTAGATTTTTTGATCAACTTCGTATTGCCTACATTATAAAGACCAAATTTAAAAAACTCTATATTGCTGAATGGAGATTAAAAATCCCTTTCCAACAAGGTGCCACACTACACCCTTATTTAAAAATTTCGTGGCGGTGTTTCTAACCCAAACGGGGTGGATATTTCCCTCCGAATTTTCATAACCACATTCAAGTCCATTGGTGTTAAAGATACGAAACAAAAAAATTTTATTGAATTTCAAACCGTATGATAATTTGGATGTTCCATTTTAAATTGAATTAATGATTTACGATACTTATTTACCAAGGTAAAAAAAAGTTTTTTTACGATGGCGGACTCAATATACAAAAAGTGGGTACTGAAAATTTATGGATATTTAACATTTTAACGATGGTTCGTAGTACCTATTGTGCAAAGAGAATATGAGATCCATCTTTAGAAAATACAGAAAATCCTATTATACCGTGAAGTTCCAAAATGAGAGAACTAAGAATCAAATCCTGATAAACAACATATTGGAATAGGTGTTACTCCAACCGCTACACTTGGAGAGGTAAACAAATAAGAATAGATCACAGAACATGAAGATAAATGAAAAAAAAACCAACAAAAAATTGGATGAAATAGAAAACTATCTGCCGTATGACAAATTTTTTAATATAAATTCAAGTCACCATTAATGATTTTGAGACATCAGGCGACATCAGGAGACATCAGGAGATATCAGGAGACATCAGGAGATATCAGGAGACATCAGGAGATACCAGGAGACATCAGGAGATATCAGGATATATGAGCGGATATCAGGAGATATCAGGAGATATCAGGAGATATCAGGAGACATCAGAAGACATCAGGAGACATCAGGAGACATCAGGAGACATCAGGAGACATCAGGAGTCATCAAGAGATATCAGGATATATGAGCGGATATCAGGAGATATCAGGAGATATCAGGAGACATCAGGAGACATCAGGAGACATCAGGAGACCTCAGGAGACATCAAGAGACATCAGGAGACATCAGGAGTCATCAAGAGATATCAGGATATATGAGCGGATATCAGGAGATATCAGGAGACATCAGGAGACATCAGGAGACATCAGGAGACCTCAGGAGACATCAAGAGACATCAGGAGACATCAGGTGACATGGACAAGAGAAATAACAGGAACGGGAAAAAGATATAGATGAGGAAGTAGAAAAAACAAACTTATGAAAACTCCTTTGTTATTTTTAATTTGAACGGTGTGTTTTACTTCTTGAAACATATAAATCAAATCATACGCTTCGTATTTTTTTTCTAATAGATTTTGAATTGAAATTTACTAAAAATTAATAATGTTTAGCTAGATTCCCTCGTACTAGAGTAGTTTACGAAATATTTAGGTAAGTTATATATTGAAATACTGAGAATTTTTGTTGTGTCCTCGTAATAATTTGGTACACCGCAAAAATTAATTTTTTTACGCATTAATTCAGTGCTTTGTGGAATAACTGCAAATAAAACTTTTAAACTTGACAATAAATGTCGAAAAGGCGGTAAATCACTTTCCGAGTTTTATTAGTTATGTACAAACATGGCTCTCGAAAACGTATTTCTGCCGATTTTTATGGTATTTTAGATAAGGATGGATACATTTTACCATGAAAAAAAAACTAACCTTTTGATATATGGTCTTATTAACATTCAGACGGTTTTCATGCGGGTTGATAATAAATCTTGTTTGGGGTTAATCTTCAAATGAAGTTATAGATAATTGTTTTAAAGAAAAACTCGAAATCTCTGCTTATAATTATATTTATACAGGGTGTCCCACGACGAGTTAAAACTATCTGTATATGGCAAAATACTTGTAGTAAAATCATCATTCGACCTTCCAAACGAGGTAACTCGAAAAATAATCATTAATAAGTCGATTGGAATATAATCGTTCAAAATTTTGATTGTTTATACAAGGTACATTCAAAAATAACTCTGTTTAAGTCAATTGGGATAGTTTTTTTGAAACTATTAAGTTTCCAAATAGAAAAATAAAATATTCATTATTGTATATAGCTTTGAATGCTTCTTAAGGTGTAGAAAAACGTTGATTTTCGATATGCGGGTATCAGAAGAAATCATTGGATGCCAAATAAGGACTGTACGGCGAATCAGCCATCAATTCGATGTTTTGATCGTTCAAAAACGTAAGAACTCGCATCTTGCATTGTCCTGATGGCGAATGATTCGTCTTCTGTCACCAGTCGACCATTCGCTTCGAAGTGCTTCGTGCGCGAACATCTTTTGATGGATTTAGCGCCGTATCTCAAAATTTAAGAAACAACCCTCGAACAAACGTCGCTTGATGTTAGATTTGGTATTGATTCTTTCTAAATGCGCGTGTCTTACAATTTTTTTACTGTTCAGTACCTCTTGATGTTCGTTTCATTTATAAAAGTGGGTGTTTTAAATCTAATGATATCAATTTACATATACATAACGAGAATTGTTGTAAATATCATTACGAAAGACGTATTTTAATAAAATCCTATTACTCCGTACGCTAGAAATTGAATATACCTACGATTGGCAGTACCTACTTACAAGTACCAGTTTCCTTCAATAAAAGCAATTTACAAGCCAATAAGTTGTAATCTACTACAAACTTGGCATTGCAACAATCTCGCTAGATTACGAGAAATCGAAAGGAACGGTCCGGATTGAAAACAAAACGAGGTAAATTTCAAGTTGTTAAATGACCAAAGTCACTATTTTATACAAAGCGAATCATTATTCATACTCAGATATAAATCTATTATCAATTTCTTCAATCATTCCATAAATTTCTGAACTTTTGACCACCCAGTCAAAATTCAGCCACCATTAAGGATTTTGAGAAAATTAGGAGAGTTCAGGAGACATCGGGAAACATCAGGAGACATCAGGAGATATAAAGAGACATCAGGAGACATTAGAGGACTTCAGAAGACATAAGGAGATATCAGGAGACATCAGGAGACATCAGGAGACATCAAGAGACATCAGAAGACATCGGGAAACATCAGGAGACATCAGGAGACATCAGAAAGACATCAGGAGACATTAGGGGACTTCAGGAAACATAAGGAGATATCAGGAGATATCAGGAGATATCAGGAGACATCAAGAGACATCAGGAGATATCAGGAGACATTAGGAGATAAGGGGAGATTTCAGGTGATATCAGGAGACATCAGGAGACATGACGTGTGCTAGTGGAAACAGGACAGAGACATCGGGAAACATCAGGAGACATCAGGAGACATCAGGAGACATCAGGAGACATCAGGAGACATCAGGAGACATCAGAAAGACATCAGGAGACATTAGGGGACTTCAGGAGACATCAGAAGACATTAGGAGATATGAGGAGATTTCAGGTGATATCAGGAGACATCAGGAGACATGAAGAAATATCAGGAGACATCAGAAAGACATCAGGAGACATTAGGGGACTTCAGGAGACATCAGGAGACATCAGGAGACATCAGGAGACATCAGGAGACATCAGGAGACATCAGGAGACATCAGGAGACATCAGGAGACATCAGGAGACATCAGGAGACATCAGAAGACATCGGAAAACATCAGAAGACATCAGGAGACATCAGGAGACATCAGGAGACATCAGAAAGACATCAGGAGACATTAGGGGACTTCAGGAGACATCAGAAGACATTAGGAGATATGAGGAGATTTCAGGTGATATCAGGAGACATCAGGAGACATGAAGAAATATCAGGAGACATGACGTGCTAGTGGAAACAGGACAGAGACATCGGGAAACATCAGGAGACATCAGGAGACATCAGGAGATATCAAGAGACATTAGAAAATATCAGGAGATATCAGGAACCGAAAGTTTTGTAATTTGGTTGAAATCGAGACGCACGTACACAACCTAACAGCTTGACACTTGGCTGAATGTACTGCACGTTGTGATGAGAAAACAAATGTGTCTGATTATGTTTTCAAGAAAGAGTTTTAAAACCCCGGTAAAAGAAGCGTGTATCTTCTTACCCCAACAGCAACGTACCTCCCGCAACTCTAGCGCCGTTGAAAAGAAGATATCAGGAGACATCAGGAAACTTCAGGAGATATCAGGAGATATCGAGAGATATCAGGAGACATCGAGAGATATCAGGAGACATCGAGAGATATCAGGAGACATCGGGAGATATCAGGAGATATCAGGAGATATCAGGAGACATCGGGAGATATCAGGAGACATCGAGAGATATCAGGAGACATCGGGAGATATCAGGAGACATCGGAAGATATCAGGAGATATCAGGAGGTATCAGGAGACATAACGAAATATCAGGAGACATGTGTGCTAGTGGAAACAGGACTCCAAAAACTTTGGAAAAGGAAAATGCGGAATGCTAGGGAAAGAATTAGATAGTGCTACTTGCAAGCAGCTTCGTTAATCTCTAATCAATTTATAGACAATTGTCAAAATATTTTCGAATATAAACCAATATTTTATGTATATCTAGTTTTGCGTACTTTAAGCGCGTACTGTATACCTCTCATTCGAAGTGAAATTATGAACAGTGTTTATATAGAAAACGTTCTGATAGATTTTTAGATATATATATTCATAAAGTGAATTGTCACCTGCGCGAAAGGTGTGTCTATGCGGTCGTACACAATCCATACATTGTCAACCCACTCTCGTCCATTTCGATCTCTCGTTTGTTAACTCGCTCACAGAGATAGTACAGTCTCGGTCATCAGCTAAGTAATAATAGTAATGATGTATGGTAATGGTGATACATAGCATAGCAAGCGATACAGACCGGAATACAGGATCGAAACCAGGATCATAACTTACCATAAACGATATGACATAATCGGTACGCTAATTTTATCCAAATCTTCAGATTTGTACTGAGTACGAAACTAAGAACGGCCATCGGTCATATCTCAGGAAATATATTAAAAAAATGGATACCAAAAAGGCCATCTTTATCAATGAAGAGGTAGATCCAACGGAGCTGCATGTCAAGCTGTTCACGAAGACTTCTAAATTCTTCTTCAATTGCAGTTCTTAAAAGGTCCCATAGAAATAAATCGCTAAGTGTCAAGTCTCATAACCGTCCGGGCTACTTCAGGATCCTTGTCTGCCTATCTATTCTCCAAAATGAGAATTGAGATCCTCCCGCGGCGAATCTCTATCCTTCATGAAATGAAGGAGTGTTGGATCGTCATCCATTGTCCTTTGGTCCGTCACGTGACCCTCAACAAAGTGCGGAACCACGTGACATGAATACCCCAGATAGGTTCAATGGTCAGAAAGATCTAGAGTGGAATTAAAGAAAATGGAGAGTACAGAAAAGTGACAGAATTTTATAACCTATATGATTGAAGCATAGAAGGCGGTTAGGACATGTAGAACAACAGAAGTTAGATGAGATGTTCGTTAGTTTTGAATCGTTGTCCATTTGCCCACGTAAATCTTCTATCATTTCTAGATAATTTTGGCAGGTCACGTAATCCAAAAAAAACCTTCTGCACGGATACCTACCAAACAAACCCCCGAGGCAGGTCTAATTCTTCTTCAATAAAGACGTGAGGATTCTGGTCGTTTGACCGTTTGACTCCGTTCAGCTTGTAGGTTGCTTCATCCGACCGCAAAATGAAATGCTAAAACTGCATCCGAGGTGCCATTCGCAAAATTCTAATCTGCGATCGAAATCATCCTTGTGGAGTGGAGGACGAAAGCGCTGGCGCCATCAATTTCTCGAAATGGAAGAATAAAAAATTACACAGAGTTCTTTCTCTTACACATGGGCGTATTTCGATGTTTTTAAGGCCGATTCATAAACTTAACTTTCCGTTCGCCGATCGCGGGTGACTTTTGACGTTTGTAACAAATTCTATATTCTATCCATAAACGTGAAGCTGCTGCAGTTAACCTAAAAATGTTGTTTTTCATTTTGATGTGACATTTGACGTGATATTTGACACATGGGCGTTATAATTCATGTCACGCTATCTAGCTGCATCTACGTTCTATTGAAGTAATTTTCAAAATCAAAATTTTTAGATGAGGCAGCCAAACCGAGCTTTGGTTCATATGGAGCTTATTACACGTAGACAACTAATCGCGCTGCCACGTTTTAGCAGCTGATTGGTTGCCCAGTCCAGAAACCGCATCAACTGGCTGTTCAGTTTTGCATTCGTGAATCTTTAGCTTGAGTGCTTACTTACCTTAAAGTAACTACAAACTTTTTTTGGTAACGCAGATTTATGTCATATCTAATAAGGTCTAAAAGCTTTGAAAAAAATGGTTATTCTCATCATCAAGAAGCAAATATTCATCTTTCATCTTGACTACTATATTCAATCAAATATTTTAAACGTTTAAACTGAAGCTGAGCTACGTATTGTCCTCCTTTTTCGTCTTCTTTTTCTTTCAGGCTGCTCTAATGGTTGCTTTATTCATCAGGAGACATGAGGAATTATCAGGAGACATCTGGAGACATCAGGAGATATGAGGAGATTTCAGGTGATATCAGGAGACATCAGGAGACATCAGGAGATATCTGGAGACACCAGGAGACATCAGGATACATCAGAAGGTATGAGGCAATTTCAGTTGATATCAGGAGACATCAGGAGACATCAAGAGACATCAGGAGACATCAGGAGACATCAGGAGACATCAGGAGACATCAGGAGACATCAGGAGACATCAGGAGATATCAAGAGATATCAAGAGACATCAGGAGACATCAGGAGACATCAGGAGACATCAGGAGACATCAGGAGACATCAGGAGACATCAGGAGACATCAGGAGACATCAGGAGACATCAGGAGACATCAGGAGACATCAGGAGACATCAGGAGACATCAGGAGACATCAGGAGACATCAGGAGATATGAGGAGATTTCAGGTGATATCAGGAGACGTCAGGTGATATCTGTAGACATCAGGAGATATGAGGAGATTTCATGTGATAACAGGAGGTATCAGGAGACAACAGGAGACATCAGGAGACATCAGGAGACATCAGGAGACATCAGGAGACATCAGGAGACATCAGGAGATATGAGGAGATTTCAGGTGATATCAGGAGACGTCAGGTGATATCTGTAGACATCAGGAGATATGAGGAGATTTCATGTGATAACAGGAGGTATCAGGAGACATCAGGAGACATCAAGAGACATCAAGTGACATAAAGAGACATAAAGAGACATCAAGAGACATCAAGAGACATCAAGAGACATCAGGAATGGAAAATTTAGTAATTTGGTCAAAATCTACTAGTTGCTTTATTCAGACTGGTGACTGGTTGCGCAGCTTGGCAACGTAGCGTTTCATTTATAAATTCTATTCCAATATCTGTAATATGTGGAAGTTTCGTTTAGGAAAAGTGATTTTTATCTAATCTTTCATTGAATTCTGACAATAAAGTTGATAAAATAGTGATGGAAATTGATTAAATAGCAAACTATTAACAAATCAAAATTTTATGTAATAAATTATACTGAACACTTCTCTGTATGAGCGATAATGAAGTATGATGTTGAAGGAACGTATCTTTAGAGTGTTTATTTTGTTTTGGCATAATTACATGGTTGAAAGAACTTCAAGAGTTTGTCTTCATCGCCTCGCCGGTTTCGCTGATGTATTTTCAAAATATTTGATTTCAACTGTTTTTTTTTTTGTTATTTAGAAAGTGTTGTGTGAAATACTAGTTTGAAAAATTGATTTAATCAATAATAATTATTAGTATCAAAATAAATTAAAAAAAAAAGTTTTCCGGTACCGGGAATCGAACCCGAGCCTCCTGGGTGAAAGCCAGATATCCTAGCCACTAGACCATACCGGATATATCTATAATTATATTCTTTTTACAATATTTGGTAAACCAAAAATTAATCTTTTTAATTTTAGGTCTTTTTTATATTATTGACAATTTTGTTTTTGTACATTTAATATTAAAACCGATTCATAAACGTGACTTTCCGTTTGACGTTTCTTGACGTTGCTGCCGTTAACATAAAAAATTTTATTATTCTATTGTTATTTTTGTGTCTTTGTTTGTAATTTTGTATTTATGGAAGATATTATGAAAGCGGCCGACAAGCAATTATGTATTTCTATGTTTTTAAGGCCTATTGATAAACTTGAGCTTCCGTTTGCCATACGCAAGTGACGTTTGACGTTCGTAGCAAATTTTACACACTATTCATAAACGTGAAGTTGCTGCAGTTAACCTAAAAATTTTGTTATTCTCTTCGATGGCAGATTTATCGGCAAACTGCGAGGGCAAACGGCAACTATGAGTGGTTCTATGCATTCCAATAAACTTTTAAATCAAAATAATCTTATGTTCTAGCTGTCTCTTATATCTTTTCCAATTGAAATGGTTTTGAACGATGTTTAGAATGTTCTGTTTACGAATGGTAGTTCCAAGAACCAGAATAAAACTATAGGACCAATATTATTTGAGCTCTTCAAGAAAGCTATTAACTTTGTCCAATTTTCAATTTAGCATCCCGTATATTTAGTTAACATTCTTGTTATAAATACGGTACATTGAACTATAAAAAATTTATCGTATTTAAGTGTAGTATTCACATTATAAATTCAAGTGTTGTTTGTCGATTCTTACAGTAGTTGATAGACAGTAATTTCTGTTTTCAAATTCTCAAATAATAAACTTAAATACCTCTACCTACTACCTACAATCGAACATTCCGTCGCAAGTTAAGCACACTTTGAAGCACGTGCTGCAATAATACGTGACCGCTTTTTACCTATGTGCCGTATAGTACCTACACCTTTTCACGATCACCGGCACTTGGATATTTCTCAGAATTTTTGGTTATTATTACGTTGAAATTATTTGGTTTTACGAGAACATACTGTATGAGATTTTTGATATATTAAATTTAAGATGTGGACCAAAACACGCTATACATAAACTTGACGTTGCTGCCCTTAACCTAAAAAATTTGTTGTCCATTTTGACGTGATATTTGACGTTTCTATTGCTAGGACATTGCCGCGAACATTCGACAGGAAATTACGTATTTGGATGTTTTTAAGGTCGATTAATAAACTTAACTTTCCGTTTGCCGTTGGCAGGTGACGTTTGACATTTGACGTTTGTAACAAATTCTATATTCTATTTTAGTGTGTATTTCATGCTGACGTGACATTTAACGTGATATTTGACGTTTCTGTTGCTACGAGCGTCCGACAGGAAATTACGTTTTTCATTGTTTTTAAGGTCGATTAATAAACTTAACTTTCTGTTTGCCGTTGGCGGGTGACTTTTGACGTTTTTAGTGTATTCTACACTCTATCTATAAACGTGAAGTTGCCGCAAATAACCTAAAAATTTTGTTTTAATTTTTGACGTGACATTTAACGTAATTTTTGACGTTTCTGTTGCTACGAACGTCCGACAAGAAATTACGTTTTTCATTGTTTTTAAGGTCGATTAATAAACTTAACTTTCTGTTTGCCGTTGGCGGGTGACTTTTGACGTTTTTAGTGTATTCTACACTCTATCTATAAACGTGAAGTTGCTGCAAATAACCTAAAAATTTTGTTTTTCTTTTTGACGTGACATTTAACGTAATTTTTGACGTTTCTGTTGCTACGAACGTCCGACAAGAAATTACGTTTTTCATTGTTTTTAAGGTCGATTAATAAACTTAACTTTCTGTTTGCCGTTGGCGGGTGACTTTTGACGTTTTTAGTGTATTCTACACTCTATCTATAAACGTGAAGTTGCTGCAAATAACCTAAAAATTTTGTTTTTCTTTTTGACGTGACATTTAACGTAATTTTTGACGTTTCTGTTGCTACGAACGTCCGACAAGAAATTACGTTTTTCATTGTTTTTAAGGTCGATTAATAAACTTAACTTTCTGTTTGCCGTTGGCGGGTGACTTTTGACGTTTTTAGTGTATTCTACACTCTATCTATAAACGTGAAGTTGCTGCAAATAACCTAAAAATTTTGTTTTTCTTTTTGACGTGACATTTAACGTAATTTTTGACGTTTCTGTTGCTACGAACGTCCGACAAGAAATTACGTTTTTCATTGTTTTTAAGGTCGATTAATAAACTTAACTTTCTGTTTGCCGTTGGCGGGTGACTTTTGACGTTTTTAGTGTATTCTACACTCTATCTATAAACGTGAAGTTGCTGCAAATAACCTAAAAATTTTGTTTTTCTTTTTGACGTGACATTTAACGTAATTTTTGACGTTTCTGTTGCTACGAACGTCCGACAAGAAATTACGTTTTTCATTGTTTTTAAGGTCGATTAATAAACTTAACTTTCTGTTTGCCGTTGGCGGGTGACTTTTGACGTTTTTAGTGTATTCTACACTCTATCTATAAACGTGAAGTTGCTGCAAATAACCTAAAAATTTTGTTTTTCTTTTTGACGTGACATTTAACGTAATTTTTGACGTTTCTGTTGCTACGAACGTCCGACAAGAAATTACGTTTTTCATTGTTTTTAAGGTCGATTAATAAACTTAACTTTCTGTTTGCCGTTGGCGGGTGACTTTTGACGTTTTTAGTGTATTCTACACTCAATCTATAAACGTGAAGTTGCTGCAAATAACCTAAAAATTTTGTTTTTCTTTTTGACGTGACATTTAACGTAATTTTTGACGTTTCTGTTGCTACGAACGTCCGACAAGAAATTACGTTTTTCATTGTTTTTAAGGTCGATTAATAAACTTAACTTTCTGTTTGCCGTTGGCGGGTGACTTTTGACGTTTTTAGTGTATTCTACACTCAATCTATAAACGTGAAGTTGCTGCAAATAACCTAAAAATTTTGTTCTTCTTTTTGACGTGACATTTAACGTAATTTTTGACGTTTCTGTTGCTACGAACGTCCGACAAGAAATTACGTTTTTCATTGTTTTTAAGGTCGATTAATAAACTTAACTTTCTGTTTGCCGTTGGCGGGTGACTTTTGACGTTTTTAGTGTATTCTACACTCTATCTATAAACGTGAAGTTGCTGCAAATAACCTAAAAATTTTGTTTTTCTTTTTGACGTGACATTTAACGTAATTTTTGACGTTTCTGTTGCTACGAACGTCCGACAAGAAATTACGTTTTTCATTGTTTTTAAGGTCGATTAATAAACTTAACTTTCTGTTTGCCGTTGGCGGGTGACTTTTGACGTTTTTAGTGTATTCTACACTCTATCTATAAACGTGAAGTTGCTGCAAATAACCTAAAAATTTTGTTTTTCTTTTTGACGTGACATTTAACGTAATTTTTGACGTTTCTGTTGCTACGAACGTCCGACAAGAAATTACGTTTTTCATTGTTTTTAAGGTCGATTAATAAACTTAACTTTCCGTTTGCCGTTGGCGGGTGACTTTTGACGTTTTTAGTGTATTCTACACTCTATCTATAAACGTGAAGTTGCTGCAAATAACCTAAAAATTTTGTTTTTCTTTTTGACGTGACATTTAACGTAATTTTTGACGTTTCTGTTGCTACAAACGTCCGACAAGAAATTACGTTTTTCATTGTTTTTAAGGTCGATTAATAAACTTAACTTTCTGTTTGCCGTTGGCGGGTGACTTTTGACGTTTTTAGTGTATTCTACACTCTATCTATAAACGTGAAGTTGCTGCAAATAACCTAAAAATTTTGTTTTTCTTTTTGACGTGACATTTAACGTAATTTTTGACGTTTCTGTTGCTACGAACGTCCGACAGGAAATTACGTTTTTCATTGTTTTTAAGGTCGATTAATAAACTTAACTTTCTGTTTGCCGTTGGCGGGTGACTTTTGACGTTTTTAGTGTATTCTACACTCTATCTATAAACGTGAAGTTGCTGCAAATAACCTAAAAATTTTGTTTTTCTTTTTGACGTGACATTTAACGTAATTTTTGACGTTTCTGTTGCTACGAACGTCCGACAAGAAATTACGTTTTTCATTGTTTTTAAGGTCGATTAATAAACTTAACTTTCCGTTTGCCGTTGGCGGGTGACTTTTGACGTTTTTAGTGTATTCTACACTTTATCTATAAACGTGAAGTTGCTGCAGTTAACCTAAAAATTTTGTTTTTTTTGACGTGACATATGAGGTAATTTTTAACGTTTCTGTTGCTACGAGCGTCCGACAGGAAATTACGTTTTTCATTGTTTTTAAGGTCGATTAATAAGCTTAACTTTCTGTTTGCCGTTGGTGGGTGACTTTTGACGTTTTTAGTGTATTCTACACTCTATCTATAAACGTGAAGCTGCTGCAGTTAACCTAAAAATTTTGTTTTTTTTTTGGACGTGATATTTGACGTGATTTTTGACGTTTCTATTGCAACGAAATTGCCGCGAACGTCCGACAGGAAATTGTGTATTTCGATGTTTTTAAGGTCGATTATTTCCGTTTGCCGTTAGCAGGTGACGTTTGTAACAAATTCTACCCTCTATGATAGTGTGTATTTCATGGTACGCAGATAAAATCACCTCAAGAATTGAAAGAACTTTTTATTGAACAAACCCCAAATATTTTTGTTTGAAACACCCTGTATAGAGTGATTATTTAATAAAATACCATATAGAATCGTTTATAATGTTTATTAATAAGAAACGTTGACACTAACAGTGTATTTAACACCTAGTATATTCATCGAATTATCGTTTATTCGTTTTTCTCTCAAATTCTATTTATACTAAAAGCCGAGATTAGTCGTTGCGACACGCTTCGACGCGCATTTATTTGTACGAAGATCTTTTGTAAGCAAAGTGCCGTGACTCACTTCACTCGGTTATTGTATATTCAATTTCTATTAACAGTTATTTACACACATCATTGTACGGTTAAGTTTTCAAGAAAACAAAACGAAATCCACCTACAGAAAATGATCACAAAAACTAGATAAACCTCACCGTTAACTGCGTCCTTAAGAAATTATGATTTTGAGTGTGATCCTCGCAAAATCATTGAGGATTTTCTCTGTTCGAACATCTACAGATCTGTTTGTTAAACTTTCCGTTTAAAAGAAACGTCGATTCATCAGAGAAAAAAAAAACTGCAAATCTGCATTCTGTCCATCGTCGATTCACAGAATTCTTGTCTTCTATCAGGATCATCTTCATTCAACTGAGCTTTGTAACGTTTGTCTTGAGGCCGGGTCACACTTTCCGGTCCCGCAACGATCCGCTCTTTAGATTTGTGGAATGAGCTAAAGCTAAATTAGAAACGTCAACTCGAAGGTTGGCTCGCCGATTTCGAGTTTCCTACATGGCCATCAGTCAGAAATGTGGTTGAACATCGGGAAAGGAAGAAATTTCACCCCCAAAATTGGAGTAAAAATTGTTAAACTAAATAACCCAGATTAAGACGCTCTAATTTTATTAGGAGATGAAGGGGTTCGTTTTTTGTGAAATTGGCATCGAAATAGTGATCAGAGATTCCAAAATTGCGATATTTTAGACCGATATGTAAATGTTGGACAGCTTATTGAGATTTGGCTGCACTTTGGCGAGGAGTTGGATGCTAATCTATGTGCTGTGTAAAAGTTGCTGGTTTTTCTTTGGTAGTACAACAACCCCATCACTTTAACTGCTAAGGTTCATATATATTGATCGCTTGAGAGGTATGTTCGATACAATCATAAATATAAGCGTTTTCTTAGCGGGATTGTGGCAAAATTAAATACCAAAGTAGCTCTAATATATTGTACAATATAAAATTTTGTATAAAAGTACTAGAAAGCTCGGAAATATATAGAATTAGTACACTTTAGTTTTCAATTTTTCCACAATCCAACGACAAGGGATTTTTACGGAAAAAAATTCTCCATAATTTATTAAAGCCGGCTCAGGAAAACACTTATTGGAGTTTCAGAAATGCCTCTGGGGTTTGTTCCGATGATGTTCTGATGTTCAGTCTCCAGTTAACATTGAAATGTTTTTTCTCAGTGTAAATAAACATAATGTGCACACTCCACACGAAAATATGAATTTCTAAGTATAACTTATCAACGATAAACGTGAACGTAATGAAAATAAACAAATTAAAAAAAATTAAGAAACATTGTTCATAAAAGCTATAAAAACATTAATAGTCCGACCACTATCAATTCAGTCGCTGTTAAAACATACCGTTAAATCCGGTAATGCGGCGTTGTTGTTACATTTCGAGTCTCATCCTTTTCTGGTGTGGCCATCGTCTTCGTCGACTAGTTAACTTGGTGTTAAATAAGACATTTGTGTCAACGCTACCGTTGGACATCGTCGGTAATGTGACGTGGTAGGTAACTACCTAACACCGACCTAAACGATCGTCAATTCGACTGAGTTATAAAGTTGCGTAAGCGATAAAAAATATACTCAAAAAAAGGTAGCGCGGTTTTACATTTTTTTTTTTTCAATATTACGTCTCTAATTCTATAAAGACTAACTATTGCTCTACTTTCTTTTGAAACAGACAAATTCCAAGTTGATTTTGCAATGTTACAACGACTAGCCTTGTGGTTTATTTATGGTTATCGCAAAGTCCAGACGTACCGGAAATTGTAAACGTTTAAAATTGAATGGTAAATACGCGGGATCAAAACATCATTTCCTTCGTATTAATTATGTTATTCATCTCCTTTTTCGCATCCAGCCTTGTTCCATTGCACAGTCGAGGTTATTTAATACTGCACGGGATGATGACCCTGACCCGGCAGACAAAGATGACAGTTTTCAGGCGCATGACCACGCGACTTTCAATTGTCCATGCGCAAAACAGAGAAATTTCAAGATAATTCCGCAAACTTACGACGACTAGCCTTGCGGTTTATTTATGGTTATCGCAAAGTCCAGACGTACCGGAAATTATAAACGTTTAAAATCGAATGGTAAATACGCGGGATCAAAACATCATTTCCTTCGTATTAATTATGTTATTCATCAACTTTTTCACATCCAGTCTTGTTCCATTCCACAGTCGAGGTTATTCAATGCCGCACAGGATGATGACGCTGACCCGGCAGACAAAGATGACAGTTTTCAGGCGCATTACTACGCGACTTTGAATTGTCCATGCGCAAAACAGAGAAATTTCAAGTTAATTCCGCAAACTTACGACGACTAGTCTTGCGGTTTATTTATGGTTATCGCAAAGTCCAGACGTACCGGAAATTATAAACGTTTAAAATCGAATGGTAAATACGCGGGATGAAAACATCATTTCCTTCGTATTAATTATGTTATTCGTCAACTTTTTCACATCCAGTCTTGTTCCATTCCACAGTCGAGGTTATTCAATGCCGCACAGGATGATGACGCTGACCCGGCAAACAAAGATGACAGTTTTCAGACGCATTACTACGCGACTTTGAATTGTCCATGCGCAAAACAGAGAAATTTCAAGTTAATTCCGCAAACTTACGACGACTAGTCTTGCGGTTTATTTATGGTTATCGCAAAGTCCAGACGTACCGGAAATTGTAAACGTTTAAAATCGAATGGTAAATACGCGGGATCAAAACATCATTTCCTTCGTATTAATTATGTTATTCATCAACTTTTTCACATCCAGTCTTGTTCCATTCCACAGTCGAGGTTATTCAATGCCGCACAGGATGATGACGCTGACCCGGCAGACAAAGATGACAGTTTTCAGGCGCATTACTACGCGACTTTGAATTGTCCATGCGCAAAACAGAGAAATTTCAAGTTAATTCCGCAAACTTACGACGACTAGTCTTGCGTTTTATTTATGGTTATCGCAAAGTCCAGACATACCGGAAATTGTAAACGTTTAAAATCGAATGGTAAATACGCGGGATGAAAACATCATTTCCTTCGTATTAATTATGTTATTCATCAACTTTTTCACATCCAGTCTTGTTCCATTCCACAGTCGAGGTTATTCAATGCCGCACAGGATGATGACGCTGACCCGGCAGACAAAGATGACAGTTTTCAGGCGCATTACTACGCGACTTTGAATTGTCCATGCGCAAAACAGAGAAATTTCAAGTTAATTCCGCAAACTTACGACGACTGGTCTTGCGGTTTATTTATCGTTATCGCAAAGTCCAGACGTACCGGAAATTGTAAACGTTTAAAATCGAATGGTAAATACGCGGGATGAAAACATCATTTCCTTCGTATTAATTATGTTATTCATCAACTTTTTCACATCCAGTCTTGTTCCATTCCACAGTCGAGGTTATTCAATGCCGCACAGGATGATGACGCTGACCCGGCAGACAAAGATGACAGTTTTCAGGCGCATTACTACGCGACTTTGAATTGTCCATGCGCAAAACAGAGAAATTTCAAGTTAATTCCGCAAACTTACGACGACTGGTCTTGCGGTTTATTTATCGTTATCGCAAAGTCCAGACGTACCGGAAATTGTAAACGTTTAAAATCGAATGGTAAATACGCGGGATCAAAACATCATTTCCTTCGTATTAATTATGTTATTCATCTCCTTTTTCGCATCCAGCCTTGTTCCATTGCACAGTCGAGGTTATTTAATGCTGCACGGGATGATGACCCTGACCCGGCAGACAAAGATGACAGTTTTCAGGCGCATGACCACGCGACTTTCAATTGTCCATGCGCAAAACAGAGAAATTTCAAGATAATTCCGCAAACTTACGACGACTAGCCTTGCGGTTTATTTATGGTTATCGCAAAGTCCAGACGTACCGGAAATTATAAACGTTTAAAATCGAATGGTAAATACGCGGGATCAAAACATCATTTCCTTCGTATTAATTATGTTATTCATCAACTTTTTCACATCCAGTCTTGTTCCATTCCACAGTCGAGGTTATTCAATGCCGCACAGGATGATGACGCTGACCCGGCAGACAAAGATGACAGTTTTCAGGCGCATTACTACGCGACTTTGAATTGTCCATGCGCAAAACAGAGAAATTTCAAGTTAATTCCGCAAACTTACGACGACTAGCCTTGCGGTTTATTTATGGTTATCGCAAAGTCCAGACGTACCGGAAATTATAAACGTTTAAAATCGAATGGTAAATACGCGGGATCAAAACATCATTTCCTTCGTATTAATTATGTTATTCATCAACTTTTTCACATCCAGTCTTGTTCCATTCCACAGTCGAGGTTATTCAATGCCGCACAGGATGATGACGCTGACCCGGCAGACAAAGATGACAGTTTTCAGGCGCATTACTACGCGACTTTGAATTGTCCATGCGCAAAACAGAGAAATTTCAAGTTAATTCCGCAAACTTACGACGACTAGCCTTGCGGTTTATTTATGGTTATCGCAAAGTCCAGACGTACCGGAAATTGTAAACGTTTAAAATCGAATGGTAAATACGCGGGATCAAAACATCATTTCCTTCGTATTAATTATGTTATTCGTCAACTTTTTCACATCCAGTCTTGTTCCATTCCACAGTCGAGGTTATTCAATGCCGCACAGGATGATGACGCTGACCCGGCAAACAAAGATGACAGTTTTCAGGCGCATTACTACGCGACTTTGAATTGTCCGTGCGCAAAACAGAGAAATTTCAAGTTAATTCCGCAAACTTACGACGACTAGTCTTGCGGTTTATTTATGGTTATCGCAAAGTCCAGACGTACCGGAAATTATAAACGTTTAAAATCGAATGGTAAATACGCGGGATCAAAACATCATTTCCTTCGTATTAATTATGTTATTCGTCAACTTTTTCACATCCAGTCTTGTTCCATTCCACAGTCGAGGTTATTCAATGCCGCACAGGATGATGACGCTGACCCGGCAGACAAAGATGACAGTTTTCAGGCGCATGACCACGCGACTTTCAATTGTCCATGCGCAAAACAGAGAAATTTCAAGATAATTCCGCAAACTTACGACGACTAGCCTTGCGGTTTATTTATGGTTATCGCAAAGTCCAGTCGTACATCATTTCCTTTGTATTTTCCCTTTATGATTGTTGTCTTATGAAGTCATTCGCAACCAGTCTAGTTCCTAAGGACAGTCGAGGTTATTTGTTTCAAAGCATGATGACAACTGTAAATTTTGAGATGGTAAACCAGGAAATTCCAATGAAAAATCCTTGAACTTGAGGAGGAAAACGGAAAACACAAACCAGGATAACAAAAAGCTTGGGGTAGCAACCATAGAAAGCTTATTTACGACGGGACATCCTCTATATTATTGGTATTGAATGATAGTATATATTAAGATTATTTTTCAATATTTTTTCATTAATTCAATGCCATCTTCAGGCAGAAATAGCTGAACCTGATATACCTTATAAAGACAATTAAATTACTCTTAGAGTGAGAAGAATGGAGTAGAATAGACTACCACGCATCGTAATTGAAGGGAAACCAATAAGGAAAAGGGAACCTGGACGACCACCAAAGAGATGGATGGACAGCTGGCAGTCCACCTACTAGGAACTGATACAGAGGAACCAGCATATCTTGAGATCTTAAAAATGAAGAAGAAGACTCGTAAGAAGTAGGTAATTTCGTCGAATGACTTTGGAAACGACAATTATTTTATTATTTCATAGAAAGGAACATTTTATAACTTAAATTTAGCAATTTATTTGGTTTCTCAAGCATTTATAGTTATTTCATTATTACTTCGAATAAATGCATCGCTTTACTAGATAGCTACGTCATCAGCGCCGATATCCGCCGATAAAAGCAAAGATAATCACTTAATTTGCATCTTCAAATTTACCCCACGATTTTTGATAAACGTATTCAAAACACGTTATTCATTTGGACATCAAGGGGTCGTGGAAAATGTCGTTTCCTCTAGGTACAGATAAAGAGCTTCTGTTTCTAAGTGATTTGTGAGGATTTTTCGTTAAAGCAAGCGCTCAGGTGGAAGCAAACATTAACTGCCGACATCGCCTCTTCATTGCTGGAAAATATTTGTTCATCGATCAATTTTTTCAAATCTGGTAACAGAAAAGAGTTTCAGTGGACTGAATCTGGCTAATTGGGTGCATGAGGTAGCTATTCAAACTTTAATTTTGGTTATTCCAATAACGGATGTTTGAGCTGGTGGATTGTCTCTCTTCTTAGATAAATGCGGCAGTTTTTGCTTGATATGATCATATTCATTATTGATAGTTTTTCCTTTTTCAATATAATCAATGGAAATTATATCACGCGTATCCCAAAAAAACCGACTTTATGACTTTGCCTCCAGATGAAACAGTATTTGTCTTCTTTGGAGCTGGTTCTTCCTTTTCAAATCCATTAGTTTGATTCTTCTTATGATTCGGGTGTGAAGTGATGGATCCACGTTTCATCAATGGCTATAAAACGGTCAAATACTCGATGGAAACATCTTCACGACGCTGGTTTTGTTCCAATGTTAACAAACGCGGCACCAATCTTGTACACAGCTTTTCAAGTATAAATTTTCAGTTAATATGCGATGTACTACACTTTTTATAATGCTTACCATCTCTACTAGCTCCCTGACTTTCAATCGACGATCATCCAGAATCACTTGGTGGATTTTCTTCAACATTTATGGAGTCGTCGCCCCTTTTGGTCGACTGCTGGTCTTCGCAGGTTGTACGGTCTCGTCTAAACTTTGCTATCTAGTTATTTTACTGCTAATATTGAAGGAGCAGACTTACCCAGTGTAGAATCTAGTTCAGTTTGGACTAAGTTTTTCCATAATAAAAGTACTGACGGCATTTTCCAAAGAACGCATTCTCTAGGTAAGGCCAGGTACTATCCTCGAAATATGAAGATAATTTGAGGAAGTTTAAAGTATATAAATTATTATACAGGATGTCCTACATAGTATGAAAGTAATCTTTAAGGTTAGGTTACCCCTAATCAACCTCTCAGACTGATTCGATCGCCTTACAATTAACAATTATTAATTAATACATTCAACAGTCTCATACCGTGTACCCAATTTGGTATTTTATTGTAAAGAAATAAATTTTTTTTTTAAGTATTTTTGGGTCCTATTTCTCGAGGAGAAATCGCGCTACCTTTGTTTACAAAAGGTAACGGTGATTAAGTCCCGTTGGACTATAATCGTGCGACATATGACGGTAGCACGAGTCCGTTGATCATCGATTAATTGTGTTTGTTTTGTTTTTTTTTTTGTTGGACCCCCAGCCCCGGACAAATTGCCTGGTGATCATCCGATCTTGGCCACTACTTGCCAACGAACCGGAAGTTGTTGAATTGGCAAGAATATCATGTGCATCCTGATAAACAACTACGTCAATTTCATTACGAATTTAATTACAAAAGTACTTACATAGAATATAAATAATTTAACTTATTTGAAAAATATATTTGATTCGTTTTATAACAAATTTATTGGAAAAATGACTGAAAATTCAATAAAACAAATTTGTGTGCCAAGTTTCACGAAAAATACCCGAAATAATGCACTATTTAGGGGTAGTTTTGGGTGAATTGGGGAGTTTCGCTTATAAAACTCTCCAGGGGTAGTTTTTGGGTACTTGGGGAGGTTTCGTACCCGTTAAGACTCCATTAACTTATTTGAAGCCATCATCGTGCTAAATTTCATAAAAAAAACCTTCCTGTGGGTGGTAGAATTGAAGAAGCAACGAAACCAGAGGATGAAAGACCCCCAGGCTAATAAGAAGCGTGATGATCTTTGCAGCAATAAAATATGGTAGCTACGGATAGTTGTTTAAAGAACGTTAAGATATTACCAATAAACACCATGTTCGGAGGAAGAAAATACCTTCTTCGAGTGTGCAAATGGAGGCCAACCAAGAGGTCATCTCGAACAACTTGCAACTGAAACCATCATCGGAAAATTGATCGAAGGGAAAGAGTTTTGGGACGCTATGTGTCAATATTTTTGGGAAATGGGTCCAAGAACATTTGAGAAGAGGTTAACAAGACCTGGGGTAAGGAAAAGCTTAGAAAAAGGGGCTAATACGAAACGGGAAGTACCAGGGAGGTTTACAGCTCCTCAAACTATATTTTGTAGTTCGTTTTTCTACATTTAATGTGATTATATAGTTTATTTTTCTGATTCCAAGCCGAACACCCTTCGCATTCGATGGCAACAAGGATAATAACAATTTTTTCTATAATCCTTTTTCACTGTAATGAAGAATTATATCTTCGGAAAGGGGGAAAGAGCCATATTCAAATTTTCATACCCACATACGAATATTCATTGTAGATTTTACTCTATGATTGATCGGATATTTAAATAGGGGTTGAAATCTAGAAACCAATTGCGCTTTAGAAGGGTAGCGACTGAATTAGCATATATTCCGTATGTGCCCTTTAATTTTTGTGTTTTGTTGCAAGGATTCTCTTTATATTTATTTTAAGGATCAAAGCGGTATATATGACGGGAAAATTTATGAATATATGTTTTTGACAAAAGGTTTTTTTAATAGTATTAATCGGGTAAATACAGGGTGTATGGAAAAAGTTTCGATTTAGTAAAGTTATACTTAGAAAATAATATAAAGAAGCTGTGGGTCCTTTGAGGACTAAATTTTTTGTCCATTTGACATTTATTTATGTGTCAAAATTACATATAAGTCGTTGTAGTACATCTTTTTTATCTTGTACATTCAAAATAAAATGGATTCATCAGTAATAATTTGATAAGTTTGAACCTTGCATCTTTTCAGAACTAAATTCGTTATTTGGAGCGCTGGTCGATAATTTTTTGTATCGTGTTAAATCTTGAAGAAACTTTGTCATCTTTTTGACTCATTTGAGCCTGTGAAGCCTTTAAATCACCACCACATAACTTTTCCATTCGATTCTATATTCCACCACTTTTCTTCACGTGTTGTCTGAGTTGAGTTTTTCGCTAACTTAAATTCTGATCCAGACATTCCATCAACGAAGTATTCTGAGCACTGTTGGTATTTGGTTTCTCAGTACGGTCAGTATCTTTGAGGCGTCGTACTTTTCGATATTTGGGAATTTCCTCGTCAAGATTTCTGCTTTTCAACTTTGAAAATACTACATCCAATTGGTATCAGCCGGAACACATCAAGAACATTCCCTAGATGGTATATTCAACTCAGCAAAAGCTCCCACAACGTTTTTTTTTATAATGCTAAATACGAAATTACCTTCATGTATGTTTGTGCTGATTGTACCACATTCTATTTCGTGTATTTTAGGGATTAAAAGTCTTATTCTTTGCTGGAAAATATGATTCCTCGTTGATAATGATTTCCAAACTTTAGCGGGTGAAAATTCATTATCCACTAGACTTCCAAGTTGATTTTTGGGTTCCGATTTTTGAATTACATTCTGTTCCTTTAGAACTCCTAATCGGTTTTGAATTTTGTGCTCAATTATCCCATACTACCTCACAGTTTACCGTGAGTCGTTTCGACCAAAGCTTCTTCTTCTTCCTCTTCTTCTGCTTCTTCTTATTTTTTGACATTTTTTTGCTTTTCTGCCTGACCTCGACTTTCTGCAAATCGAAATTAATCCCAAGCTGAAGCAGCAGGTATTTCATGGTACTAGAATAAATAAAACCAACTCTAGTATCTACTATAGACTATGTCGAGTCGTTGTTTTGAATTCAGATATTAGCAGCTTTGTTTTGAATCGAAATCATATTAGATCAAGTTATTTTAAAAAATTCGTATTTAAATAGAAAATCGTAATTATTTTCTATGAAACAAACAGTCGGAAATTACATTCAATGTGATATTAATAGTAATTGTCGATCGGAGCGAGCAACGATCTTAATAAATAAAAAAGAAGATTGCGTGAAAGAAGAAGAATAATAAGAAGTGGAGGATGATTGTACCCACCAGAACAACTCAGTTATATGTTAAAACGTTACATACTCGAAACGTCCAACGTCAAATTGTTTTCTGTGTGGAATGGATATGGTTGTATGTTAAAATAAATTCCGTTTTTAAAAATCGACAATATGGAAATTTGAATGCCAGTTTCATATTTTATTGTATGCAAATTCGTTCTGTTGGAATATATTAACCGACCTCTCGGTAACGAATTTCTAAACTTAAAATTAACATATTTTATATATTATAAATCGCGAGAGGAGTTACGAGGGGCGACGACATATTTTTACGTAGAATGAAACTCGTTTTTTTAGTGTGTGTAACAAAATTTTTATAACGAGAGAGTTCAATGTACTGATCCTCGTACTATATTGTTTTTTGTACGAATACGTTGATGAACTGGTGATTTCTTAATTGAAATCCACAAACATATATTTTTTAATATCGAAGGAACATCACAAATACTAGAAACAGGATTCATAGTCCTCAAAATGTATCAAGCAATAGTGAAAAATTTTAATGGCTAGAAATACTAAAAGGATTTGCTACTATGGAACGCATTTATAATAATGACATTTGACGTTTCTCATCACGAATACTACTGTCAAATATTTCCGAATCATATAGTTCTATAACTCAGGTTCTTAATATACGTTTTCAAACTGCTTACACATCATTCACTTCCTATAGATAAACAGAGAAATCAAAGCTGTGTTAGAAAAATGACATTTCAAATCACGTTATTTACAATCGAACGTCTCTCAACCATCTTGTTCTATGTCAAAGTCTTTTCCTTAATTTTGAACTGCTTTTAATATCTTATTCAGCATAGACACATAGAAAACTTTGAAATCTTTCATAATAATGACATTTGACGTTTCTCTTAATGAATTCTACTGTCAAATATTTCCGAATCATATAGTTCTATGTCTCAGGTTCTCAATACACGTTTTCAAACTGCTTACACATTGTCACTTTTTATAGATAAATAGAGAAATCAAAACTGTGTTACAAAAATGACATTTCAAATTACGTTATTTACAATCGAACGTCCCTCAACCATCTTGTTCTATGTCAAAGTCTTTTCCTTAATTTTGAACTGCTTTTAATATCTCATTCAGCATAAACACATAGAAAACTTTGAAATCTTTCATAATAATGACATTTGACGTTTCTCTTAATGAATTCTACTGTCAAATATTTCCGAATCATATAGTTCTATGTCTCAGGTTCTTAATATACGTTTTCAAACTGCTTACACATTGTCACTTTTTATAGATAAATAGAGAAATCAAAACTGTGTTACAAAAATGACATTTCAAATTACGTTATTTACAATCGAACGTCCCTCAACCATCTTGTTCTATGTCAAAGTCTTTTCCTTAATTTTGAACTGCTTTTAATATCTCATTCAGCATAAACACATAGAAAACTTTGAAATCTTTCATAATAATGACATTTGACGTTTCTCTTAATGAATTCTACTGTCAAATATTTCCGAATCATATAGTTCTATGTCTCAGGTTCTTAATATACGTTTTCAAACTGCTTACACATTGTCACTTTTTATAGATAAATAGAGAAATCAAAACTGTGTTACAAAAATGACATTTCAAATTACGTTATTTACAATCGAACGTCCCTCAACCATCTTGTTCTATGTCAAAGTCTTTTCCTTAATTTTGAACTGCTTTTAATATCTCATTCAGCATAAACACATAGAAAACTTTGAAATCTTTCATAATAATGACATTTGACGTTTCTCTTAATGAATTCTACTGTCAAATCTTTCCGAATCATATAGTTCTATGTCTCAGGTTCTTAATATACGTTTTCAAACTGCTTACACATTGTCACTTTGTATAGATAAATAGAGAAATCAAAACTGTGTTAGAAAAATGACATTTCAAATTACGTTATTTACAATCGAACGTCCCTCAACCATCTTGTTCTATGTCAAAGTCTTTTCCTTAATTTTGAACTGCTTTTAATATCTCATTCAGCATAAACACATAGAAAACTTTGAAATCTTTCATAATAATGACATTTGACGTTTCTCTTAATGAATTCTACTGTCAAATATTTCCGAATCATATAGTTCTATGTCTCAGGTTCTTAATATACGTTTTCAAACTGCTTACACATTGTCACTTTTTATAGATAAATAGAGAAATCAAAACTGTGTTACAAAAATGACATTTCAAATTACGTTATTTACAATCGAACGTCCCTCAACCATCTTGTTCTATGTCAAAGTCTTTTCTTTAATTTTGAACTGCTTTTAATATCTTATTCAGCATAGACACATAGAAAACTTTGAAATCTTTCATAATAATGACATTTGACGGTTCCCTTCATGAATTCTACTGTTAAATATTTCCGAATCATATAGTTCTATATCTCAGGTTCTTAATACACATTTTCAAACTGCTTACACAGTTTCAGTTTGGTTAGATAAATAGAGAAATCAAAACTATGTTAGAAAAATGACATTTCAAATCACGTTATTTACAATCGAACGTCTCTCAACCATCTTGTTCTATGTCAGAGTCTTTTCCTTAATTTTGAACTGCTTTTAATATCTTATTCAGCATAAACACATAGAAAACTTTGAAATCTTTCATAATAATGACATTTGACGTTTCTCTTAATGAATTCTAATGTCAAATATTTCCGAATCATATAGTTCTATGTCTCAGGTTCTCAATACACGTTTTCAAAATGCTTACACATTGTCACTTTTTATAGATAAATAGAGAAATCAAAACTGTGTTACAAAAATGACATTTCAAATTACGTTATTTACAATCGAACGTCCCTCAACCATCTTGTTCTATGTCAAAGTCTTTTCTTTAATTTTGAACTGCTTTTAATATCTTATTCAGCATAGACACATAGAAAACTTTGAAATCTTTCATAATAATGACATTTGACGGTTCTCTTCATGAATTCTACTGTCAAATATTTCCGAATCATATAGTTCTATGTCTCAGGTTCTTAAATCACGTTTTCAAACTGCTTACACATTGTCACTTTGGATAGAAAAATCAAAACAGTGTCAAAAAACTGACATGTTGATGTATTGACGTATTGATTTGGAGTTTAGTAAATTCCGTTTTGGGTACGTACCACCCCATCGAACTAATAATTTTTTATATACCAAAAAAAGGTCGACTTACAATGAAAGAACACGGCCTTTGAAAATTAGCAATAAATTATGTCAAAATTAGAAATAAAACCTATCGGGACACACTATTGTAGCAAGAAAATGTTAATTTAAATATGAATGCGTGGTTGTTAGCGAATTTGCATATCGAAAATGGTTTTTGGTGCCCCTTAATGCCACTTGGGCCGATTAAAAATCGATATCTAAAGGATTATTTGCATATTATTAAGTATTGATGAAATATAAACCGGCATTATATATCGGGATATTGTATTTATTCGGTGAGAAAAATATATTTTTCGGTTCGAAATTATCGTTAGGCAGGGTGTATATAATGTGAAACATCCCCAGAAAGATAACTGTAACGAAATATATTCATTATAATACCCTATTAACTTGCTACGACTGAATATTAAATTATAAAACGTAAAAAGACGAGTAAAAGGTAAATGCGTGTAAGGGCGTTTGGTTTAAACAGGCTACCAGACGTGAACTGAGCCCTTTTTGTACCCCATTCGATTTTTTTCATATAACACGAAATTATAAAACAAAAAATAAATTCTTCACAAATAAAACTTTGATAACATTCGATCAACAAAGCTCTTTTCGATCTCAATTCACCCATGGTCTGAAGAACGCCATATGTCTATTTATTTGCAGAAATTTATGATTTAAATGAATCTCACCGAGCCACGCCACTGCTTATCGCAGACTATCTGGCAGAAATATTTGTGTACATACGCCTTCCGACAGCTTCAACCAATAGAAATGCATTTATGTTTACGATTCGATATTTTCATCGGTAAACAGAGGAGATGATGAGTCCACGTGGACTGACGGTTTTTTAGATGATATATAGATAAAGAAAAATAGAAGAGAGTGTCAAGACAAATAGTATTTCGAATTATATTTAGACCCATACTAACATATGAGTGTTAAATCAGTAACAAACAAATAGAAGATAAGCTATAGAGTATAAATATTCGAGAAAAATGAAAAATATTACAAGAAAGGAAAGATTTGATAACCAGTATCGGAAAAAAGCTACAAGAAATACTAGTAAGAAGAAGAAGATAATTGAGTTGGTGGGAACATTTACAGAGAATGGGCGATTCAAGACAAGTTAAAAAAGGACAACAGAGTTAACCAAAAATATTAAAGAAGAAAAAGCTAACATGGAACGAAACGAAAAAGGACAAAATTTTATACAATTAAATTATTAAATATAACAAATTAAACAAACTTTTCGATTCGTATTAACAAACATCTTTGACATTCATGGATAGTTTAAAAATCAATTACTAAATAAATATGAAAATTTTCAATTATTTGTAAAAATTTATTTCACGTACTGTACCTAAAACATTTGTATTGTGATTACCAGAGCGTATTTCGTAGCGATCCAATCGAAACGTTCGTGGGCGGTTACGTTTTCGTTTACAACCAATCATCTTTTAATCGAAGTACACTCTAGGTAAAAAACCAAACCACTACTAAACTTATTACTATATTAAGTATAAATGTCTATTTTGAATATTTGATTTAATTCACTGATAATGGGAAGCATCAGATCAGTAAAAATTTAATGAATGAAAATAGGTGTGGCGTGTATTTCGAATAGGTTATGTATATTATACTATATATTACGAGGGTTGATTGTAACATTGTATTGTTAGAAAATTAATTATATTTTTGTAATAATTGTGGGTTTAATTTATTTTTGGTAAATCATGTATATTTTATCAACTAATTTATTTTTTATATCATAATAAATATGCCTAAATATTGAATACAAATTTGAAATTAGTGGAAAAAATTTTTATACATTTGTGGATATTTTTTGTATAATCTCTTTGCTGGTTATCATATTTTCTACAAATAGAAACTATATTTTAACTATATACATGTCTTAGAAGACCTTTCAGCTAGTTTTATTTAACTTAATACCTGCAGATTATTTCCACGTAATGTTTTGATGTACAATTTAAGTAATTACTTTGTTTGCAGCCATATAACTTGTATCCATGCCTCAACCTCTTCATGTATCTATTCCTAACACTCCTTATAAAGTAGACGTCATCATTTTATAACTTGAACTTACGTTTCCCATCTAGTAGGTTTGTCATGTCATTTTGACAGTTTAATCCCGTCTTATCGAGATTTGACCTGAGAAGATTATGATCATGTCAATTTTTCACCTACGAAATGTTTCTCCTTGTTAATACGAGGTAAACGTTCAATTTGACTGCCCTAAAAATCGTTTTACAATATGAAATTGTAATATTTCGACTGTACTATTATCATAATGAAATACCCGCAACAAAAATATACATAAAAGAAGGGCACCCAGTATATAAATCTTTTAACGCCTATTTATAATATATCTAGGAGGTTTTACGACGCTATTTCCATAAAATTAAAAGTTACAGACATTTAAATTTGTTTATTTATTTCTCATTCATATCGACTTGATGTTTATTTTCTAACGTCGTTTCTCCATCCTTCAAGAAATTGACTTATTCCTTAGGCCGAATCTATCTAAATATGATTTAACGTTCGAGAGATCGTTGACATAACCGTAGGGGCGATTAGGGCTTTTCTAAATATGTTGAAAACTCGGCTGAACCGTTTTAATACTATAATTATTTATGTCTTTGTTGTTTAGATTATTTGAAAGAAAGACTATAAATAAACCGTCTGCTATGATAAAAAGTTCTAAAAGGAAACACCAAAAACGCATCCGCATCCTAGAAAAAAATAAACAAAACAAATAAATGAATAGACTTTTCTAGAAATTGTTTGAAAGAAATACTGTAAATAAACCTCCTGCTATAATAAAAAGTTCTAAAAGGAAACACCAAAGACGCGTCAGCGTTTTAGTATAAAAAGAAATAAAACAAAAAAATGAATGGAACTTTCTAGGAATTGTTTAAAGAAATACTGTAAATAAACCGCCTGCTATAATAGAGCTCTCTAAGGAAAAACGTCGAAGACGTGTCCGCGTTCTAGTATAAAAAGAAACAAAAAAACTAATGGAATTTTCTGGGAATTGTTTGGAAGAAATACTGTAAATAAACCGCCTGCTATAATAAAAGTTTCTGATAGAAAACGTCAAGACGCTTCCGCGTTCTAATATAAAAAAACAAAACAAATAAATGAATGTAATTTTCTAGGAATTGTTTGAAAGAAATACTGTAAATAAACCGCCTTCTATAATGAAAAGCTCTAAAAGAAAACATCAAAGACGCATCCGCGTCCTAGAAAAAAATGAAGAAAACGAATAAATGAAAAGACTTTTCTAGAAATTGTTCGAAAAAAATACTGTGAATAAACCGCCTGCTATAATCAAAAGTTCTAATAGAAAACACCAAAGACACGTCCGCGTTCTGGTATAAAAAAAACAAAACAAAAAAATTAATAGAATTTTCTAGAAAATGTTTGAAAGAAATACTGTGAATAAACCGCTTGCTATAATAAAAAGCTCTAAATAGAAATATCAAAGGCGCGCCCGCCATTTATAAAAATTAGATTAAAAGCGCAGCGTGACTTCGCCGAATTTTATAATTTCATTGTAACTGGACAGGGTCGGCCTAAGGAACCATTTCGCAAAATTCCACTTGAAATGAAAATCAGTCAAGACAGTATATTTTGAAGGTTATGTCATACGTAAGTACTTATTTTGAAGAGAAAATGATCATGGAAAATAATTTTTCAGGTTTTTCAAAAAACTTCGTCAGTAAAAATTATGTTTTTCCTATTATAAATAAATCCAAAGTTTTATTTAAATTGTCCAAAAACAATACTGCGAGGCGTCAAACCGACAACGAAAGACATTACAGTATTTACCCATTATCTACACCCATTTTTTCATATTTGCATCAAAAAACTTCGTCTCATTAAAGTAATAAAAGGTAACCAAAATCGTAAATACATTCAAGTTCCCAAATTTTGTTATACGTTAAATTTTCCCCAGTTACCCCTACGTATCCGTTAGCTTATAATAAAAAGTACACGTGAAATACTTGAGACTTATTTCCAGCAGTTTGACTCAATAATAGAGGCCTAAAATAACATTTTATCACAGAAATTTTCCGTTTTAGCCACGTGTTTTTGTTTGCTACAATTTCCTCCATTTCTATATTTATTATATCGTATTAATGTATTGATAAATATCGTGTTATCGTTTACTAATTATCCATATAATGGACGCTATTAACTCGAGATTTTAGCGGGGCCCTTTGAAAATCTACGAGCCAAAAGTTTTTACTCATCCTACAGTTTTCGTGATACAATTTTGATATTTATATACCCTGTACATGGGACTCCATGCAAAAATTTCGGTAGTGAGTAGATGACATGAAAAATTTTTTTCCATACGACCGCTCGTTTCTGAGTTATAGCCATTTAAAGTTGCCATATCGAATCGTTGTAAATTTCAAAAAAATCGCTCGCCATAAAGAAACATTCTGAAAAAAATTGTCATAAATTGTGATTATTTATTGGAAATACACGATCAAACACAACCCCAATCAACCACTGGGACTTATCTACCAAATTCTAGTTAGTTAGAAATCCGGGATGGTTGCAGATTCCTAGTTATTGGAGGGAGTTGAATTTGTACTCTGGTGATTCAAACTCCCATCCTGGCAGGTTTAAAATTGGGAAAAAAGATAAAAGAATTATTAAAGAATGAGTAGGTAGAACAGATCTGGATAAAAAGGAACTTATACTTCAAGATATACAAAAACTGAATTTATGTTTTCCGAAAGTACAAACATACAGGAATCTGCAAGCCTTCATTTCGTTTCGTAACCATAGTCCTGCAGGACTCCTCCTATTAAAGCCAGAATGGCTGCAGCCCTCACCTGGATTCCTAGTTATTGGAGGGAGTTGAATTTGTACTCTGGTGATTCAAACTCCCATCTTGGCAGGTTTAGAACTGGGAAAAAAGATAAAAGAATTATTAAAGAATGAGTAGGTAGAACAGATCTGGATAAAAAGGAACTTATACTTCAAGGTATACAAAAACTGAATTTATGTTTTCCGAAAGTTTAAACATACAAGAATCTGCAAGCCTTCATTTCGTTTCGTAACCATAGTCCTGCAGGACTCCTCCTATTAAAGCCAGAATGGTTGCAGCCCTCACCTGGATTCCTAGTTATTGGAGGGAGTTGAATTTGTCCTCTGGTGATTCAAACTCCCATCCTGGCAGGTTTAGAATTGGGAAAAAAGATAAAAGAATTATTAAAGAATGAGTAGGTAGAACAGATCTGGATAAAAAGGAACTTATACTTCAAGATATACAAAAACTGAATTTATGTTTTCCGAAAGTACAAACATACAGGAATCTGCAAGCCTTCATTTCGTTTCGTAACCATAGTCCTGCAGGACTCCTCCTATTAAAGCCAGAATGGTTGCAGTCCTCACCTGGATTCCTAGTTATTGGAGGGAGTTGAATTTGTACTTTGGTGATTCAAACTCCCATCCTGGCAGGTTTAGAATTGGGAAAAAAGATAAAAGAATTATTAAAGAATGAGTAGGTAGAACAGATCTGGATAAAAAGGAACTTATACTTCAAGATATACAAAAACTGAATTTATGTTTTCCGAAAGTACACACATACAGGAATCTGCAAGCCTTCATTTCGTTTCGTAACCATAGTCCTGCAGGACTCCTCCTATTAAAGCCAGAATGGTTGCAGTCCTCACCTGGATTCCTAGTTATTGGAGGGAGTTGAATTTGTACTTTGGTGATTCAAACTCCCATCCTGGCAGGTTTAGAACTGGGAAAAAAGATAAAAGAATTATTAAAGAATGAGTAGGTATAACAGATCTGGATGAAAAGGAACTTATACTTCAAGATATACAAAAACTGAAATTATGTTTTCCGAAAGTACAAACATACAGGAATCTGCAAGCCTTCATTTCGTTTCGTAACCATAGTCCTGCAGGACTCCTCCTATTAAAGCCAGAATGGTTGCAGCCCTCACCTGGATTCCTAGTTATTGGAGGGAGTTGAATTTGTACTTTGGTGATTCAAACTCCCATCCTGGCAGGTTTAGAACTGGGAAAAAAGATAAAAGAATTATTAAAGAATGAGTAGGTAGAACAGATCTGGATGAAAAGGAACTTATACTTCAAGATATACAAAAACTGAAATTATGTTTTCCGAAAGTACAAACATACAAGAATCTGCAAGCCTTCATTTCGTTTCGTAACCATAGTCCTGCAGGACTCCTCCTATTAAAGCCAGAATGGTTGCAGCCCTCACCTGGATTCCTAGTTATTGGAGGGAGTTAAATTTGTACTCTGGTGATTGAAATTTTCAACCTGGTAGCTGTAGAACTGGGAAAAAAAGATAAAAATGAGGAAGGAAACCGGAATATGTATAGAAATTATCAAAAAATGAGTAGGTAGAACAGATCTGGATAAAAAGGAACTCATACTTCAAGATATACAAAAACTAAGTTAACTAGGCTCATTTACTGGACCATAACTCTCATTGACTGGACTATAACTGTCATTTTTATTGTGGAATAGTGATAAAAGTGAACAAAATGAAGGCTAGAATAATATTGATTGTAAATAGATCGAATGGGGATCAAATGAATCAGACCTCGTATAAAAATCAGACTGCAGAAAAACATCTAAAAGTATGGAGATGTAAAAAACCAGTATACACAAAAATAAATTGTTATAATTAATGCAAATCTCTTTTGGAAATGCTCGTAACTAAAATGTAAGCCTCTCCTTTCAATTTCTTAAATGCTTGTAATTCTCGTTCTGACTGATTACCATTAAAACCCAATATTCCAACTAATATAGATTTACAGAGCAGATAAAACGAACCACGTTCTGAAATTATTAATTATCAAGAAGAACAAATTTATGCTTCTTTGTTGAACTCGAAAGAATGAGACGCTATAATACACCGTTGCCGGTGTTGTAATTTTCACTTTAAACGAGTCGAAATTTTCTTCATTTTGGTGTAGATAAACTAGAAGAATTCGGACCCAACCAGGGCTCTTATTAGACCTTCCACCCTTGGATCTTGTTGGACTGTAAGATAATTCTTCAAAATCTGGTGAGTAATGGCTGCTAGATCCAGCTCGTTCGGGCAACGACTCACTCGCCGGACTGTGATCGACGAACCCACCAATGGGCACAAAACCCATTCTTGGTGTGACCAAAATCGCTGTCATCACGTTTCTCAACAACTGCTCCAGCTAAATAAGCTCGAAATCAGACTAATGACTGGATTTCTAACCATAAACTCCTTTCTAAGACTTTATCTTCACACCATGGGCGTCCCGGATGATCCGGAGTGCGGCTGGTGCATGGAGGAAGACAAAACTTCAGACCACGTTATCTGTGAATGCCCTGGACGTGGTTTAAACACCTGGACAAACTCCACAATTTACCAAACGACATCAAAGAGTTTGGTAACGTCAAATAGACCACGAAGGTCTTATCTGGAGACCTATGTGCTCAATAGCTTCAACTACTGCCCACATCTATGAACTACGAACCATATGGGACATTAAATTTAGCTAAAAACCTCTTGAATAACCATGAGGGATTAACCTTTATGAAGAAGTTATACCCGCAGATCAATTTAGCTAATTTAGTACAAATTATTATTGAAGCTGAGATATTCGATCAAATTTTGTGTAAAACTTGGTAAAACAATCAACGAAACTTTCGACATCATTAATGGTGGCTACGGTGATGCTGCCATAGCTAGATCGGGTGTTTATGAGTAGTACAAGCTGTTCCAAGATGATAAAGGAAAAGACGACGACCGTTCTGGACGCCCTTCGATCACCAAGACCAAAATGTGTCCAAAATGTCCAAATCGAAGCTCAAGGGGAAGCATCATGGTTCGATAGAGATGATACAATAAACCGTGATGCAGGAACTGAACATTATTCCGTTTCCCTGAACTAACCTAGAGATTATACTTTTAGAAAGCGATGTTGCCATTATTTTATTAACCTAAAAGTAGTTTCCGTTTCCTTTGGTAAAAAATTTTCTAATGGAGTTCGTTATTTGGATCGTGTGGAGTGTGACAGCTCGAGACGTTCAGCATCATCTGTGTACAAATGGATACAACTAAAAGGATTTGGATCAAATATTTTTTTTAATAACATTCTCGCTGTAATTTCACTTATTTCTAAGCGTAAAAAGAAATTAAATTTGGTTTTTGTATTTTATAGATAGATTAATTGATTAAATTGATGTCGGCAACCCCGCCGAACGTATTTTCTACAAAAGCTGCACAATATAAAACTGGTTTTTTCTTAAGAATTCTAAACATATATCAAAATTCCAAATAGAAGAATTATTAAAGAAATATTGGGCAGACTGTATAATTACTAGTCTGCTTGTGTCAGAGATATGATATATGAGTGGACGAAAAGGAGTAAAAATAAAAGCTTAATATATACGAGGACCGATCAATAAATCAGTAATACAAAGGCCTCTAAGAAAACGAGAAAATTTTTGATACTGATAAGACGTTATTTAAATCATCGAATTTTCCATGAAAAAAGAACTACTAAAAAAAATAGCGCAAAAATTTATCTCGGTATAAAAAATTTATTGTTTAGAAAGCCGCGGGACATGTCAGAATTGAAGATTTTATCCGAGAAAACGTCAAAAAGTTTCAATTTATTATCGAATTTGCTGTGCAGAAAATTAATACGATTGCTGCTATTTAAATTTGGCAACATTGAAGTGAATACGTCAAATCTCACAGTGACATTTGACATTTTTAATTGTGGTTTTCCGAATTCAATCGTGAACGCACTTCGCTAGTGTCGATTGATGAAAGAAAATACTGAAAGAAATGGTTCAAAAAAGCCGCGGGACATTTTCCCTGTCACAATTGAAGATTTTATCCGAGAAAACGTCAAAAAGTTTCAATTTATTATCGAATTTGCTTTGCAGAAAATTAATACGATTGCTGATATTTAAATTTGGCAACATTGAAGTGAATACGTCAAATCTGACAGTGACATTTGACATTTTCACTGTGGTTTTCAGAATTCAATCGTGAATGCACTTCACTAGTGCCGATTGATGAAAGAAAATACTGAAAAAAATGGTTCAAAAAAGCCGCGGGACATTTCCCTTGTCACAATTGAAGATTTTATCCGAGAAAACGTCAAAAAGTTTCAATTTATTATCGAATTTGCTTTGCAGAACATTAATACGATTGCTGATATTTGAATTTGGCAACATTGAAGTGAATACGTCAAATCTGACAGTGACATTTGACATTTTCACTGTGGTTTTCAGAATTCAATCGTGAACGCACTTCGCTAGTGCCGATTGATGAAAGAAAATACTGAAAAAAATGGTTCAAAAAATCCGCGGGACATTTTCCCTGTCACAATTGAAGATTTTATCCGAGAAAACGTCAAAAAGTTTCAATTTATTATCGAATTTGCTTTGCAGAAAATTAATACGATTGCTGCTATTTAAATTTGGCAACATTGAAGTGAATACGTCAAATCTGACAGTGACATTTGACATTTTCACTGTGGTTTTCAGAATTCAATCGTGAACGCACTTCGCTAGTGTCGATTGATGAAAGAAAATACTGAAAGAAATGGTTCAAAAAAGCCGCGGGACATTTTCCCTGTCACAATTGAAGATTTTATCCGAGAAAACGTCAAAAAGTTTCAATTTATTATCGAATTTGCTTTGCAGAAAATTAATACGATTGCTGCTATTTAAATTTGGCAACATTGAAGTGAATACGTCAAATCTGACAGTGACATTTGACATTTTCACTGTGGTTTTCAGAATTCAATCGTGAACGCACTTCGCTAGTGCCGATTGATGAAAGAAAATACTGAAAAAAATGGTTCAAAAAATCCGCGGGACATTTCCCTTGTCACAATTGAAGATTTTATCCGAGAAAACGTCAAAAAGTTTCAATTTATTATCGAATTTGATTTGCAGAAAATTAATACGATTGCTGATATTTAAATTTGGCAACATTGAAGTGAATACGTCAAATCTGACAGTGACATTTGACATTTTCACTGTGGTTTTCAGAATTCAATCGTGAACGCACTTCGCTAGTGTCGATTGATGAAAGAAAATACTGAAAGAAATGGTTCAAAAAAGCCGCGGGACATTTTCCCTGTCACAATTGAAGATTTTATCCGAGAAAACGTCAAAAAGTTTCAATTTATTATCGAATTTGCTTTGCAGAAAATTAATACGATTGCTGCTATTTAAATTTGGCAACATTGAAGTGAATACGTCAAATCTGACAGTGACATTTGACATTTTCACTGTGGTTTTCAGAATTCAATCGTGAACGCACTTCGCTAGTGCCGATTGATGAAAGAAAATACTGAAAAAAATGGTTCAAAAAATCCGCGGGACATTTCCCTTGTCACAATTGAAGATTTTATCCGAGAAAACGTCAAAAAGTTTCAATTTATTATCGAATTTGCTTTGCAGAAAATTAATACGATTGCTGATATTTGAATTTGGCAACATTGAAGTGAATACGTCAAATCTGACAGTGACATTTGACATTTTCACTGTGGTTTTCAGAATTCAATCGTGAACGCACTTCGCTAGTGCCGATTGATGAAAGAAAATACTGAAAAAAATGGTTCAAAAAAGCCGCGGGACATTTCCCCTGTCACAATTGAAGATTTTATCCGAGAAAACGTCAAAAAGTTTCAATTTATTATCGAATTTGCTCTGCAGAAAATTAATACGATTGCTGCTGTTTAAATTTTGAGATATGGCAACACTGAAATTAATACGTCAAATCTGACATTGACATTTGACATTTTTAATATTACAAAAGTTACTTAGAAGCAAATGGTCGCTTGTTTAATAAATTAAAGCGAAACCTGGATGTTCCAAAATTATGGATTCGAACAAGAAAATTGAAACAGTTAACACGTTGAGCCCTGTTGAGGTCCATAGGCCTACAACTGAGCTCTCCCCATGACTCAGAATGATCCTATGGACCGCACGACATTAAATTTAATCCAAACCCTTCGTTGGACCGTCCTGGGTCCTTGTAACATGATCCTACACTTGGTTAATTTGATTTTCTTTTGTTTTCTTCGACATGATTCAAATTACATTTCGACTTAGACCTACTTTAATCGCTAGGCAATCGGTTTATTTGGTTTCTACGTTTCTTCTGCTGCACCAAATAACAACAAACCTATACCAATTCAAAGACCTTTTCAAAGAAGAAATTTTCCTTCTGATCAAATCTTCTGATCGTCTGTTAATGCTTATTGCTTTCAAAAAGCATGGACACCGCACGCTGTTGTACTTGGGAAAAGTTTTAGCGGTAAACTTTACTCCAGGTCCAGAACCCACTGGGAATATTTTCAATGTTTCTAAGATTGTAAGAAAACTGTTTTAAACTTTTGAAAATAAGTTTGTTTATTAGAGATTGTATTTACAGTTGGTTCAACTTGGATTTCGAGTTTTAACAACATCTAATCATCTACGGAAATATTTACTAGCATCCTATAAGCAAACTCCATATACTTGAACGGCATATCATTTTACAAACCTTTCAAACAGTTGAAGATAATATTTTGAACAGTCCCGGTATAAACGAAAACGGTGCGTAGGCCGTTTTTTGGTATTTTATTTATACAGAAACTGTTAATGCAGCCTCGGTTCTTTTGTATAATGTACTTCAATATTAATACCACCAGTTTCTTGGGAATATTTCATCATCTCTCAATTATTAATTATACGTAATGGTTTATTTAAATTACCATCACTTATTTGAATAAATATAAAGAAAATTATAAATTGATTTCTGACGTGATATTGAGTATAATTCGATTATTATAAAACAGGTTAATTTCTGTGTATTAAACTAAAATTATTCATCGTCGTTTTTCTTTGAAAAATATTCAAAATTTAAACGAATTTTTTAAAAGGTTTTTCCACGATATAATTAGAAATACGTTTTTTTGTAACCCTGGGGTGTAATCAAATTGTCGACAGATAATATGTGCGTCAAAACTACGACGCTTTTACGACGTTGGTTATTTAAGTTTTGACATATGGTAACACTGAATTGAAAATGTCAGATCTGTCATTGCCAAATGTTTTGACTTTGACAATTAGTTTAAACGCATGTAGAATTTTATAAACTGCGTGGAGATGCCAAGGGAAAAAAACCTCCAAAATGTGGACAATCCATAAAAAGTCATGAGGAGGTTTCAAGGTCTGTAGAACTACAGTTGACCAGCTATACTGTCTTACACAAATTACCTAAAAAAAATAAAGGTAATTATCTAGTTTAGGTTGCATACGCCCAATTTCCTTGAAATTTAACCTAACCTTACCTATCCTAACCTAACTTAACCTAACCTAACCTATCTAAATTTTCAACCTCGAAAAAGTATTTGAAGGAATAATTTTCGCGCCCAACATATATATATTTTATTTTTCAGCATGAAAAACTGTATAACATACTAAAATTCCAAAGAAATGAACCTAGACTAAATATTTACCGAAATAAATAATGGTTCCCATCAATAAAAAAATTTACTTGTGTTGTTGTTTCATTCTTCAATTATTCCAATGATTAAATATACGAAAATTTTCGAAAAAACTCGATTCTACCTAAAGGAATTGTTTTCTTTTTAATCACTTTTCTAATGTCTCCTTGTTCGAGTAGAATTAAACGTTGCGGATGTGATTTATTTGTGAAAACAAAAATCCAAGTGCATCCTCGAAACATACAAATTTACTTCATTGAATTAACGCCCCTATATACTGGAAATAGATCTTTTGTTTCAAACGAACTTAATCGTTACATTCTAGTGATGACTTCCTGTAATCATTTATATATTTGACCGAGCTGGCCACCGCATATTTTTCTTTCCACAACTAACATCTAACTACGAGGTTTGTCTAAAAAGTTTTCGACACCTCTTAATCCATAATCATTGTTATTTTCCACCACAGTCACCTTTTGAGTTCAACAATACCTCAAGTCTTCGTTTGATGACAATATCTCGACTACAAGCGTTAATTTTAGGTTAGGAAACGTGAAAAAGTCGCTGGAGGATAGATCTACTAAATACGGTGGACGTGTAAATACTGTCAGACTCAAAACACGTATATTTTACTTTTAGTAGCTATCTCTCTCTTACATATTCCATCTTCTCCTTGGTCTTCTTTTTTTCTTAATCCATGGTCCATAACAAAAATTAAAACAGTACGCATCATGTCCAGAATTAAATTACAGATTATAAGACTTAAATTATGACGGAATTCGTGAAAAGATTATACAGATTTGATTCCAATTGGCAAGTGATTGTGCATTTTTTTGCGTTGTAAAGTATTGAGCTTTTAACTAAATTTAAAGAATAAATAAATAAATATCTAATAGCTCCATTTGTAGTTTGATAAATCGCTCAAATTGAGTCCACAGAAGCGATTCAATAAGGGCATAACAAACTGTTATGGTTGGAGTTATCTCTTGAACATGAAAATTGGACGTATGAATATTGAAAGAGAGTTTTGAGTGATGAGTCAAAGTTTGAGGTATTTAGGTCTAAGAAATTATTGTGTTTATGGTTTGAGGATGTTTAGGAAGACTGTAAATTTGGTATTAATGTGGATTTTGAAGGAAAAAGGCTGTAAAGATATTTGTAGTATGTTCTGGTCTTAATCTGATGGTCAGGAAATTTTTTTTTCAACATGACAACGATCCCAAGCAAAACCTTTTGTTCGGTAATGATCATCGTGTAGTTCAATAGCAGATGGCAATTGTTTTTTGCGAAGATTCTGCACATCAGCAAGGATTTGGTGGACTATTCAGTTAAACCAAGTTTGTTCTAAAGGAGCTGCTTGATATGTTTTTAATGTCATTTATCCTGTCGTTTAACCTCAAATTTCAAATCTAATATACACACAAAAATATAGTTACGCATAGAAACTGTATATACGAGGTTTGGTTATTAAATAACGAGACTAGTTACGAAAAAGGATTCAATATACTTCCTTTCCCTCGTCACACACCTTTCTATACGTTTTTTTCCATTCATCGAAGTGCTGGAACTCTTCTTTGGTGATGGTCTTTAAGAGCTTTTTTGTTTTACCACTTCCATCGACTCAAATCTGGTTCCTTTCAAAGCAAATTTTTTTCTAATCTTTCAAGGGAATCTGAGCAGACCCTTTAACGCAAGTGTGTTTGGTCAGGAGTCAGATTTTTTGGCATCAGACTTTTGTCAAGTAAATCCTCGTGTAAAATTTTCCTTTATCGTCGTTTATAACCTCGGTAATGATTCGGATGCTCGCGCGCACAATTTGATTGATTTTGGGCACAGTTTCCGGAATTGAGGATAACCTGGGCGCTGGTCATCTTCAAAATCACGCGGACGAGATAGAGAATTGTCCCCATAGGCCTCAGTCTGGGGCGCCCTGTAGACGCGCAGTCTCGTTATTTAATAACCGGACCTCGTATATAAAAAAATTTTAATGAATGGTTTCAATAAAATTTTTCCTAATCTAGTGATTTGTCAATGGTCACAGAAGTTATAAACTGTTAGATAAAGGTCTTTAATCACTTAAACGGAAGCCTTCGTATGTTTATTAGAATTTTTATTAAATAAAAAATTATCTGAATTTCCATACGCGTTCTAAATGATGTATGGACTTCGATTCTATCCGTATATAGATAGATAATTATTTAAATTCTTTAAAAAATACTTAAAAGTACCTTTCAATCTAAACGAGATTAAAGATTCATTCCGTTTATGTTGTACCCATCAAGATAAAAGTGTACAGGTTTATTCAAAAATTCTTTCCGATGACGGAAATCGATAAATCTACAACATGTCAATAACCAGATTTATTTCTCGGAATTATACGTTTCAGAACCATATTTTCGGAGCAACGGAATGTATAATCATATAAATTATAAAATTCTAATCAACTTTTTCTAACAGAATTTTTTTTTTTGGAAGAATACTATGAATATTATAAATACAAGTTATTTTCAAGTAGATTTTGGAATTGTTTCATAAATTTATCTATTTTTTGAACGGATTATTTTTATAATCTTATATCCACCACTAGAGGGTGTATTTGAAAAATGAAAAAACAAATTTTTTAAAAATCCATCCAATTAAAAGGGATTTTACATGTAAAGAGCGAACGTGTTGTTATATTTGATAAGTTTCGACGTGGATTAAACTATAATCTTCGAGTTTTAGTGATTTTTCTTATTCAATTATGATCACAATTCGTTACAGGTTCAATTTCGTGAAGGTCGTTCAAAAATCGATTAAAAACCACGGATGATGTGCGTAAACTGATCATCGAGTAACACACCGTGATAATTAAGCTATTTTGGCTAGCAAAAATATTGGATTAGATACCGCACAATTTGATAAAAGCTTAAAACAAAGCACGAGTCGATTGGGGCGAAGAAATATTGAAAAAAAAAAACAGTAGTAGTCCTTCAACTATCGTCTACAAGTTCTTGGATCATGGATTTATGAATACATACTTGAAAATAAATATTTCGTTATACGGTTCCACAAATAAAAATCTAAGTAAATTAGTTCTGGAAATTTGGGTGGCCAAATAAATAAATTTCCACGTCTTATCAACCTACCGGGGTGTGTTTGATCTTGAACTTCGATTACCAATTGGGGTTAGTTTCGAGTCATGAAACTATGAAACGTTACCTCGTATCTGCGTAAAAATCGTGAAAATATTATAACTGGACTACGTTTAGAAATTTTAAGGAAGATACTGTTGAATGGAACTACGAGGGTGTGCCGACAAAAACACATTTCAAAGATATTTAATAATTACATTTAAATTGGTACGAAACGGAATGATTTCAAGCCGTTCTAAATAAATACAATAGATCATAAATTAACATTAAAATCGCCTTATTTACTCGAGTATGAAAGTATTTTTGTTACCCATATGCGTACCATGAAAATATTAGTCCGGTCAATTTAGACGTTCGAAGTTACATAATTTCCCACCAAGCTGAAAATCGGTGAAATTGTTTAAAATTAAATTAAAAATAGAATTCGAAAGTTCTTCATTAATTTCTGTGTATGAAAAAAATTTTATTCAAGGTCAAAAGTCGTAAAAATGAGTTTTTCGTCTTTTCCAGGAAAGCGGTAAATTTTATGATAAAAACACCTCAGACAAAAATTGTAGATAATAGTATTATCTACAAAAAATGTACCAATACTTTTTTTTCTACGAGGCACCGTTTCTGAGATATAATTGTTCAAAGATATATAATCGTCATAAAATACACGCCATCTATGAGTTATGATCATATTCAATTTGAAACTATTGCGAAATAATAGAAATTCGCAGAAATTGAAAAGACAAAAGCGATTTGAATTAAAAAAAAGTTGTGAAATCCAATCGTCTGAGTCGTAACTTTCGGAATCTTCTTCTTCGGCGTTTTCGTATTTTCAACGAAGCATGCATCACGAAAAACTAATTTTTCGCTACCAATCGACGCTCAAAACTAACGGTATTTCATTTATTACAGCAGGTATGAGACCCTAGCCCCGCGCACAATTAAACAGGATATGATGACTTTTACAAATTTTTGAGTCATTATATCTCAGAAACGGTAGCTCGTAGAAAAAAAAGTATTGATACATTTTTTATAGATAATTTAATGATCTACAATTTTTGTTTGAGGTATTTTCATAATAAAACTCACCGTTTTGATGAGAATCGCGAAAAACTAATTTTTTTGATCTTTGATCTTGTTTAAACTTTTTTTCCATATACGAGAATAATGAGGAACTTTTAAATTTTATTTTCAATTATATTTCACTCTTATTTTTGGTCTAATTTGACCAGACTATTCCAAAATGATGAGAGTAAATTAGATTATAAGATTCTGAAGATGAAAACAATAAATTAGTTGAAGTGCATCCATTTTTTGGTATTTGTACGATCAAAATAATAATTTATTGGTACGCTACTGCGTGTTCAATCATCATATCTGGGTAATTACCCTAATAACAGGATAAAGGCGCGTCTGATAAGTTTATGATTTCAGTTTTTAATAATAAACCTTTTTTAAAATCTAAATTACCTTCTATTGTTATTGTTTTAAAGGAACCTACTAAACCGTGTAAATTGTCGTTAAAAGACCCGAAAGGTTAGTCAATTTATTTAATAGGAATCGGAAAAATTGAGGAAACTGTTTTTTTTTTCTCTCCCTCAAAGGATATGTACTAATCAAATCGTTAAGCGGAAAATTACCCCATTAATTATTATAATTTGGCACATAGTTAGAGAAAAGGTCAATAACATTAGTGACATAGCGCCGATTTACGCTTCCACCCCGTGGGGTGGTAAACATTTTTTCAAAAATCAATAGAGAATTGAATTCCGAATAAAGAATATTCGAAGAAATTTTTTGATAAATTAATAGTTTTTAGTAATTCACGATTGAAAACTTGGAATGTTGTTTGAAAAAAACCACGTTTTTAACGTATTTTTCGTATTTTTGACGAATAACTGAAAAACTACGCATTTTATCAAAAAAAGTGTGATTAACAAAATTATAGCTTATAAAAAAACATATAAAAATATATTTTTTCAAATGTTCTAGGTCTAATACAAACCGATATATGATTAGTGAAAGGAAACTTATTTTGGCTAGAATACTCGAATTGATTGGTTCAACTCCAAATAACGAAAAGGAGGTAGATTTTACGGATATAATACTCATTAAATTTTTTGTAGTACTGAAAAAGACCTTTAAAATGAGTATTTATAAATGTAAATTGGATGAAAATTAAAGAAGTTATAGTCAAAAATAAATTGTTCGCTCAAATTTTTTAAAGAAAAATGACCAGTTTCATCTGTACCATTCCCATCAGAATCAATACTAAACGTTGACCTTTCACAATTAGTTTCAATTTAGTGCTATTCATACTATCCTGAAGTTAGAGCGGTTTAGAATACGTATTTTTTTGAAAAATATACCGTAAACGTTGAAAACGTATTTTTCAAAAAAAAATTACCTTAATTGCATAATAACTCTGAAACTATGAACGATACCTAAAAAATTATGGAATTCGAAAATGTAGTTTTTTATCCAACGAATATTTTGTTTTATTTTTCATTTTTGTAGCTTGAAGAATAAAGGAGATATTGCCATTTAAAGTACCCACTTTACTGGAAAAAATCTTGAGCCCTTCAACACTTTTCCTTTAAAAAATGAAGGAATTAAAAAATCTTTCATTTATATAATCTTCTAGCTTTTGAAGAACCTCAAAAACTTACTCACGGTAATTTGATGTCGTCAGAAAGTCTGTCCAAATTGTTACGTTTCTGTGCCTGTCATAAAAGTTAAAATTTTTATGTCTTATATAATTTTATATGGGTTCGGGTGATGAAGAAACTTTGTTATAAGTACACTTAAAGTTAATATTAACAAATCGTCAGTCACTGCAATACTACAGTTGAATTAGTCATTGAACATCCACTATATTCACCTGATTTGATGCTAGCTTTCTTGTATTTAAAAATATACACCGTCAGTTCGGTGTATGATTTTATTAATGTGAATGCGACACACTGTATATAATTTTTTTTCTATACCAACCTTTAAATGATATACGTGTATCGAATATCCTATGATATAACCAAATACCTTTCAAGTCGATCTTCAATCTTCAGATACAACCTGACTTGTAACGTTTAAAATTTTTTTTATTGAATTTAATATGAGATTCGTTTTATTATTAATCTAAACATGGAATCCATAACCGATTGTTTTGTCGAAAAAGGTGTGGTAACCGAACTGTAAATTACGACGTCACATCCTCCGCGTGGGTACTATTAGAGAAGTACTAACTAGTTGCTTTTATTTGAAAGAATTATTATTTATTAAAATTAATTTTTATACGACTCCGATGACCTTAGAAAGAAATAAGAATATAGAAGCATTTTTTTTGTTTATTTTACAAGCTCTTGATAAGTAATAATGTCAAAAAGTGAAATATTCAATTAAAAATCGCTAAAACCTCAAACTTTTAACTACATAAGAAAAAAATTCTCATTAGTTTTCAGTTGTAAACGTCATGGGTTTAATAAAAACATTCAGCAGTTGTCTGTTTAATGATCACGAGGTTATCGTTGCCGGCAACGTAGCGTGTGCTGTTATATACTGTTTTTATTTATTAGTTAGTACATTAATCTTTTATAAATTAAGTTTTTACATTATTTCATTATCAAAGGTGTTTCCAGCCACTCCGCTTTTTTTACTGATTGTTCATCCCATCTGAGTACCAGTCAACTGAGGCTATAGCGAGTTTCTACTTCAGATCATGTCATCCTGTCAACGCGAGCCTTTAACCTCTCTCCTTTGTCATAATTCCTAATTCCTCCTTCCATGTTTCGTCTTTTTTGTCTTCTCCTCCCCGAACATAATTTTCGTTAATATGTCGTCTTCCTCTTTTTCTTCCTATGTTGATTGCTCTGTCAGTTCTTTGCTTCTGTTCACTTTCTTACTTTTCCTTTGTTTTTCTAACGACTCCTCCTCAAATCTTCTTCTCTCCTCCTCTTCCTCCTCTTCCCCCTCTTCCTCTTTTTCTTCCTATGTTGATTGCTCTGTCAGTTCTTTGCTTCTGTTCACTTTCTTACTTTTCCTTTGTTTTTCTAACGACTCCTCCTCAAATATTCTTCTCTCCTCCTCTTCCTCCTCTTCCCCCTCTTCTTCCTCCTCTTCTTCCTTCTTCTCTTCCTCCTCATCTTCCTCCTCATCTTCCTCCTCATCTTCCTCCTCATCTTCCTCCTCATCTTCCTCTTCATCTTTCTCCTCATCTTCCTCCTCCTCTTCCTCCTCATCTTTCTCCGCATCTTCCTCCTCATCTTCCTCCTCATCTTCCTCCTCATCTTCCTCCTCATCTTCCTCCTCATATTCCTCCTCATCTTCCTCCTCATCTTTCTCCTCATCTTCCTCCTCCTCTTCCTCCTCATCTTTCTCCGCATCTTCCTCCTCATCTTCCTCCTCATCTTCCTCCTCATCTTCCTCCTCATCTTCCTCCTCATCTTCCTCCTCATCTTCCTCCTCTTTCTTCCTTTTCTCTTCCTCCACTGTCCAGGTCGCCAGGTATCCCAAAGGTACCAATCGAGACTGACTCCCGAGCATCCTTTAATCCCCTAGCCATGGTGGCTAACAACATAAAAATGAGGATTATTTTCTCGAGATTTACTCTTCTGTGTCTTTTGGATCCGCGGGTAATTATTTGTTCCTTGTTCATCGCCTATCAGGTTTGTTTGGTCTTGGTCACTCCTCTTAGAAAAAATTGAGAGATTCAAGACCTACCAGTCCGCCCAGAGATACCCTATGAGTTATTGGGACGCGCCGTGTCGGGTAGACTAACTCCCATCTCTGGAAACCGTTTTTCGTATCTCTGAACTTTACTATTGGCCTAAATTTGGAAGTTCTGTATGTAGCTACGTGAATAAATGTTTAGTTTGTGCTTCTTGTTAAACCCAAAACTTACCTGGATGTTATGGATCATTATAATGACATTAACTTTCCATTTGAGGTTATAAATGTTGAAACTAACTATAAAATTTTTTTCTTTAAAAATATTCAAGTATATCTTTAGTTGATAGTAAATTGTGTATAATTGAATAAATTTTGGAAAATGTAGAGTTTTAGCATGCGTTTTAAATTCTAGTTGAATCAAGACAATTCGACGAAAAGCGAAAAATTCAATAATTTTTCGCAAATTAAAAAAAAATTCAATTTAGATTGTTTATAACGTGGGTTAATATTAACTGTTTTGAAGTTTTTTCAGGTTTAACTAGAAGGGAATTCAATCTTGAATACAATCGTTTTCAGTTTTACCTTTTTCCCGCCTATTAAAAAAATCGTAAAAATGAAAAACCAAAAAATCGCGGGTTTTCGGTATTAATATGCTAATAATCGATTCTTGGTCTGTATAATCTTTGAGGGAGATTTACTCAGAAATAGTGACTCTAACGAAAAAATTAGTAGAATTCTTTTTTATAGAAAACTTAATGTTCTACATTTTTTGTTTCAACAGTTTTTTACGAATTCCTTCTAATTTTCTAGTTATTCGAATTTTTGTCAACATTTCGTTGAAGTTGAATTAATATTAATATTCGTATTTAATAGATGGAGATATTAAAAATCGGAATTAATACACAAATCGTCGATTTCTCGTCTATATAATCGCCCTTTTCAAATTCGTTTCGATTTTTTGAAAACGAAGTAATTTTCCAAGAGTTAGAGCAGTTTCCATGTGCGCTTGGAACGAAAATTGCCGGATGCTCCGGCTTTGAGGAAGATTTACTCAGAAATAGTAGCTCCACCGAAAAAATTACTAGAAACCTTTTTTATAGAAAATTTAATGTTCTACATTTTTTGTTTTGGCAGCTTTTTACTAATTCCTACTAGTTTTAGATTTATTCGAATTTTTGTCAACAGCATTTAGCTCAAGTTTAATTAATATTAAAATTCGTATTTAATAGATGGAAATACATAGAATTAACCATAGAATTAACTGTGTTTATGCTCGAAACTAAAACATTCTAATACACTCAAGAGAATGAGGTACACCACTGTTGAAATATCTTAACAATCTCAACAGAAATAATATTTGAATTAATAGGGAATGTAAAGATCAAGCGATGGGTATACGCCATATTTTATTTATATATCGTATTCTTATTTTCTTAAAACACAATACAACGTCTGGTAAAAAGTAGAGATCAGGTTATAGACACTATAGACAGCGCACTATTAATTTTATTCATGATGGTGTATATAAATGTTTTCTTCGGACATTGGTTGATTACCATCGTCATTCATCTTTTAACTTAAATATAACGCTAATTGCCTCTTTTCAGTTTTTTATTTTCGTCTTTTAGACAGTTCGCGATGTGAATACTAGTCTTGTACTCTTGTGTTTTACGGAAAGCGTTTTATTTGATAAATGGTTTCAATTTTAACTGACGGCCATTTAAAATAACGATCATTTTAGTAAATTACATAAACTTAATACTTTTAATGACGAAATTATTATTAAAAATTCATTATGGTACTTTGAAAGTACTAAATTAGGATAAAAAAACTTTCAGATTATGTAAAAACACTTTTGGTACGTGAAATTAATGAGACACGATTTTAATCTGTCAAATACACGAAGCTCTGAAAAGTTTAGTTCCAGAAGTACCTGACCTGACATATAGATGGCGGTAATTGCTTTAAAAATAGTAAAGACGCCACATTCTGTAGTATTCATGAACGTTTTCAATGAATTTTAGCCCAACCAATATTCAAACTGAACTAAATTCTACTCTGGGTGAGAATACTTCTTCGTTATCAACAGACCAGCATCGTAGGGGTCGACCAAATGAGATGACGTTGAAGGAAATCACTGGATAATCGTCGATTGAAAGTGCGCGAGCTTGCAGACTTGTAGAAATTCCAGGTAACTGTTCACAAGATGGATGCCGCGTTTACTCACAACGGAAGAAAAATAGCGTCGTGAAGATGCTTTCGTCGAGTGTTTGGCGATGTTTCAAAGACATTTTGCACTGTTTTTTAACCATGGATCAAAGGTGGGTTCAACACTTCACGAAAACAATCAAAACTATGGAATAAAAAGGAAGAATCGGTTCTAAAGAAGGCAAAGACTGTTCCATCTACAGGCCAGGTCATGGTGTTTGTTTTTTGGGATAATTTTTTATTAACTATATTGAAAAAGGAAAAACTATCATCGGCGAGTATTATGCAAACTTATTGCAACGTTTCAGCGAAGAAAACAAGAAAAAACGGCGTTTGGATAAGGATAAAATGTTGTTTCATCAAGACAATGCATCAGGTCACAAATCCGTTGACCAAAATTAATCAATTAAAGTTTTAAGTGCTACTTCATGCACTCTATTCGCCAGATTTAGCTTCCTCGGATTATTTTCCAATTGTACACTTCGAAAGAACAAAGAACTGTCAAATGTCAAATGTCTAAATACTGTAAAATGGCGCCCAAACGTGCAGTACTAAGAAATAAAATGAAATACCAGACAAGAGATTTTAAGTCGTGAAAATAGCTGGACCACGACTTAAAAACTGGCCCCACCTATTGGAGATCAAGCGGATCCAAACACCATAGCAGAAGGTAAAGTGCATGGCACTTAATTCACGAAAAAATCTCATAGAAAAAGATGTAAGCGGATTGGATTTATTGTTGGTATTCATCGTTCTTTAAGAGCAACTTTTTTTATGAGGAATCTATGGAGGAGTGTGTATTTTTCGGCTATATTTAACATAAACAAACCCAACGATTTTTTCTTTTAGTCCGACAATTTTGGCATATCATAATACGATGAAAATGTTGATGTTTCTAATGAGATTCTATACAAAATAAACTTTCTTTTGTTGATACTAATAAATTTACTGATACTAATAGAAAATAATTGATACAAGCGTTTGGAATATTATTAAAATCGAGTCCTACCCTTATTATTATTTGGTGTTAGTGTTAGTAAAAGTATAAATTTATAGGAGTGGTATTTATATATCTATATATAAAAAAATAGATTTATTATAGCTATAAACGTGTGATATAGCTCAAGGATAATTCGTTTCGCTACATTTGCGCTATAAAACTCATATATTGAAATTATTAATAATTTTATGAAACGAGAAATATTCAATATTCAATAAATAAAGTAAATATACAAGGATTTGGGGTGCAAAAAATCTCCCACGACCCCTGCGAGTTATATGCCTTTAAAGCTACGAAATCAGAACTTATATTTAAGTAATTTTCTAAATTAGGACAACCTGTATAATCTAAATATACCAAAAAATGATATTTCAATCTATTTTTTAACAGTTTACTATATAAACAAAAAAAGATACTTTTTGTTCAACTCGATAAAATTTCTGGTTTAGGAGATATCTGTAAATGTTTAGATCGTTGTACATGCCAAGTTAACGATCCGTAACTTTTACAAGGACAACCTGTACAATTTAAAGATAGCAAAAATAGATTTTTGAATAGATTTTCAACAAAAAAAGATACTTTTTGTTTAACTCGATCAAATTTACGGTTTAGAAGATATCTGTAGATGTTTAGATCGTTGTACATGCCAAGTTAATAATCCGTAACTTTTCCAGGGACAACCTGTACAATTTAAAGATAACAAAAATAGATTTTTTAATAGATTTTCAACAAAAAGGTACTTTTTGTTTAACTCGATAAAATTTACGGTTTAGGAGATATCTGTAGATGTTTAGATCGTTGTACATGCCAAGTTAATAATCCGTAACTTTTCCAGGGACAACCTGTACAATTTGAAGATAGCAAAAATAGATTTTTGAATAGATTTTCAACAAAAAAAGATACTTTTTGTTCAACTCGATAAAATTTCTGGTTTAGGAGATATCTGTAAATGTTTAGATCGTTGTACATGCCAAGTTAACGATCCGTAACTTTTACAAGGACAACCTGTACAATTTAAAGATAGCAAAAATAGATTTTTGAATAGATTTTCAACAAAAAAAGATACTTTTTGTTTAACTCGATCAAATTTACGGTTTAGAAGATATCTGTAGATGTTTAGATCGTTGTACATGCCAAGTTAATAATCCGTAACTTTTCCAGGGACAACCTGTACAATTTAAAGATAACAAAAATAGATTTTTTAATAGATTTTCAACAAAAAAAGATACTTTTGGTTCAACTCGATAAAATTTACGGTTTAGGAGATATCTGTAGATGTTTAGATCGTTGTACATGCCAAGTTAATAATCCGTAACTTTTCCAGGGACAACCTGTACAATTTAAAGATAACAAAAATAGATTTTTTAATAGATTTTCAACAAAAAGGTACTTTTGGTTTAACTGGATAAAATTTATGGTTTAGGAGATCTGTAGATGTTTAGATCGTTGTACATGCCAAGTTAACGATCCGTAACTTTTACAGGGACAACCTGTACAATTTGAAGATAGCAAAAATAGATTTTTGAATAGATTTTCAACAAAAAAAGATACTTTTGGTTGAACTCGATAAAATTTCTGGTTTAGGAGATATCTGTAGATGTTTACATCGTTGTACATGCCAAGTTAATAATCCGTAACTTTTCCAGGGACAACCTGTACAATTTAAAGATAACAAAAATAGATTTTTTAATAGATTTTCAACACAAAGGTACTTTTTGTTTAACTCGATAAAATTTACGGTTTAGGAGATATCTGTAGATGTTTAGATCGTTGTACATGCCAAGTTAAAAATCCGTAGCTTTTACAGGGACAACCTGTACAATTTAAAGATAACAAAAATAGATTTTTGAATAGATTTTCAACAAAAAAAGATACTTTTGGTTTAACTGGATAAAATTTCTGGTTTAGGAGATATCTGTAGATGTTTAGATCGTTGTACATGCCAAGATAATAATCCGTAACTTTTACAGGGACAGCCTGTACAATTTAAAGATAACAAAAATAGATTTTTGAATAGATTTTCAACAAAAAAAGATACTTTTGGTTTAATTGGATAAAATTTCTGGTTTAGGAGATATCTGTAGATGTTTACATCGTTGTACATGCCAAGATAATAATCCGTAACTTTTACAGGGACAACCTGTACAATTTAAAGATAACAAAAATAGATTTTTGAATAGATTTTCAAGAAAAAAAGATACTTTTGGTTTAACTGGATAAAATTTCTGGTTTAGGAGATATCTGTAGATGTTTACATCGTTGTACATGCCAAGTTAATAATCCGTAACTTTTCCAGGGACAACCTGTACAATTTTAAGATAGCAAAAATAGATTTTTGAAAAGAGTTTCAACAAAAAGGTACTCTTTGTTTAACTCGATAAAATTTACGGTTTAGGAGATATCTGTAGATGTTTACATCGTTGTACATGCCAAGTTAAAAATCCGTAACTTTTACAGGGACAACCTGTACAATTTAAAGATAACAAAAATAGATTTTTCAATAGATTTTCAACAAAAAAGATACTTTTGGTTCAACTCGATAAAATTTCTGGTTTAGGAGACATCTGTAGATGTTTAGATCGTTGTACTCGGCATAAAGAGACATTCTGTACAATTGCTATAAAAAATTTTGCTGTTCCATTTGCAAATTAGTGTGACCTACTCTCTCCAGGTCATAAGAATGTTAAAAATGAACTCCGAAGACATTCTTTCACAACCAAGAAGAGCTATATGTAGGTTATGTAGAACTTTGAAAAAAAATTGATTGATACGGAAAAACTCTTTTGTACAAAATTTTCTATGGAACCAAAGAATGTCATATGAAGCTTTGAGGTGCTCATAGTTCATAGTAGCATCGGGGCCGTTGACCACATAAGCTTTCAGGTTTAACCGAGGGTTTAAACCGCACTTACAGATGATGTGTACTGCAGTTTGAACCATCTCTATCCATCTGCTGAAAGACGCGATAGCAACGCTTTTTATCTACCACAAGATGAGTTCTGGGCTCATATGTGAATTCGCCAATACCAGTCTGTCGAATGTCTTTGCCGCCCAAGTTACCGGGCACCCAAACGAGCTGAATCCTGCAGCTGTCATTCACCAGTTTTTGTAGAACTTTCTTGCACGCCTAGAACACACATTTTGGGCCGTTATGGCTTGTATGGTAGCCCTGTTCCTACAGAATTGATTGATGATCTCGCGTTTGCATTCCATCACAGCGAATACCTCGTCTTGGAAAACGGAAGCGTGTTCCAAAAGGAAAAAAGATTTGCACGTTTTATTCCTTAGCCATTCCTCCTGGAGCCATACCAACTGGATCCATCATGCAATATGGTAAGTAACCGATCCATTGCTCCCGTTCAGTGATGGGTGCTTCAAAGTTTTTATTCTGAACGGCCGTAGGCGTCATTTGGTCGATGTGCATCGAAATGATGGGGAATTCTCTTGTCGGATGATCCATCCTGCAGATTCGAGGTATGATATATCCTAGAAAATACCTAAGTTGGACTCTCATTTTGGCAAATTAGGGTACTAGGCATAACGAACAACAAGGGGAGAGGTTCCATCAGGACATTTCCTTAATGGAGAAGCTCTATTAAGGGAAATTGACTCCAGAAATGTTAACAGAAAAAGATCTATCTTCTGGTGACCTTATTACTTTTATATTCGGTAGCTTTCATGTAGATAAAAAAGTTTTGTCAGCCAGTATTTACATAGCTAGAGTAAGCTTCATAAATCAGCCACTACTCACTAGCCGTATGGCTTTTTTTAAGAGTTTTGGCTCTATAATCTTCATTATAGTCTAAATATATGATCTACCACCCTTCTTGGTTAATATCATTATTAGTTTGTACCAGTAAACCCAAATAATTAAACGAAGTTCTTGCAGCTGCTGCTTCAATCTATGAGGTGGTGCTGGTGCATATTAGTGATCCGGATTTTGAGCTGCTGCACTCGTTGCCTTCGTAGGTGGATATTTGTCGTTCGGTGACGTCTCGTTCAGCGTTTAAACCCGTTCCAACACCATTACTGTTGATTCCAAAAAGATAAAGCGTCTTTTGGTCTATTATGATGTTATTTATACCAGCAGCACTAATTTTCAGCATCTTCAACAGAATTTTCGAGTGATCAACTATTTCAAATGCACCGTCTTTGTATCTAAAAATCCAATCGATGCTGAATCGTCTCGAAGAGATTTTTGTCGAGTTATGCCGTTCATCGATAGGATCAGAAATATTTTCGTTTAATCGATATTGTTAGTTGAATTGACATCCGAATACGATTCGAGTTATACGTTAAAAATTTTCGGGATAATTAATAATCCGGACACACCCATCGAATATAATTTGAATAAAATCGACCTAAATCTTTCATTATTATATATACGTCAATTTTTTTTTCACTCGGAGATAAATATCTGGAAATTTGTTATTGATACTAACAAGAGACGAAGTTCATTAAATACTTTCCGGACCTATCATCGTGATTATAGATACTTTCAGAAAATTATCGTTCAATGAATTTACAGAATGTCCTATTTAAGATAAAACATGTTTATAAAAAAAAGCTCGTGGTAATTTTCTTATTAACGGTTTATATATACTTCAAATTTTCATTTAACCCTTGTATATAGAATAAATTTTTGCATTGAAACAATATACAGTGCGTAATAGTTCAATCTTATTCAAAATTTTAAGATACTTATCGACACATGCGTATTATACCTTTGTTTACAGCAATAAAGCTTTAGTTTAATTTTTTGCACTTGTACAGTTGGTAAATCCCCGTTTGAGCGTTCAATCCCATTTTATAATGGAAATTTTGAGGTTAGGAAAACGTCGAAGCCTTATTTATACAGAAACCACGTTTTTTGTCCTGCATTGTGTGTTGGAATCTTCAATTCAAAATGTTTTTTAAGGTTTAAATGTTGAAGTTTGAGACACTCGTTTTGTACTCATAGTTTTCGAACCCGACAGGCCTTTTTGAGGTTTCGAAGAGTGCTTACTAAGATTCGTGAAGTGCTGGGTTTGGTCGGTGCTTCTCCACGACATGGAGGGTTGAACATTGAAAACGACTACGATTAACAAGAGACGTGGCTACACAGCAAAATCCTTAAACAGCTAGATTAAAAAACGAAAAAATTCTAAAACGCATCGACAAACAACGTCAATTATTTGAATTAATAAAGAAGAGAAAAACTTAGGGATAAATTGGAGGAAAGAGAAGGATCGCAAGGAGGAAAATATGTTGGCTGCGAAACATCAGACAGTGGACAGGACTACATGATATACAATCCTTAATAGACACCACAAGAAATAGAGTAACGATGGAAAATGTTATTGCGAACATCCATTAGTGGATATGGATTGAAAGAAGAAGAACTATGTTCATTTTGAACTACTTTTGGAAGACCTTCTTCAGAGATGCAGCTCAGATCCATTTTTAGAAATTACTCATCTATTAACGACAAGATGGTTGCTACTTTTGGGAGTTTTGGAATGACATTGACGAATGACATTGACATCATAAAGTTTGACGTGGACGTGTTGTCATACGAGTGCTATTTGAGGATACTTGAAACATTCATCTTGATCAGAAAATGGAATTGAATCGGAAGCAATCGATTTTCGTATCGATCGACTCGCTTTGATTTTTGGTGATGAGGGATCGTCCAAAATCTGCTGTTTTGCCAGAAAACTAAAATTGGAAGCGAGATGCGAAATTTATAAAAGAAAGTACGAGAAAAAAATAATTTATCAACTTTCAATCACTTTCGTGAAAAACTTCAATTTACGTTTTAAATCGAACAAGCACATAAAAAGCAACGAGTCAATTTAGATCATTCTCAATCTAACAACGTCGTTTAATGTCGACCTTGTTAGAATAATCATCATCAGGGTTTTGCCCATATACAGGGTGATTTATTCGTGAAGTATCTAAGTTAGAAAAAATTAATCAAAGTACTGGTACATAATAATTTTTTTGTATTAGAATTAATGTGTTTTAACGATTAAGAGAAAAAAAATCAGTTTTGTGGGATTGAGCTGTTTCTGCGGAGTCGAATGATCAATTCTAATATTTAGTACCAACAATTAATGAAACTGGACGAAGCAATCAAAGAAAACCGACCAGAATCATCAAATCGGAAAGGTTTAGTGTTCCACCATGATAATGCATCTTTGGCAACTCCTGGAGCTTTGGTGGGAAGTGATTTACCACAAACAACAATTGAAAAACGTTTAAATTGTCTTGGAATAGTTGAAAAGCTTGAATGAACCAGCGCAAACCAGATCGAGAGCTGAAAAACAACAGAAAAAGCTCATACTGTCAGTTTCCTTAGATTACAAAGGTGTTGTGTTATTTGAGCTTCTGCCAAGGAACCAAACGATCAATTCTAATATTTAGTACCAACAATTAATGAAACTGGACGAAGCAATCAAAGAAAACCGACCAGAATCATCAAATCGGAAAGGTTTAGTGTTCCACCATGATAATGCATCTTTGGCAACTCCTGGAGCTTTGGTGGGAAGTGATTTACCACAAACAACAATTGAAAAACGTTTAAATTGTCTTGGAATAGTTGAAAAGCTTGAATGAACCAGCGCAAACCAGATCGAGAGCTGAAAAACAACAGAAAAAGCTCATACTGTCAGTTTCCTTAGATTACAAAGGTGTTGTGTTATTTGAGCTTCTGCCAAGGAACCAAACGATCAATTCTAATATTTAGTACCAACAATTAATGAAACTGGACGAAGCAATCAAAGAAAACCGACCAGAATCATCAAATCGGAAAGGTTTAGTGTTCCACCATGATAATGCATCTTTGGCAACTCCTGGAGCTTTGGTGGGAAGTGATTTACCACACACAACAATTGAAAAACGTTTAAATTGTCTTGGAATAGTTGAAAAGCTTGAATGAACCAGCGCAAACCAGATCGAGAGCTGAAAAACAACAGAAAAAGCTCATACTGTCAGTTTGGTTAGATTACAAAGGTGTTGTGTTATTTGAGCTTCTGCCAAGGAACCAAACGATCAATTCTAATGTTTAGTACCAACAATTAATGAAACTGGACGAAGCAATCTAAGAAAACCGACCAGAATCATCAAATCGGAAAGGTTTAGTGTTCCACCATGATAATGCATCTTTGGCAACTCCTGGAGCTTTGGTGGGAAGTGATTTACCACACACAACAATTGAAAAACGTCTAAATTGTCTTGGAATAGTTGAAAAGCTTGAATGAACCAGCGCAAACCAGATCGAGAACTGAAAAACAACAGAAAAAGCTCATACTGTCAGTTTGGTTAGATTACAAAGGTGTTGTGTTATTTGAGCTTCTGCCAAGGAACCAAACGATCAATTCTAATGTTTAGTACCAACAATTAATGAAACTGGACGAAGCAATCTAAGAAAACCGACCAGAATCATCAAATCGGAAAGGTTTAGTGTTCCACCATGATAATGCATCTTTGGCAACTCCTGGAGCTTTGGTGGGAAGTGATTTACCACAAACAACAATTGAAAAACGTTTAAATTGTCTTGGAATAGTTGAAAAGCTTGAATGAACCAGCGCAAACCAGATCGAGAGCTGAAAAACAACAGAAAAAGCTCATACTGTCAGTTTCCTTAGATTACAAAGGTGTTGTGTTATTTGAGCTTCTGCCAAGGAACCAAACGATCAATTCTAATGTTTAGTACCAACAATTAATGAAACTGGACGAAGCAATCTAAGAAAACCGACCAGAATCATCAAATCGGAAAGGTTTAGTGTTCCACCATGATAATGCATCTTTGGCAACTCCTGGAGCTTTGGTGGGAAGTGATTTACCACACACAACAATTGAAAAACGTTTAAATTGTCTTGGAATAGTTGAAAAGCTTGAATGAACCAGCGCAAACCAGATCGAGAGCTGAAAAACAACAGAAAAAGCTCATACTGTCAGTTTGGTTAGATTACAAAGGTGTTGTGTTATTTGAGCTTCTGCCAAGGAACCAAACGATCAATTCTAATGTTTAGTACCAACAATTAATGAAACTGGACGAAGCAATCTAAGAAAACCGACCAGAATCATCAAATCGGAAAGGTTTAGTGTTCCACCATGATAATGCATCTTTGGCAACTCCTGGAGCTTTGGTGGGAAGTGATTTACCACAAACAACAATTGAAAAACGTTTAAATTGTCTTGGAATAGTTGAAAAGCTTGAATGAACCAGCGCAAACCAGATCGAGAGCTGAAAAACAACAGAAAAAGCTCATACTGTCAGTTTGGTTAGATTACAAAGGTGTTGTGTTATTTGAGCTTCTGCCAAGGAACCAAACGATCAATTCTAATGTTTAGTACCAACAATTAATGAAACTGGACGAAGCAATCTAAGAAAACCGACCAGAATCATCAAATCGGAAAGGTTTAGTGTTCCACCATGATAATGCATCTTTGGCAACTCCTGGAGCTTTGGTGGGAAGTGATTTACCACACACAACAATTGAAAAACGTCTAAATTGTCTTGGAATAGTTGAAAAGCTTGAATGAACCAGCGCAAACCAGATCGAGAGCTGAAAAACAACAGAAAAAGCTCATACTGTCAGTTTGGTTAGATTACAAAGGTGTTGTGTTATTTGAGCTTCTGCCATACTACATCCCCCATACACTCTTGATCTAGCAACATCTGATTACCATTTATTTCCAAGTTTACACAGTTCTGTGAACGATTTAACTTTCACAAATGACGAAGACTTTCAATCGCAATCGGTTCAGTTTTTCATTATCGTTGTACTTGATCTGGTACTACCACCGGACCAGTTGACTGATCAGTCACCATGCTCAAAGTAAAAACATGTCATTGACTTGATTCAAATATACAATAACCGTTCAAAAGTCCTTGGAACGAATTTCCTAGGTGGTGGTTAAGGTGTTTATTTAAACAACTTGTTAGTATGTAGTTAACTCCGTGGTATTTTGTAGTACTTACATTTGGGAAGATCAGAAGCGAACATTAGATCATTGTGACGGTTAGTCGTCGAAGCTTGTTTTGCAGCTTGATCTACAAGTATCCAGATTAAGGTAATGGTAATGTTTGATGGAGTTTATTGATGTGACAGAGTCCAATTGCTGGATGTCAGGATCTACAAATAATTAAAATGGTACAACATGACGTGTAGGAAGAAGTTAAGTAATTGTCTCAAAAGAAAGTTCTATGGGGGCTAATTCAAAACACTTGGAGAAGCTTCTGGAGTTGGTAGTGCAGTACGTCAAATTAAAACGCGGAATTATCGTTTTTAGAAGTGAATATTTTGCTTGGACAGTACTATAATCAAGCTCCATTCAAGATCTTCTTCATCCTCATCATTGGGTATGAATCTACATGGTACTATGGTCACTGGAAGAAGATCTCCAATCCTAGCAAAACATCAATCGGTGCGAACCATTTGGTTTATCAGAAACCATCAGTGGTATCAATCGAAGAAAAGAGGAAAGAGATTGAAGAAGAGTTTGATGTATTGTTTGCGGGGAATTTTCGTTTTTAGAAATGGAGACCTGGAGAATTTATAATGGTGTCAAACAGTTTTCACGAATAGATTCGAATGACCCTATATAACATAGATAAAACACGAGACTTAAATATATTCATAGCCTCTGAGAAGCATCAAGTACATTTAGCAATCATGATTCCAGTTTTAACTTTAATTAACTGGAATTTTCAAGTTTTAGATTCGAGATATTTTGTGTGTGTTTTGAATAAATCTGGAGGGTAAACGAGACCCGTCCTTTTACCAACTAAACCAACTAATTAAATAAAAATAAGCGACTTTCTCGTTTATCTGCTGATGTAAATTTTAACACTATAGACCGTTCTGGGAAATGACAATTGCGCCAACTTAAATTGGCTTGTCGATTATAGAGATAGAGACCACCTACACTGGTATAAATATTTCATCCCCTATCAATCACGATTCACTCAATTTTCCTCTGAAATTATTGTGGTTCTAATCGATCATTCTAATGATGAATCTCTATCCACGCGTGTAATTGGAAACGAATCTGGTGAAGTCCTAACGTACGATGAAGAAGAAGAAGAAGAAAGAAGAAGAATCTGATGATTGTCACTATTATTGTACAATTTGAGTTATTGCAGAAGTTTAGTCCTTTCTATATTTCATTATTCTGAAGATGTTGAAGCGGACGGTTCGCATATATTTTGATTTTCCCGATGGAATGTCAAAAATTTTGATTAGCCTTCCATTTTTCTTTGCTCTGCTATGGTACTCCATCATCCGTGTCTTTCCAAAGTAAACAAATCAACGCCGATTTCTACCAATACGATTGCCGAAGAATTTTTGAGTTATAGCCATGTTGCAACAAGTTCCAGAACAGCTCTGATGATGAAGCATCCAACATCCCCTCCTACATCTTGTGTTATCCATATTTTTAGACCGTAGATTTGTGTATTTAACTATTTCACATATTTTTTCATGTATCTCGCAAAAACACAAAAAATTTTCCATTATTTTTCAAATAGTTGAAACCTTAAACGTATTAAATCTTTTCTACAACATGCACAAAGATCCCAAACGCTAAAATCACTTTTGCCAGTAGATATTTTAGTACGCTGGACTTTTTTTATATACAGTCCACAGCTAAACAGCTTTAGCATTGAAAAACGACTCCATAACGTGGATAATTCCATATACATGGCATTTTCGAATAAATAAACTGAAGAAACAACATCATTTATACTTTTAACTTTTTTTAGTTCTCCAATTTACATGAAAAGTTAATACTCGCGCTCTTATTTCGATTTTGCTGGTAACAAATCACTTGTGCTGCTAAATACGTGTATGGTAGAAGCCCTATTGGTTTCAATGGATTTGAATCGAATATATCTGACACATGTATTCGCCAATACACCCAAATATATAAGAAACGATGTAAATCGAATTCATTCGACGCCAATAGACTTCGTAATCAACACAAAGTGACAATCGACATCAATCGGCTTCAATGGATAGAAATCGACGATATCTGATTATTTTAGATGTAAACTCAGTCAAATATATAAGATTTGATGTGATTCGACCTCAATCGAAGTCAACAGACATCAGAATCGACTTCAATGGATGTTAATCGACAATATCTGACAAAAGTAAACGCCAATACAGTCGAATGTATAAGATTTGATGTGATTCTATCTCAATCGAAGTCAAAAGACATCAGAATCGACTTCAATGGATCTTAATCGATAATATCTGACAAAAGTAAACGCCAATACACTCAAATATATAAGATTTGATGTGATTCGACTTCATTCAACGCCAATAGACTTTGCAATCAACACAAAGTGACAAAGCTTAGATTGTGTTCTTAATCAGGTACTAGAAAAGATGATATTGCAATCAGAATTCCGATTTTTCGTTATAAAATGTTTACTTCAATCGAGGTAATGTTTATTTTAAGAAAAAATGGTTTAACATAAGTGGGAACAACAAAAAAAAATGGATTCGGAGAAGATTTCTTATGTAGGAAAAACCAAACCACTTCTTTTCTTTATCCTGCATGGATCCTGAAACGAAAAAGCCTGCAATTAATGCTTACTATAACCACAATGAAGTTGAGTTCACAAGATTGTCGAAAAATGTCTCAAAAGTTTCAAATTCGCCAGTGCCTGGCAGGATTTTAGACGTTTGAGGCTCCCACGTTGTTTAGTATTTGTTTCGCAACCATAAACATGAAGAAAATTGGTTATCGTTATATGATATAACTTTTTTTAAAGGCATCAGCTCAAACAATATAAAATCTGAACTAGATTCTACTCTAAGTGAGTCTGGTCCTTAATTATCAACAGTAAAATATTGGGTAGCAGTGTTTGAACGAGGGCGTGAGACCAGGATCGCAATAATCGATCAAATGAAGTGACGACTCCAAAAATGTTTAAGAAATGCAGTTTATTGGGAACAAAAGTTTAATGCAGTCATCGATTTATCTAAGAACGACCAAATGAAAATTTTCTACCAAACAAAAGTTAAAAATTTTCCTTCAAGACCAATGCGATCATACCAACTCTTCTCTAACTTCTACATGCCGTGCTTGTAGAAGAATTTATGTTTACAGTAATTTCATCTTTATTTGAGCTAAATTTTTACCGGCTAGCAGTTTTTTGAGATCAACGAATAGCCAGTAGTCACTGGAGGCCAGATCTTCGACAACTGATTGTTTGTGCCTTTGGACGCTTCGGACGTGATTCGCCAGCTAAAATCCATTCAGATGATAATCGTTTTGATCCCTGATTGATCAATTGTCACATATCGTCACAAAAAATCTGATTTAATACGTGGTGTAAACATGTCCAAAAACTGCTTTGAATTGTGAGTAAACGGGAACCCTACCTTGTAAAAAGCTTTCTCATGATCAATAATTGTAAACACACTGCCTTCTGATATCTTTGTGGTATCAACTGTCTCACGCAATTTAAATTTACGATTAGACATAACCAATTTGTGGTATTTTTTTATGTTTTCTGGAGTAACCCCTTCAATTGGACGATCACCATCATCGTTGTCTGTACGACCACTTTCAAATTCAGCAAGACAATAACAAATAGTTCTTTTCGATGGAGCAACACTTTTCAAAACATTATTAGGCTAGTACAATATTTTTTTTTTCATCAAAAAACGATGATAAATTAACACACGAAATGATTTTGTTCGTCATGAAGTTTCAAGTCTTTTAAAGTTGGTACTTCATAAACGTCATATCCCAGCGCCATCTGTCTGTAAGTCACACGACTTATTGAGTGACTAACTTTCACTCACACCTTTGTATAAAATTTGAGCTCGAAGCTCATTTATTTTGATTTGAGTGATTTCCAAAACATGAATATGTTTTTTGTTAATATTTTTACAAGTTTGAAGCTTCGTATTTCCAATACTGTGAAGCTTACTTGTAGCAAAGTGTCGCAAAGTTTGTCTCCAATCAAGTACACCAGGATCATCTCATGTCTCATGAAAACACGGAAAAATCCATTTCTATACGTAGTATGAACAATATTTTTTATTATACTTATCCGAAAACAACGTAAACATTAAATAAAGATGAGAATTGAATTTAGAATTTTATTTTCAGTGGGTCTTTGATAAATGTTCGAAAAAATTTGAAATTTAGAAAGCATTAGGTCTATTTCCATACCAGTGATTTTCCGATTTCCAGTCACCATTTATTCTTATAAATAATCTGTTAATTTTAATATTTGAGCCTTTTTTGATATTTCAAAATAATAATCCTGAAATATATATACTGATTTAGTTTTTTAATTGTTCTTGGCGAGTTTTTAACTTTTGTTTGGTAGAAAATTTTCATTTGGTCGTTCTTAGATAAATCGATGACTGCTTTAAACTTTTGTTTTCAATAAACTGCATTTCTTCAACATTTTGAAGTCGTCACCTCATTTGATCGATTATTGCGATCCTGGTCCCACGCCCTCGTTTAAACACTGCTACCCAATATTTTACTGTTGATAATTAAGGACCAGACTCACTTAGAGTAGAATCTAGTTCAGATTTTATATTGTTTGAGCTGATGCCTTTAAAAAAAGTTATATCATATAACGATAACCAATTTTCTTCATGTTTATGGTTGCGAAACAAATACTAAACAACGTGGCATCCTCAAACACCCTGGGAGCTTGCAATTTACACAAATGATAAACAGCTCTTGATCAATGAACTGGTGTAAAAACGTGCCAGACACTAGCGAATTTGAAACATTTTTCGACAATCTTGTGAACTCAACTTCATTGTGGTTATAGTAAGCATTAATTTCAGGCTTCTTCGTTTCAGGATCCATGCAGGATAAAGAAAAGGAGTCGTTTGGTTTTTCTTACATAAGAAATCTTCTCCGAATCCAATTTTTTTTGGTGTTCCCACTTAGTTAAACCATTTTTTTCTTAAAATAAACATTACCTCGATTGAAGTAAACATTTTATATCGAAAAATCGGAATTCTGATTGCAATATCATCTTTTCTAATACCTGATTAAGAATACAATCTAAGCTTTGTCACTTTGTGTTGATTGCAAAGTCTATTGGCGTTGAATGAAGTCGAATCACATCAAATCTTATATATTTGAGTGTATTGGCGTTTACTTTTGTCAGGTATTGTCAATTAACATCCATTGAAGTCGATTCTGATGTCTGTTGACTTCGATTAAGGTCGAATCACATCAAATCTTTTATATTTGAGTGAGTTTGCATCTAACTTAGTCAGATATCGTTGATTTACATCCATTGATGCCGATTGATGTCGATTGTCACTTGACGGTTACTTGTGTCAGATATATTCGATTCAAATCCATTGAAGCCAATTAGGCTTCTACCATACACGTATTTAGCAGGTTTATTCATAACTATGTACTCTTCTTGACATTCGGTGTTTTCTCGACGTTCTGAGGTACTTTTCTGTTCAGATTTCGAATATTCATCTTCTACAGTTTGGTCTTTATCAATTGCGTCATCTCGAGCTTCATAAAACCATTGCATCATAGTTTCTATCGACAAAACATGATGTACACATACCAATTTTGACCACAAAAACCTGAATTATTTCCATGTAGTTAATTAGGTGAAATATATTTGATCAATAATCAAAAGATCTCATTCTGTTGCAATTAAAACGAAATTAAAAAGAAATAACTTGTAATAAAACGAAGAGGTTGGTATTAAAAATATGATTGGTGTGTATAGAACAAAAGCCTTGAAGCCGTCAAATTCGTCTGCTCACCAAGAGATGGTGACTCGACGGATTTTTTGAAAAACGAACTTGAATATTCCACCTAGGCCATAACAAACGAAATATTCAATTAAATTTACTACCAATACGAAAAATCCACGTCCAGAATCGAAAAAAAAAAAATTTGTCAACCAAAAAACCATTAAAAATGTTCGATTCCACGATGAAAACGTTTGCTGCATATTTCCAAAACGTTAAAGAGCAAATTCAATTGATTGAACATACGCAGTCCAAAAGACCTCCGCGTGACCACTAGGACAAAAAATATTCTGGCAGCACCAGAAGGGGTAATTGGAAAAAAGGAAAGTAAAGAAAGAACACCAACGATATATTATATCAACCTAACCTAACCAACTACAGATTATATTGAGGCTAAGACCTAGATACAACCACTTCCAGAACCTATACTCGTACGACCAGGATGACACTTCTAGTAGAGACTGATACATTCGAAATCGGTGAGGGAAAAGCTGACACTTTAAGCCCAAGGTTGAAAAACAGAAGCTAACAGCTTTATTCAACCAGAAGACGTCTTCGGAGACAGTACGCAATAAGTGAAAAACTCTATGTTTTGTCCTAAAAGGCTCGATACGATGGAAAACAGCGAGTTTCGAATTGAATGACATGCAGATGATGTCAATAAATGTCAACCGAATCAAGTACGTTGTAAATTAAAGATAGAGAAGGATGCAGCTCAAAACGAGTAAGGATGCAAGCTGGAAAAACCGAACAACAGACATGAAAATCGTTAAATCAATAACTGGGACAGAAAATGCAGTTCAGACAGATGACAGATGATATGTGACAGATGACATATGACAGATGTAGTCAGATAGGTACCTGAGAAATAGAGACCTGAAGAAATTGGAGTGTACAGGACAAACCTACCCAATAAGCGGTAGAAGAAGAAAAAGAAGAAGTTTTAACTGGTAATCAAAGAATTCAAATCTCCCATTAAAGGTCATGTTGAAGAATCTTTGAACGCAAATTTTTTCAGACAAAGATTTCGATTAGAAAATAACCTGGAAGATGTATTAGTTGAGCTGTAAACGACAGATCTTTGCGGCAGATCTAGTACCTGTTGAGCTGCTCAAATTATTAGGCAACGAAGGTATAAAGATGTTTCAAAGACTTTCTGACCAAATTTACAACACTGGAGACTCTCTTTTCATCCCATTGACCACAGATTATTATGGCCACTACTTGCAACCCAATTACTGATTCAGAACTGCTATGACCAGAAGGAAGATGTAGTTATGTTTTTAATAGATTACGAAGAAGCTTTCGACATAGTGAAACACCATAAACTCGTTCAAATACTGAGGTGATTTGACAGATATCGAATACGTTGTTTTGGAACCAGCTGTAGCTAGAGTTGACAAGAAAGGAATGCGCCCTATCTCTTGATAACAGAAACAATCTTCGCGGCCAATAGCCTACCAGAACTTCAATATCTTATGGACTTTATTGTAGAATATAGCGAGGAATTCGGCCTTTATATGAATTCGCCCAAGACCAAACTATTGGTATTCTCAAAAATACGAAGAAACGCCGCTCTAAGATTCCATGGAAAGATCATTGAACAGTATGAAGACACTTTTGGCAAAGAGCAACCTCAGCCTGAAACTCCTGACCAGGATGCTTCGCTATTATATCTTTCTTCTGGAGGAAAATTTATGCGTTCGAAATGAGGAATGCTGCTGATATCTTGGACGTAATATAAGACAAACATAGAGGTCCTACAACAAACGGGTAACTTCTCACGATAATCAAGAAGAGAAAGTTGTAGTATCTACGACATAAGAAGAATAAAGGACCAAATAGGTGTTCCAATGGAAATGCGTTAATCTCGTGATCCTTTCGAGATAATTTCCGCATGAAAAATTAAAATAAAAACATGTACTTTCCGGCGTCATGGAAAAATATCTCGGAACAATAAAAGTCCCAAGTTTGGTAACAAAATCCCGGTTTAGAAGCGTGTACTATATGAGTACACTGTTACTGTTTTTTTGTCTAATTTTACACTCAAATGATCGCTCTCCTTTTCTACACTTTCAGTTCGAATTGTGAAATTTTTAACATCGATTAATTGCTTTTCGAAACGTATCTCTTTCTTTGAATAACACTCCACAACCATCGACATTAACACTTACGTGTTACAAAGCAAAACATTCAAACGGGTTTGAAGTGTTATTATGTTCAAATATTATTCATTAAGGTAACGGTTTGACAAAAAAGTAACTTTTTACAAGTTTCCGCCATTTTTTATTACAACGATTTTCAACATCGTTGAATTGCTTTTCAAAACGTATCTATTTCTTTGCTGCACAACCATCGACATTAACACTCACGTCTTACAAAACAAAACATTCCGATCACAGATATATATCTATATAAAATAAACCATAGAAATAATGGAGAGTTAATAACCTTCAAAACGTCAAACATCATAAAATTGACAGAAAAAGAAGAAGTAAGATAATAAGTCTATTTATATTTCATGAAATCGTTAAATGAAAACATGTACTTTCCGAAAATACAATCGAAATTATGGAAAAATGTCTCAGAACAACAAAATTCCTAAGTTTGGTAACAAAAACCCAATTTAGAAGCTTGTACTATATTTGTCTAATTTTACATTTATTTTTGAAACTAATAATATTCGACTCATATATTTTTTGGTGGAATATTTGAATGCTGAAAAATACGAAACGATCTTTGTAATCTTTTTGAAGGACCGATTCAGGTGTCTTATGAACTTCTAGCATAGAGATATCATCGTTTTACTGTTCGGTAATCGATCTTTCTCAGAATGAATTATATGTATATGTATATAGAGGGTGTCCTGTACAAGAAACAGATCAGATCAAATACCAAGTTGCATCAATAGGTTCTCAAAGTTAATTTTCTTGTACCCCTTTCCAATTTGGATTAGAGAGTCTGTTTGTTCATGATAAGGGGCGTTTTTATATACCTTAATAACACTTAATGATAGACATATCTTCCACAATTTCAAAAATTCGATTGACATGATTTTCTACTGAGAAAATAAAAACATAATAGATAGTTAAATATGAGATGCTGAAGGACTGTTGGTATTGATTTTACATAGGCGTACAAATCGGAATTTATAAATAAAAAACGGAAAATTTTCGAAATATTAAGGGTCAATTTATGTTGAAAAAAATTCGGGACGTTAATTGGACTCACGATGTTGGAAATAAGAGACTTTCAATTATTAATAAAAATCATTTAGGTTAAAATATTCTAAAAAATTGTTCTTAAATTTTCGGAAAAAAAGATTACTTATTTTAAAAGAAATAGGACATTAATTGGGGTCACGATTTTAGAAATATGAGGCTCCAAAATTACAGAAAAACATATGCTTATAAAAAAAAATCATTCAGGCTGAAATATTCGAAAAAATTGATCTGAAATTTTTAAAAAAATGTTTATTAAGAGTTATAATTTATTTTAAAAGAAATAGGATATTAATTGGGGTCACGATTTTAGAAATATAAGGCTCAAAAATTACAGAAAATCATATGCTTATCAAAAAAAACATTCAGGCTGAAATATTCGAAAAAATTGATCTGAAATTTTCAAAAAAATGTTTATTAAGAGTTATAATTTATTTTAAAAGAAATAGGACATTAATTGGGGTCACGATTTTAGAAATATAAGGCTCCAAAATTACAGAAAATCATATGCTTATGAAAAAAAACATTCAGGCTGAAATATTCGAAAAAATTGATCTGAAATTTTCAAAAAAATGTTTATTAAGAGTTATTATTTATTTTAAAAGTAATAGGACATTAATTGTGGTCACGATTTTAGAAATATGAGGCTCCAAAATTACAGAAAATCATATGCTTATCAAAAAAAACATTCAGGCTGAAATATTCGAAAAAATTGATCTGAAATTTTCAAAAAAATGTTTATTAAGAGTTATAATTTATTTTAAAAGAAATAGGACATTAATTGGGGTCACGATTTTAGAAATATAAGGCTCCAAAATTACAGAAAATCATATGCTTATGAAAAAAAACATTCAGGCTGAAATATTCGAAAAAATTGATCTGAAATTTTCAAAAAAATGTTTATTAAGAGTTATTATTTATTTTAAAAGTAATAGGACATTAATTGTGGTCACGATTTTAGAAATATGAGGCTCCAAAATTACAGAAAATCATATACTTATCAAAAAAAAATCATCCAGGCTGAAATATTCGAAAAAATTGATCTGAAATTTTCAAAAAAATGTTTATTAAGAGTTAGTATTTATTTTAAAAGTAATAGGACATTAATTGTGGTCACGATTTTAGAAATATGAGGCTCCAAAATTACAGAAAATCATATACTTATCAAAAAAAAATCATCCAGGCTGAAATATTCGAAAAAATTGATCTGAAATTTTCAAAAAAAATGTTTATTAAGAGTTATAATTTATTTTAAAAGAAATAGGACATTAATTGGGGTCACGATTTTAGAAATATAAGGCTCAAAAATTACAGAAAATCATATGCTTATCAAAAAAAACATTCAGGCTGAAATATTCGAAAAAATTGATCTGAAATTTTCAAAAAAATGTTTATTAAGAGTTATAATTTATTTTAAAAGAAATAGGACATTAATTGGGGTCACGATTTTAGAAATATAAGGCTCCAAAATTACAGAAAATCATATGCTTATGAAAAAAAACATTCAGGCTGAAATATTCGAAAAAATTGATCTGAAATTTTCAAAAAAATGTTTATTAAGAGTTATTATTTATTTTAAAAGTAATAGGACATTAATTGTGGTCACGATTTTAGAAATATGAGGCTCCAAAATTACAGAAAATCATATGCTTATCAAAAAAAACATTCAGGCTGAAATATTCGAAAAAATTGATCTGAAATTTTCAAAAAAATGTTTATTAAGAGTTATTATTTATTTTAAAAGTAATAGGACATTAATTGTGGTCACGATTTTAGAAATATGAGGCTCCAAAATTACAGAAAATCATATACTTATCAAAAAAAAATCATCCAGGCTGAAATATTCGAAAAAATTGATCTGAAATTTTCAAAAAAATGTTTATTAAGAGTTAGTATTTATTTTAAAAGTAATAGGACATTAATTGTGGTCACGATTTTAGAAATATGAGGCTCCAAAATTACAGAAAATCATATACTTATCAAAAAAAAATCATCCAGGCTGAAATATTCGAAAAAATTGATCTGAAATTTTCAAAAAAATGTTTATTAAGAGTTAGTATTTATTTTAAAAGTAATAGGACATTAATTGTGGTCACGATTTTAGAAATATGAGGCTCCAAAATTACAGAAAATCATATGCTTATCAAAAAAAACATTCAGGCTGAAATATTCGAAAAAATTGATCTGAAATTTTCAAAAAAATGTTTATTAAGAGTTATTATTTATTTTAAAAGTAATAGGACATTAATTGTGGTCACGATTTTAGAAATATGAGGCTCCAAAATTACAGAAAATCATATACTTATCAAAAAAAAATCATCCAGGCTGAAATATTCGAAAAAATTGATCTGAAATTTTCAAAAAAATGTTTATTAAGAGTTAGTATTTATTTTAAAAGTAATAGGACATTAATTGTGGTCACGATTTTAGAAATATGAGGCTCCAAAATTACAGAAAATCATATGCTTATCAAAAAAAACATTCAGGCTGAAATATTCGAAAAAATTGATCTGAAATTTTCAAAAAAATGTTTATTAAGAGTTATTATTTATTTTAAAAGTAATAGGACATTAATTGTGGTCACGATTTTAGAAATATGAGGCTCCAAAATTACAGAAAATCATATACTTATCAAAAAAAAATCATCCAGGCTGAAATATTCGAAAAAATTGATCTGAAATTTTCAAAAAAATGTTTATTAAGAGTTAGTATTTATTTTAAAAGTAATAGGACATTAATTGTGGTCACGATTTTAGAAATATGAGGCTCCAAAATTACAGAAAATCATATGCTTATCAAAAAAAACATTCAGGCTGAAATATTCGAAAAAATTGATCTGAAATTTTCAAAAAAATGTTTATTAAGAGTTATTATTTATTTTAAAAGTAATAGGACATTAATTGTGGTCACGATTTTAGAAATATGAGGCTCCAAAATTACAGAAAATCATATACTTATCAAAAAAAAATCATCCAGGCTGAAATATTCGAAAAAATTGATCTGAAATTTTCAAAAAAATGTTTATTAAGAGTTAGTATTTATTTTAAAAGTAATAGGACATTAATTGTGGTCACGATTTTAGAAATATGAGGCTCCAAAATTACAGAAAATCATATACTTATCAAAAAAAAATCATCCAGGCTGAAATATTCGAAAAAATTGATCTGAAATTTTCAAAAAAAATGTTTATTAAGAGTTATAATTTATTTTAAAAGAAATAGGACATTAATTGGGGTCACGATTTTAGAAATATAAGGCTCAAAAATTACAGAAAATCATATGCTTATCAAAAAAAACATTCAGGCTGAAATATTCGAAAAAATTGATCTGAAATTTTCAAAAAAATGTTTATTAAGAGTTATAATTTATTTTAAAAGAAATAGGACATTAATTGGGGTCACGATTTTAGAAATATAAGGCTCCAAAATTACAGAAAATCATATGCTTATGAAAAAAAACATTCAGGCTGAAATATTCGAAAAAATTGATCTGAAATTTTCAAAAAAATGTTTATTAAGAGTTATTATTTATTTTAAAAGTAATAGGACATTAATTGTGGTCACGATTTTAGAAATATGAGGCTCCAAAATTACAGAAAATCATATGCTTATCAAAAAAAACATTCAGGCTGAAATATTCGAAAAAATTGATCTGAAATTTTCAAAAAAATGTTTATTAAGAGTTATTATTTATTTTAAAAGTAATAGGACATTAATTGTGGTCACGATTTTAGAAATATGAGGCTCCAAAATTACAGAAAATCATATACTTATCAAAAAAAAATCATCCAGGCTGAAATATTCGAAAAAATTGATCTGAAATTTTCAAAAAAATGTTTATTAAGAGTTAGTATTTATTTTAAAAGTAATAGGACATTAATTGTGGTCACGATTTTAGAAATATGAGGCTCCAAAATTACAGAAAATCATATACTTATCAAAAAAAAATCATCCAGGCTGAAATATTCGAAAAAATTGATCTGAAATTTTCAAAAAAATGTTTATTAAGAGTTAGTATTTATTTTAAAAGTAATAGGACATTAATTGTGGTCACGATTTTAGAAATATGAGGCTCCAAAATTACAGAAAATCATATGCTTATCAAAAAAAACATTCAGGCTGAAATATTCGAAAAAATTGATCTGAAATTTTCAAAAAAATGTTTATTAAGAGTTATTATTTATTTTAAAAGTAATAGGACATTAATTGTGGTCACGATTTTAGAAATATGAGGCTCCAAAATTACAGAAAATCATATACTTATCAAAAAAAAATCATCCAGGCTGAAATATTCGAAAAAATTGATCTGAAATTTTCAAAAAAATGTTTATTAAGAGTTAGTATTTATTTTAAAAGTAATAGGACATTAATTGTGGTCACGATTTTAGAAATATGAGGCTCCAAAATTACAGAAAATCATATGCTTATCAAAAAAAACATTCAGGCTGAAATATTCGAAAAAATTGATCTGAAATTTTCAAAAAAATGTTTATTAAGAGTTATTATTTATTTTAAAAGTAATAGGACATTAATTGTGGTCACGATTTTAGAAATATGAGGCTCCAAAATTACAGAAAATCATATGCTTATCAAAAAAAACATTCAGGCTGAAATATTCGAAAAAATTGATCTGAAATTTTCAAAAAAATGTTTATTAAGAGTTATTATTTATTTTAAAAGTAATAGGACATTAATTGTGGTCACGATTTTAGAAATATGAGGCTCCAAAATTACAGAAAATCATATACTTATCAAAAAAAAATCATCCAGGCTGAAATATTCGAAAAAATTGATCTGAAATTTTCAAAAAAATGTTTATTAAGAGTTAGTATTTATTTTAAAAGTAATAGGACATTAATTGTGGTCACGATTTTAGAAATATGAGGCTCCAAAATTACAGAAAATCATATACTTATCAAAAAAAAATCATCCAGGCTGAAATATTCGAAAAAATTGATCTGAAATTTTCAAAAAAATGTTTATTAAGAGTTATAATTTATTTTAAAAGAAATAGGACATTAATTGGGGTCACGATTTTAGAAATATAAGGCTCAAAAATTACAGAAAATCATATGCTTATCAAAAAAAACATTCAGGCTGAAATATTCGAAAAAATTGATCTGAAATTTTCAAAAAAATGTTTATTAAGAGTTATAATTTATTTTAAAAGAAATAGGACATTAATTGGGGTCACGATTTTAGAAATATAAGGCTCCAAAATTACAGAAAATCATATGCTTATGAAAAAAAACATTCAGGCTGAAATATTCGAAAAAATTGATCTGAAATTTTCAAAAAAATGTTTATTAAGAGTTATTATTTATTTTAAAAGTAATAGGACATTAATTGTGGTCACGATTTTAGAAATATGAGGCTCCAAAATTACAGAAAATCATATGCTTATCAAAAAAAACATTCAGGCTGAAATATTCGAAAAAATTGATCTGAAATTTTCAAAAAAATGTTTATTAAGAGTTATAATTTATTTTAAAAGAAATAGGACATTAATTGGGGTCACGATTTTAGAAATATAAGGCTCCAAAATTACAGAAAATCATATGCTTATGAAAAAAAACATTCAGGCTGAAATATTCGAAAAAATTGATCTGAAATTTTCAAAAAAATGTTTATTAAGAGTTATTATTTATTTTAAAAGTAATAGGACATTAATTGTGGTCACGATTTTAGAAATATGAGGCTCCAAAATTACAGAAAATCATATACTTATCAAAAAAAAATCATCCAGGCTGAAATATTCGAAAAAATTGATCTGAAATTTTCAAAAAAATGTTTATTAAGAGTTAGTATTTATTTTAAAAGTAATAGGACATTAATTGTGGTCACGATTTTAGAAATATGAGGCTCCAAAATTACAGAAAATCATATACTTATCAAAAAAAAATCATCCAGGCTGAAATATTCGAAAAAATTGATCTGAAATTTTCAAAAAAATGTTTATTAAGAGTTATAATTTATTTTAAAAGAAATAGGACATTAATTGGGGTCACGATTTTAGAAATATAAGGCTCAAAAATTACAGAAAATCATATGCTTATCAAAAAAAACATTCAGGCTGAAATATTCGAAAAAATTGATCTGAAATTTTCAAAAAAATGTTTATTAAGAGTTATAATTTATTTTAAAAGAAATAGGACATTAATTGGGGTCACGATTTTAGAAATATAAGGCTCCAAAATTACAGAAAATCATATGCTTATGAAAAAAAACATTCAGGCTGAAATATTCGAAAAAATTGATCTGAAATTTTCAAAAAAATGTTTATTAAGAGTTATTATTTATTTTAAAAGTAATAGGACATTAATTGTGGTCACGATTTTAGAAATATGAGGCTCCAAAATTACAGAAAATCATATACTTATCAAAAAAAAATCATCCAGGCTGAAATATTCGAAAAAATTGATCTGAAATTTTCAAAAAAATGTTTATTAAGAGTTAGTATTTATTTTAAAAGTAATAGGACATTAATTGTGGTCACGATTTTAGAAATATGAGGCTCCAAAATTACAGAAAATCATATACTTATCAAAAAAAAATCATCCAGGCTGAAATATTCGAAAAAATTGATCTGAAATTTTTAAAAAATGTTTATTAAGAGTTATTATTTATTTTAAAAGTAATAGGACATTAATTGTGGTCACGATTTTAGAAATATGAGGCTGCAAAATTACAGAAAATCATATACTTATCAAAAAAAATCATCCAGGCTGAAATATTCGAAAAAATTGATCTGAAATTTTCAAAAAAATGTTTATTAAGAGTTATTATTTATTTTAAAAGTAATAGGACATTAATTGGGGTCACGATTTTAGAAATATAAGGCTCCAAAATTACAGAAAATCATATGCTTATCAAAAAAAACATTCAGGCTGAAATATTCGAAAAAATTGATCTGAAATTTTCAAAAAAATGTTTATTAAGAGTTATTATTTATTTTAAAAGTAATAGGACATTAATTGGGGTCACGATTTTAGAAATATAAGGCTCCAAAATTACAGAAAATCATATGCTTATCAAAAAAAAAACATTCAGGCTGAAATATTCGAAAAAATTCATCTGAAATTTTCAAGAAAATGTTTATTAAGAGTTATTATTTATTTTAAAAGTAATAGGATATTAATTGTGGTCACGATTTTAGAAATATGAGGCTCCAAAATTACAGAAAATCATATACTTATCAAAAAAAATCATCCAGGCTGAAATATTCGAAAAAATTGATCTGAAATTTTCAAAAAAATGTTTATTAAGAGTTATTATTTATTTTAAAAGTAATAGGACATTAATTGTGGTCACGATTTTAGAAATATGAGGGTTCAAAATTACAGAAAATCATATACTTATCAAAAAAAATCATCCAGGCTGAAATATTCGAAAAAATTGATCTGAAATTTTCAAAAAAATGTTTATTAAGAGTTATTATTTATTTTAAAAGTAATAGGACATTAATTGGGGTCACGATTTTAGAAATATAAGGCTCCAAAATTACAGAAAATCATATGCTTATCAAAAAAAAAACATTCAGGCTGAAATATTCGAAAAAATTCATCTGAAATTTTCAAAAAAATGTTTATTAAGAGTTATTATTTATTTTAAAAGTAATAGGACATTAATTGTGGTCACGATTTTAGAAATATGAGGGTTCAAAATTACAGAAAATCATATACTTATCAAAAAAAATCATCCAGGCTGAAATATTCGAAAAAATTGATCTGAAATTTTCAAAAAAATGTTTATTAAGAGTTATTATTTATTTTAAAAGTAATAGGACATTAATTGGGGTCACGATTTTAGAAATATAAGGCTCCAAAATTACAGAAAATCATATGCTTATCAAAAAAAACATTCAGGCTGAAATATTCGAAAAAATTGATCTGAAATTTTCAAAAAAATGTTTATTAAGAGTTATTATTTATTTTAAAAGTAATAGGATATTAATTGTGGTCACGATTTTAGAAATATGAGGCTCCAAAATTACAGAAAATCATATACTATTAAAAAAAATCATCCAGGCTGAAATATTCGAAAAAATTGATCTGAAATTTTCAAAAAAATGTTTATTAAGAGTTATTATTTATTTTAAAAGTAATAGGACATTAATTGGGGTCACGATTTTAGAAATATAAGGCTCCAAAATTACAGAAAATCATATGCTTATCAAAAAAAACATTCAGGCTGAAATATTCGAAAAAATTGATCTGAAATTTTCAAAAAAATGTTTATTAAGAGTTATTATTTATTTTAAAAGTAATAGAACATTAATTGTGGTCACGATTTTAGAAATATGAGACTCCAAAATTACAGAAAATCATATACTTATCAAAAAAAAAAATCATCTAGGCTGAAATATTCGAAAAAATTGATCTCAAATTTTCAAAAAAATGTTTATTAAAAGTTATTATTTATTTTAAAAGAAATAGGACATTAATTGGGGTCACGATTTTAGAAATATAAGGCTCCAAAATTACAGAAAATCATATGCTTATAAAAAAAATCATTTAGGCGGAAATATTAAAAAGAATTGATTTAAATTTTCAAAAAAAATGATTATTAAGAGTTATTATTTGCTTAAAAAAACATAAGACAATAATTGGGGTAAAGATTTTAGAAATATGAGGCTCCAAAATTACAGAAAATCATATGCTTACCTTAAACATCATTTATGCTAAAATATTGAACTTAAATTGTTAATTAAATGTTTCTAAAGAGTCATAGTATGTTAAAAAGAAAAATGGAGAAGTTGGTTTGAGGTTTTTATCAGAAACTACCACTGATCTTGCTTAAAAACAGTCCTAGCTTGGGCAAATTCAAAATAACATTCTATGTCTGTTTTTTTTGGCTATCACATAAAAATTGCTTAAGAAGCTTTTTGGTTCTAAGAAACCCATTTTTCGATGTCTTCAATATCAATAGCTTATTTGATGTTTTATCTATGTTTGGTTGTTTGCTGATTTACGTTTCGTTAGAATTTAGGCACATATGAAACTTCTGATATTATCTGAAGCCACTTTGGGTTAATGTCCATCTGAAGCTATGACCTTTTACCATCTTTCTGGCAATTTGTGGGTCCAATCCCAAAACAACTGCGCCGTCTTGGCATCCAAGAATCAATCAAACCAATTTTTGATATCTTGCTCTGATTTAAATCGTATTCCACTGAGGGCGTTCTGCAATAACTGGAACAAATGGTAGTCAGAAGGGACAAAGTCTGGGCTATAAGGAGGGTGAAGTAAAACTTCCCAAATACTGTTTTCCAAATAATTCTTAACCTGAATAGCAACGCGGGGCCGAGCGTTGTTATGATGGAAAATTATTGTCTCGTTTCTGGGCGTTTTTCGGGCTACTGCTCTCTTCAAACTGATTAATTGTGTTCGGTAGCGTTCCCCATTGATAAATTCACCCGGATTTAGCGGTTCATAATACAACACACCCTTCTTATCCCACCAAATAGAAAGCATTACCTTCGGGAGATGGATATTCGGCTTTGCCGTTGAATTGGCTGGTTTACCGGATTTCACATATGATTTTTCAAGCTTGGGATCGTTGTATTGGATCCACTTTTTATCACCAGTAACAATCCGATGCAAAAATGACGTTCCAGCAGCATTTCGGACTTGCAAAACCGTCTATCGGCTTGAGTTCATGTGCAACCCAATTTCCTTAGTTTTGAATATATCCAGCTGCTTTTAAACGTATTGAAATGGCTGCTTGATTGATACCCAAAGATTCTGCAAGCTCTTCTTGTGTTTGGTAAGAATATTCATCGAATAATGCTTCCAGTTCTTGGTCTTTAAACTTTTTTGGCTACCCAGGACGTTCATCGTCTTCCAAGTCAAAAATCACCACTTTTAAATCGTGTAAATCACTTTTGGCTAGCTAGAGCATGTTCACCGTAAACTTTCACTAAAACATGATGACTTTGGGCAGCATTTTTCTTCATATTAAAGTAATGAGGAAAAACTCCCCGCGAAAACACTTTATATTAAAAATTAGATACTACGGGTGAGGTATAATAAATTCGAAAATTCCCATACAAAATGAAGACACAAACTTTTCCAGTAATTTTTTCACGTATTGTCATAAATACAGTCCAAGAATAAATTTAAAAATTCGAATTCCGAAATTATAGACTCGATGGATACGATGAAAATCGAATCCTGACAGAAATCTCGTAGGGGTAACTGACGTAAAACAAATATAATCAAAAAATGATTTCTTATAACAATATACATATTTATTGAGAACCAATTACATCTTATCCCCCAATCCAAAGTAAAATTTGGGTTCCAATACACAACGGCATAACAAAAAACGAAAGCAGCAGATAAAAATTTAAACAAAAGTTCAGAGCAAGTCGGGAAGTTTTTAGTTTCAACAGTTTTAAAAATCGATCGTATAAAGCTAGAACATACTAAAGTGACACTTTCGTATTTATTTAACCCTAGAAAATTCACCAATATGTCAAACTTGTAACGAGAAATACTCAATGTTGAACTGTCAAAAGTACTAAAACGAAAAACTAATTAACAATAAGCGTAATACTACAAATTTAATCAAATATCTAAAAGACACTCGACTGTATCATAAATTGTGAACAACTGACATGCATTCATACATATTTCTGAATCGTTAACGCAAGAGCTTTTGATCAGGACTCAAATTTGTTGGCGCCAACTTCTCACAGACTTTTTATCGGAGTTTACAGCCTCGGTAATCATCCGGATGCTAATTCGACGATTTGCACGCTCGATCTGTTTGATTTTGGTTACTGTTTCTGGAATTGAAACAATCACAGGGCGACCTGGGTGCTAGTGATCTTCAGAGCTCTTTCGGCCTTCACTAAAGCGCTTAAACCACTCAAAAATACGCCCATGAGATAGAGAATTGTCCCCATAGGACAATTTATAGCACTAAGTTGGAGTTTTTTTTCAATTTAACGTGTTTTGAGACTTGCAAAAACAAGATGTCTAGATACCCAATATAGTATGGTATGAATCTACTTACAAATGGTAAAATTATGGTACATTATGGTATTAACTTCCTAGTGTCCATCAATTTTAAAATTGTGATTATTTTTACATTTCCACTTTTCGTAACGTCTGACTAAATAATTATAAGACTATGATGCATCTTTAGAATCAAAATGTTAGTACACAGTCTGTATTTTAGTCGAACGGAGCCAGATCAGGACTATACGATGAGTCTTAATCACATTCGTGAATAATAGTTTTAGAAAGTGAATCAGTTTGAATTTTCTCCACGAAATGAGTTTTTCATTATATACCAGATCAAAATAGACAAAATTTCTTTCGAAAAGTATTAATTTTTGAGTACAGGGTACCGCCACCTAACAAAACGAAATGAAACTATCGGAAATAATAACCAGTGTATAAGTTCAAACTTTTGTATAGTTTCCTGATAACAAATATATAAAAACACGTCTATAATAAATTGTCTAATAAATAAAACCGTACAAATTCAATTATATATCGATAAAAAAGCTGTGTTTCATTTAATGCGCCTGTTTCCCCCAGTTTAAACTCACCTACCTACGAAGCTGGTCGAATCAGATATTTTAAACATAAAACTGGTCGGGTCATTATTAATCTTCGATGTTCAATTATTTTTTCAGATGTTTCTTTCGAAAACAAAAGAACAAAACCACTTATTATTGTTATAAAACCGATGCGATGTATTGTAGGTGTAGGGTGTGTGGGGGTTGAAGGGAAACTAAATGAGATCTCGACATATACCTTAAAACAGTGGCGGTATAAAAATTTATCGAAATTTCCCACAAATTACCGCAAAATTTAATAATTCTAACTTGTATATTAGTAACTATGATATTTAATTATAACTTTTTTAGTTAATTATTAAAAAAAATACTGACCAAATATTCTTTCGGTTGTTGTGATTGCGTTGATTATCTAAAAAATTTCTCACCCAATAAAGAAACAAAGCATTTTTTCACTAATAGTAATAAGCAAGTCTAAACATACTATTTAGTAGCAAAATTTGTCTTCGGCTAGCATATTTATCTTAAATAGAACCAAACTGCACTACCAAATCAATTAGTGACTCAAGATTTAGTTCCGGGAAATGTTTTAACTCGACACGATGAAGTATCTGAAGATACTGACCAAGTTATGATTCGTCAACTCAAAACACATCGAACTCTTAACAAAAATTGTAATTTTCTTGTTGATTGGCAACTAAATACTGTCAATTTAGTGGAATTGAGGTGTTTCCGAAGAACCAAACGATTAATTCTTATATTTATTGTCAATAATTAATGAAACAATCAAAGAAAAACGACCAGAATCGTTAAGATTTAGTATTTTAACATGATAATGCATCTTTGGCAACTTTTAGAGCTTGGTTAGGAAGTGATGCCACATCCCCCATACACTCCTGATCCGGCACCATCTGATTATCATTTATTTCGAAGTTTACACAATTCTGTGAATGGTCAAACTTTCACAATTGGCGATAACCTTCAACAGTTTTTTGATGATAAGAACTAGGATTTTTATGAACGCGAAATCACGAAGCTGATGACAAAAGGTCATAAGCTCGATTTTATACTACAAAACCGAAATTAATTTGTCTTCAGCCCACCAGATACAATCCCGTGAAATTACAAGAATTTCAATCTAATCTCCCGTACTATAAAATATGAGATCATTTAATTACTCAGTGAATAGTGAAAGAGACCAGAGACCGTGTAAGCTTCGATAAAATTAGTATTTACAAATTGATTTATGTATTTCTATTTATTTCACTGCGACTTTTCTTCGAAACTAGGTAGCAACGTGCGTGCCGTGCAGTAACAAATTATATCTTAAGTATATCCACTAGATATCACAGTTACTCACGAATCTTTGTATATACCTCCGATGTATTAAGTAATTTGAACGAGTTTGAAGTGTTATTATGTTCAAATATTATTCATTAAGATAACGGTTTGACAAAAAAGTAACTTTTTAGAAGTTTCTGCCATTTTTTATTACTACGATTTTCAACATCGTTGAATTGCTTTTCGAAACGTATCTATTTCTTTGAATAACACTCCACAACCATCGACATTAACACTTACGTCTTACAAAACAAAACATTCCGATCACAGATATATATCTATATAGAATAAACCATAGAAATAGTCGAGCGTTAATAACCTTCAAAACGTCAAACATCATAAAATTGACAGAAAAAGAAGAAGTAAGATGATAAGTCTATTTATATTTCATGAAATCGTGAATTATAACTTTGATTATGTGATTATATTTACCAAAGTTGTTGCATGAGCCAAAGAAGATTTCTGAGTTATGCATTCTGACAATTACCCGTAATTTCTCATTGATAATTAATCAAATTCTATGTTCCAATACATATAATCTGTCATTCAAATGATTATTCTCCTTTTCTACACTTTTAGTTCGAATTGTGAAATTTTCAACATAGATTAATTGCTTTTCGAAACGTATCTATTTCTTTAAATAACACACCTCAACCATCGACATTAACACTCACGTTTTACAAAACAAAACATTCCGATCACAGATATATATCTATATAGAATAAACCATAGAAATAATCGAGAGTTAATAACCTTCAAAACGTCAAACATCATAAAATTGACAGAAAAAGAAGAAGTAAGATGATAAGTCTATTTATATTTCATGAAATCGTGAATTATAATTTTGATTATGTGATTATATTTACCAAAGTTGTTGCATGAGCCAAAGAAGGTTTCTGAGTTATGCATTCTGACAATTACCCGTAATTTCTCATTGATAATTAATCAAATTCTATGTTCCAATACATATAATCTGTCATTCAAATGATTATTCTCCTTTTCTACACTTTTAGTTCGAATTGTGAAATTTTCAACATCGATTAATTGCTTTTCGAAACGTACCTATTTCTTTGAATAACACACCTCAACCATCGACATTAACACTCACGTTTTACAAAACAAAACATTCCGATCACAGATATATATCTATATAGAATAAACCATAGAAATAATCGAGAGTTAATAACCTTCAAAACGTCAAACATCATAAAATTGACAGAAAAAGAAGAAGTAAGATGATAAGTCTATTTATATTTCATGAAATCGTGAATTATAATTTTGATTATGTGATTATATTTACCAAAGTTGTTGCATGAGCCAAAGAAGGTTTCTGAGTTATGCATTCCGACAATTACCCGTAATTTCTCATTGATAATTAATCAAATTCTATGTTCCAATACATATAATCTGTCATTCAAATGATTATTCTCCTTTTCTACACTTTTAGTTCGAATTGTGAAATTTTCAACATAGATTAATTGCTTTTCGAAACGTATCTATTTCTTTAAATAACACACCTCAACCATCGACATTAACACTCACGTTTTACAAAACAAAACATCCCGATCACAGATATATATCTATATAAAATAAACCATAGAAATAATCTATTAATTTATAATCTTGAAAAAGTCAATTATATCATAAGATTTATTAATAATTTCCGTATTTGACGTGAATAATTTTGAATATAGAAATTAATTAAACCGCCGAGCTATTTCTTATTTTCCCACCTGCGCGATACTCAAAATTTTCACACATAAATAACCGAATTTTTTTTTCGTATTTTTCTATATTTAACAGCAATTCGGAATTCCTCTTTTTAATGTCAAACATCTAAAACCGTGCAATGTTTTAAAAACATAAAGTCGTAAAAAAAGCCTGAAACAAAAACAGGCGCTAAAAAATAACGTGAGAAAATCAAAAGGGTGTTCTACGTGCGTCTCCCCTTTTTAATAACTACCTTTAAGAGATTTCAGCCCTACAGGATCTTATTTGGGTATCGCGCATAAATTTCAGATGAAATAAATCTAAAATAGTCTAACCATATGAAAATTATAAATTGCTTACTAATCGCATTGCCGTGGTTGATCTTGGATCTTGGATAAAATAAGGGTTAAAACTAATTTATTTTAAATTTTATTAAGATTAGAATAAAAAAAAATACAAAAAATGTTGATTAGAGCAAATTAAATAGTAGGGAAAAGTATCTGAATAACGGATAGCTCAAGAATAAAGTTCATGCGCCCATTTAAGACAAAGAATGCATCCTATCCAATGCTTTCCACCTTTTGGACGTGGTTCAGCTTTGGCCCTTTCCTGTCTTCTTTCCAAATTCATCAGACTTCTTCATAGACTAGTTCTTGGCAATATCTAACCACTTAATCATATTTTCAACCATTTCTGTTATCTTTTCTTCATTTTTGCCAAGGATTTTTTTCCTTTGACTTCTTGATTTGGTTTACCAAATTTTTCTTACTTGGTGCCTAATAACAAATTTCCACCTGCGCGACCACGCTTAGGATTGGACGATTTTCCCTGGAAACTTTGGGAAAAGCTTGAGAATGAAACAACTGTCTTTGAACAGTTGCCCTCTTCTACTCTTTTAGGAATCGTGGCTGAGGGATGAGGGACTGAAGATATCGAAGCCTATGGAGTGAGAGATGCTGAAGATGCTACGAGGCTATAACCTACAATGGTTGTGGACTCCGTTCCATCCTCGGGATCTTCAATAGGAATGAAGTCAGAATCTTGAAATCTGTTTCTATCAAATGGTAAGATACCACACATTTTAAGACCACTCGCAGTTATTTGATGTGCTGCAGACTTGGTATAGGCTTTAACCATTAGTTTTCCGAGTTAATAGGAGGTTAAAGCTCTGAATGGGTTGTTAGAAAGCCATGTTTCAACTTCCTAGGAATAGTACGCTATGAACGCGGTGATGGTGAACGTTTTGGTAGTCAAATTGAAGAGGTTAATCCAGAAAACATCAAAAAAGTCCAAAAATTGGTTATATCTAATCGTAAAATGGAATCATTTCAATCTGAAATCAAAATGTTCATCACCTGAGTGGATTGCTGCTGGTGAACCACGTCCAAAGGCAAAACAGTCACGTGGGAAAGAAAAACCCGCCTCATGTGTCGAAGGAAAAACCACTGTTTCACCAAGACGATGAAATAGATGGCAACGATAATTGAAATGAATAAATTACACTTCGAATTTCTTTCTTATCCACCGTACAGTCCAGATTTGGCCCCCAGTGTCTCGTTGAGCTCCAGTGCGGTCCATAGGTCTGGAAATTAACTGTTCCCACAATCCCGCACGAGGTATTTTAGTTTTCCATAACAAACACTGCAAAAAGTAAACCCCTTTTTTGTTTGTTTGGATTAAACAATAATTTTTTTTATTATGTCCCACTGCATCCTTCAAAATCTTTTCTCTACTTTTGACTTGGACCTTTTTTCTTCAGTTATATAAAAGTTTTTTTTTTATTTTTGTCGTCGGTGTATATACAGTGTGGACAATCTTTATTTTTTTCTGCGCCTGAAATAAATCAGTTTTCTTGTACTTTCTGAAATAATTGGTTACCACGCTTATGGTAGCTAATAATAATAATAAAAATAGGGGGAGAATCACATATTTTTACTCAATCTAGTTAAATATTTCATCTTTTTGTGTGACTGTGAAATATAGTTCCGTATTTTTTTAAAAGGGTTGAGAAAGTTAAACGACCTGATATCCCCGTTAAACGTCTACGAGGGTGAACGCGTTAAAAATAAATTTTCTACTGATATCAAACTAAAAATATCAACGCCATGTTGAAGATATTAATATTAATAGATACTTATTTGGATAAATAGATTTAAATTTATCGGTTTTAATGTGAATACCGATTTATTTCAATTTCATTTTTCATAATAAGAATAAATATTATACCTTTTTAACTTGATATAAATGAATATTGAATTATAAAACGTAAATAAACGAGTAAAATGAACCTACCTGTAAGGGAGTTGGGTTTAAACAGGCTACCAGACGTAAATCGAGACCAATTTCATTTTTAATAATAAAAATAATTATTATAACTCGTTAACTTGCTTCAATTAAATATTAAATTATAAAACGTGAATAGACGAGTAAAATGTAACTGCCTGTAAGGGTGTTTGGTTTAAACAGGCTACCAGACGTAAATCGAGACCAATTTCATTTTTAATAATAAAAATAATTATTATAACTCGTTAACTTGCTTCAATTAAATATTGAATTATAAAACGTAAATTGACGAGTAAAATGTAACTGCCTGTAAGGGTGTTTGGTTTAAACAGGCTACCAGACGTAAATCGAGACCAATTTCATTTTTAATAATAAAAATAATTATTATAACTCGTTAACTTGCTTCAATTAAATATTAAATTATAAAACATAAATTGACGAGTAAAATGTAACTGCCTGTAAGGGCGTTTGGTTTAAGCAGGCTACCAGATGTAAATCGAGACCAATTTCATTTTTAATAATAAAAATAATTATTATAACTCGTTAACTTGCTTCAATTAAATATTAAATTATAAAACATAAATTGACGAGTAAAATGTAACTGCCTGTAAGGGTGTTTGGTTTAAACAGGCTACCAGACGTAAATCGAGACCAATTTCATTTTTAATAATAAAAATAATTATTATAACTAGTTAACTTGCTTCAATTAAATATTAAATTATAAAACGTGAATAGACGAGTAAAATGTAACTGCCTGTAAGGGCGTTTGGTTTAAATAGGCTACCAGACGTCAACTGAACCCAATTTCATTTTTAATAATAAAAATAATTATTATAACTCGTTAACTTGCTTCAATTAAATATTAAATTATAAAACGTAAATTGACGAGTAAAATGTACCTGCGCGTGAGGGCGTTTGGTTTTAACAGGCATCTGAAAAACGAAATTTCAAAGCAAAAACCATAAAGTAAAATAAATTCTTTGCGAATAAAAGAAAAGCTCAGAGTTCTAAATGCTGTTTGGCTAAGAAGATGATAATTTCCATTTGCGACACAAATTTCAATGACATATACTTGGTATATTGTCCAGGTTTTCAGAGAGTTTAATTTAAATTATTAAATTGTTTATAACAAATATTTAGACCTGATTTGGGTACGATATCCCCGAAAAATCGTATTGAGGGTGGAATGAAATAGCTACTGGACCCCCTTTAGCTACGGGGCCCCTCTAGCTGTCGTACTAGTTGATTTACAAACACGTGTTTTATCAATTATTATAAATTTGCTATCGTAACCTATTTGAATATTTCAAAATATCGAAAATTATGTTATACGTCTAACTATATATCAAAAAATCAGACAAGTGTTAAAATAATTTGAAATTACGTAAATTTTCGCTTCATAAAATTAACATATTTCAAGAACCGGCTCAATTATACTTAAATTAATTCTCAAATTTATTCCAAAGATAAAATCTGTTCTCTATAAACAGGCTATAAAAGAATTTAAATTAATTTTTTTTCCCAACATCTACATGATTATTTCAACACCGAAACATTTATATTATTGATGTATGTGGATATTGTATATATATATATATATTCGGCGATCTAGATATAATTTGTGTTCTAGAACAATAATATGGCGGTTCTACATGAAAATTAAATAATCTAGTCACGATTACTAATATTTCAATTATGTATATATCATATTTTTTACCTAATATCAAAACTGATAATATCTTTTTAAAAAAAAACGAGTGTCAGTTAGTCAGTTACAGTATATTAGAGGCAACCTTGACCTTCTTCGGGGACTGATTCGTTACCGCCACCTATAGAATTGGCAACGTGGTACGAAAGTACGAAAATAATATTTTGAATTAATAAAACAGTGGAAAGAGCGTTTATAATTGAAATTACAGATAAATAACTAACAGAAACAAATTAACAATTAACAAAATCACAACAAAATAAATTACGGCGTTGCCGGCTTGTGCCTTATTTCTAAAAACCTAAACGCAAATAAAGGAGGAACCTTCGAAGTGTTTACACGGATAGAAATCAAATTAAAAGATATGAAATTTAGAAAACCTCCTACAAAAAGTATCTAACCTAACCTTACCTAACCTTACCTAACCTTACCTAACCTTACCTAACCTTACCTAACCTTACCTAACCTTACCTAACCTTACCTAACCTTACCTAACCTTACCTAACCTTACCTAACCTTACCTAACCTTACCTAACCTTACCTAACCTTACCTAACCTTACCTAACCTTACCTAACCTTACCTAACCTTACCTAACCTTACCTAACCTTACCTAACCTTACCTAACCTTACCTAACCTTACCTAACCTTACCTAACCTTACCTAACCTTACCTAACCTTACCTAACCTTACCTAACCTTACCTAACCTTACCTAACCTTACCTAACCTTACCTAACCTTACCTAACCTTACCTAACCTTACCTAACCTTACCTAACCTTACCTAACCTTACCTAACCTTACCTAACCTTACCTAACCTTACCTAACCTTACCTAACCTTACCTAACCTTACCTAACCTTACCTAACCTTACCTAACCTTACCTAACCTTACCTAACCTTACCTAACCTTACCTAACCTTACCTAACCTTACCTAACCTTACCTAACCTTACCTAACCTTACCTAACCTTACCTAACCTTACCTAACCTTACCTAACCTTACCTAACCTTACATAACCTTACATAACCTTACTTAACCTTACCTAACCTAACCTAACCGATCGAGGAGGTCCACAAATTAGAAATATATAGAAACATATTCTTTGTACTTTTTGTTTACCCCTCGTATGTATTCAATAACAATGAGAATATTTCTACCTACTCGAAAACTATAAGTTTACAAATAAATCCCGCGTAATCCCCGCCCATTTTGAAAGAAATATTCAGTATAATGAAGATATTAGAAAAACCACACCCACGTTTTCATTGACGAATAATTTTAATATCTCAGTTATGTTTTTTGAGGTTATACCAATACACCTTAAATCAATCTTAATTTTATTTTCCATTATCTTTGGATTCGAATCGATTCGAATATATTTCAAAATCGACACCGCCTTTGAATAATAAAAAAAAAATAATCATAAATAAATAATACAAAAAGAACGCTCAAAATCTTGATACAAAAAACAATGGGAGATGAATGACATGACTGTGGATATAAAAAAAAACGCCTTATAGCCGGAGATATGTACTAAAAAGACTTAATATTAATTATAATACGTGATTGGTCCATTTTGTGAAAATATATCCATAAATCGAACGCTCCATTCCATCCGGAAATATCTACACGTTATCCTATTTTTCATTTAGTACGGAGGATTGTTGTACAAATTGTCTATCGCGTCTAGATTTTTCGATATGGTTTTCTAAATTTAACAATTTTAGTTTTTTGGGAGGTTTGTTTGAAGGTAGTCAAAAATCTATGCCGTTTACAATGCCAATGATTTGGAGAGAGCATCAGAATCGTGAAAATGATGGTTCCATCTGTAAACAGACCAATTCCTCGAGGTGAAAGCCCTTCATCTTCAGTTGCACCAATTAATGAGAAAGTGGCAAATAAAAATATTTCTGGTCTATGATCTCAATCGAGTTTTCTTTCTGCTGGTACATCTTCATCTTCATACACTTTGTTTGGATCCTCCAGTCCATCTTATTAGAGATCTGGGACTTGATCAATTGGATCAAGATTAAAACAATGGATGAAATTACTAGAGTTTCATATTTTCGTACGAGGCCAGAAGATTTTATGAGTTACTTTTCCAAAGATGATTTGGTACATTGTAATGATGCTTCAAAAACAACTTTCTTTCTATGAAAGCTACGATGAAAACAAAATTTTCTCGAATTGACGATGCAAAATATATTTGGCATTTACTTTTGTCAGATATCTTCGACTTACATCCATCGAAGCCTAATTGAATGAATGATTTTTGTGGGTCTTCAGATACGTGAGGTAATGAAAAAAGAAGCTTTTGATTCGAAGTTGAGGCAGATTAAAAAACGCTACAGTAGGAAATGGTAAGCAACAATGGTTGCTGATTTTTGTTGGTTTATTAGCCGAGAAACTGAATGCTTGTACAATCAAGCAAGAACATGAAATTAGAGGCCTTCATAAAACAAGAAAAAGTGCACCAAGGAGGCAATCTTGGCCCCATTACCATCCATAGCTTTCATGGATAAATTAATTAGAAGTACAGGATAGAAAATCAAGCCAAATATATCAAAAATAATGATATTAACTATTAGCAAAAGTCCACTTCCTAAAATGCTTTTAAATATAAAAGGTCAAGACATAGATCAGATAGAAACATACACATATCTCGGAACTATAGTAAAGTTGGAATGGAAGAGGCATCAGGAATAGGATCATGGATAGAGAGCTAGATACTAGCTAAAATAATTCTTCACAACTAACAGTGATAAAAGTTACGCCAAAACACCCAAATATATAAGATTTAATGTGATTCGACGTCAATAGAAGTCAAAAGAAATTAAAATCGGCTTCAGTGGATGTTAATCAACAATATCTGACAAAAGTAAACGCCAATACACCCAAATACATAAGATTTGATGTGATTCGATCTCAATCGAAGTCGAAAGACATCAGAATCGGCTTTTATGGATGTTAATCGACAATATCTGACAAAAGTAAACGCCAATACACCCAAATACATAATATTTGATGTGATTCGATCTCAATCGACGTCAAAAGACATCGGCTTTAATGGATGTTAATCGACAATATCTGACAAAAGTAAACGCCAATACACCCAAATATATAAGATTTGATGTGATTCGATCTCAATCGAAATCGAAAGACATCAGAATCGGCTTTAATGGATGTTAATCGACAATATCTGACAAAAGTAAACGCCAATACACCCAAATACATAAGATTTGATGTGATTCGATCTCAATCGAAGTCGAAAGACATCAGAATCGGCTTTAATGGATGTTAATCGACAATATCTGACAAAATAAAACGCCAATCACCCAAATACATAAGATTTGATGTGATTCGATCTCAATCGACGTCAAAAGACATCAGAATCGGCTTTAATGGATGTTAATCGACAATACCTGACAAAAGTAAACGCCAATACACTCAAATATATAAGATTTGATGTGGTTCGATCTCAATTGAAGTCAATACACGTCAGAAATTACTAATCAACAACATAAAGTGAGAATCGACCTCAATCGGTTTCTATAGATATCAATCGACAATATCTTGGAGTGCCATTTGTTGAAGATAAGGCAATGGGAGAAGAAAAAACCACTTCATATTAGATTCCTAAAACTAGAGTGTGGAATTTGTCTTTGCAGATGATATAATGATAACAATAGAAAATTAGAAGGATCTGCAAGACAATTTGAACAACTGCAACCAAATATCGATAATTAATAATAGATGGCGTATAGAGCGCTGGAGTATGACCTGGCACTCTTTGATTTATGTCTGTGGAGCCTTCTCAAGCACTGCGTTTTTGCAAGAGGACCACGAACCCACGCATGAAGACAATTATGTTTCTATGTATCACAATTTGACCGAGAAAGAAAGAACGCGTTGATGACCAGGGTTACTGCTTGACAACCCATTAGTTATTTTATTAAAACCGAATTCACTTCTCATCGAAACCTTTTGGATTCGGATATCGTACACAAAAATAAAATATCCATACAATCAACACTATTTTTATAAATCATACGATCTAGACACTAGGATTTTCAGTTATTTCGCTATTTTTTACTAATTACTAATCCATCTGACTATAATTTCAAACTATACGGAAAAAACAGTTGTCGATTACGTGTAGTAAATCGAATCGCAGTGAGGATTCCTCCGAAGATTCATTCGATAAATATCTTTGGATGACTTGGAAATTTCAATACATACTAATTATCTTTTTAAATCAGATAAGAGGGAGATTCATTTGAAAAAGCAGTCGAATAATCTAAAGATGTTAAAAAACCTATATCAAAATTATTTGACAGCGTTGCTTTTCGAAGCCAACTAATATGAAATGTTATCATGGGAAAAAAGGAATTGATATCATATTGGTCAATTTCTTTAAATATCAATAAATTAATACCATACAAAACACTAATATTGTGTTGCAAGGCAATTTCTGGCGATGGTCGTCTTCAAAGAGAGAAAGATTCGTTGGTTAAAGTTTGGTAAGATAAGGAGGGTTTTTGTGAGGAAAGAGATTCGTTGGAGTAGGTCCTGATATAGGAATATCTCCTCTGCAGAGCTGGGGTTGCGGTGGGGAAACCGCAGAAAACTTGCAACACCGACGATCGACGAAGTTTGTTGGGGGTAAGAGCTTATCTGATTGATTTGGGGAAATTATCGAAGAGGCTGAAGTAGATTTCAAGGAGGTCATCGTACGGTGTTGATATCAATCGAAGGGCCGTATGTTATTGCCCAAGAAGGGTTTCTTTTACATCGGAGCTAGTTGATTCGATGATACGAATCACACAACTAGCTTGGAGATCATTTAGACCGCTTGGAATGGAGGATCATCTTCTAATGACAGCAAAATAACAAGCTCTACATTAATCGTAGTGTTCTATATTTTTATTGAAGGGAATCGTAAAAAAAGACGAAATTCCATAAAACAGTGGTAGTACAAACCAAAATAATTCGGATCCCCGGGTGAAGAATGGTCTAGAGGATCCATCTGGCAATATACGAGACCTCTACACCAACATCTGCAATCTAAGAACATTTATATTCGGGTTCTAACAGAAACAAAGGTCAGATCAACAGCATTCAAGCTTCACCTCGTATATCATGGATACGACTTACACAACAGATTCTTCGGGCAGTTGCAATCAATCACTTCGATGTTTATCACATCAACTGGTTGAGTTTTTTCAACAGAACTAACGATTTAGGCCGGGAAATTCTGATTGATTGATCCAACTTATCAAGGAGCTAACCCAAACCAAGTCCTCGATCGAGATGGTGACTTCGCTAGCCTCTAACCTTACATGCACTACATCAGATCACAAACTAATTACAGCAAATGGAAATCCTCAATATTCACCTAAACCACGTAAAGTTTGACATCATAAATCGACCAAATGGAACGATTTCCTTTTTATGACGCTTCAGTTTGTACAAACGAGATTTCTGAAGAAATTCTGAAGAAACCAAACTTCTAGGTCTTTCTAGTCTGAAACAGAATCGATTAACCAAAACTTTTGTGAGTCAAAAATTTCAGCGGACTTGTTAGGTCGCATGTTTGTTCCAAATTCAACTCTTGATTTATGGGAAAAACTACCACCAACTGAATTGAAGATATGTGCAGCTGAACTAAAAAGTCATCTATGTAAACTCTTCTCTCTATTATATAAAAGAGGTCCCTTCGTTGTAGATTGGATGGGTTCACCCCATACCAAAAAATAAATCGATTCCCAACAACTGACGTCTAATTACTCTAGTCAAAGTCATGAAAAAAGTCTTTAACCAGCACAAATATTGATTATACGAACTCCGAGCTATCGAAAGCTTTCGACAGAGTTTGGAAACCTTTTAAATAAATTGAGATCGTGCGTTTTGTAGACATCTCTGGCTTATTAGTTTTCTCAAAAACTGAGTCATCCAGGTCTTTATCGATGGACAAAAAGGCTTGAGGTCAACGCTGGTGTTCCCCAGAAACATAGACGATCTACTCGTCAAAACTGGAGCTTCGCCGACGAATACACAAGTCCCAGACTGGCACTGCAGCTCAATTTTGGTCCAGTCTGCACATAAGATATCACCATCACTGCAAATTCACCTGGTGGATGATGAGTTTGAAAGCAATATGATTGAGTTTAATGCAGATAAAGACCCAGATTGGTACTGCAGCTTAATTTTGGTCCAGTCTGTTAATAATAATAGAAATTCGTTAAAAGTATGGAGAGATTGTTTTATTGTTACAAAAAACATATTTTATAAAAATTAAGGTAAGGCCCTGTGTATATATCTAGTGGAAAAACTTTTCGCTCCACATTGTATTTTCGACAAATGCTAAAAAATTTATTGCAGTGCTTTTTAATAATAATGGAACTTCGTTAAAATTATGTAGAAATTGTTTTATTGTTAAAAAAAACATATTTTACAAAAATAAAGGTAAGGCGCTGCATATAGAGTGATAAAATAATTCGAAGACATAAAAATGCGTCTCATTGTCTTTCGCGTGAAAGTGAAAATATTTCTGATATTCCGCAGATATCTTAAGTGGACTTTATTAATGTCCCATTAAATAGACGTTGTGCAGCTTCCAAGAAACCGTTTAAATAAAGTCAATATACACCTATATAAATAAAGAAGACTTCATACAGGGTGATTCATTAAAAATATACAATATCCAACTATATTTAACCCAATGGATATCGTGCAAATATTATTTATTCTCGTATGTATGAATTTTCGAATTAAAATACCTCAAGCTTGTTTTGATACTAATCAATTTCGATTCTAATAAATATGATACCCCAAAAATTAAGTGGGAATCCATTGGAAGAGTTTATTATTTTAAATAAAGCAGTAAAATTAGAAAAAAGAACTTATTTTATAATTTATTTATTTTTAAACGTTTTAAGAATGTACACTTAAATATTTCGTTTTTTTGTTGTACACAAAGGTGATCAAAAAGAATAAATAGTAATCTTAATTGAAGATGTTTCTAAAAAATATGCTTTGTGGATTTTCTTCAACATTTCTGGAGTCTTCACCTCATTTGGTCGACCTCTTAAACAACTTCGCGTCTTCAAACTTGATCTGTATAGATTATGTACTTTCTAATGCAGCTGTAACTACTGCCATCTCTAAGTTAGGCCAGGTACTTCTGGAACCATCAGCGCTTAGCACTTTTCTCAATCAAAAATACGCCCGATGTTATTTCTCTTCTCTAACGATCCCATTAACTTTATTCCCTCCAATGGAATATCTAAACCAGTTTTTAGTGTTAATTTGACAACCTTATCTTTTATTGCTGTCATGATTGATGAACGGAAAAGTATTGGGGTAGAAATTCTTTCTATAAGCTCTATAAAGCTCTAAATGATCCAGCAAGGAACTAAGTACTTTTCCTCAATGAGATCTCACACACTAATTTCTTATTAGACCTGAATTTGATGCCAAAGGAATCACGTTTTATTCGAGGAAATAATAATAACTCAAAGGCTAGCTAATAAAGTCGTTAAAAACTTATTTTTAAAGCTCATCTCCATACAAAAGCACGCCGAAGAATCGACCAGCTGAAACACTCTACGAAGCAGTTAAAACTTCTATTAAAATAAGACTGTTAGATGTGAAAGACTTTTTTAAGGTTATGAATAACTGAAAAGAATATTCAAAGAACGTTTTGGCAGCACGATCCGCTCCAGAGCGTTACCAGAAAGTCTCTGTTCTCAATCAACTTTGTTGCCATTCCACTGAGTGAATTTGAAAGAGGATATTTTTTAATAATGACACTTTGGGAAAGGTTTTTTCAAAGTGGGTCGATCAAAAACAACAACGTGTTGATTCGGAGAAGTATTATTGTGTCATATTTACTATTTATTATTTAAATTCAAATGTTTATCCATCACATCTATCCCGAATCAAAACGATCATGTTTTGAGTGGGCTGCAGCCGGTAAAGATTATTGCTTCCTCATCTACCTTATAGTCCAGATCTGGCCACCAGGGACTACTGCCTATAGTGTCCAAAAACACAACAGTCTGCTGGGAAGGTTATTGCTTCCTAATCCATCTTATAGTCCAGATCTGGCCACCAGGGACTACTGCCCATAGTGTCCAAAGACAGAACAGTCTGCTTGGAAGGTTATTGCTTCCTCATCCACCTTATAGTCCAGATCTGGCCACCAGGGACTACTGCCTATAGTGTCCAAAGACACAACAGACTTCTGGGAAGGTTATTGCTTCCTCATCCACTTTATAGTCCAGATCTGGCCACCAGGGACTACTGCCCATAGTGTCCAAAGACAGAACAGTCTGCTTGGAAGGTTATTGCTTCCTCATCCACCTTATAGTCCAGATCTGGCCACCAGGGACTACTGCCTATAGTGTCCAAAGACACAACAGTCTTCTGGGAAAGTTATTGCTTCCTAATCCATCTTATAGTCCACATCTGGCCACCAGGGACTACTGCCTATAGTGTCCAAAGACACAACAGTCTTCTGGGAAGGTTATTGCTTCCTCATCCACCTTATAGTCCAGATCTGGCCACCAGGGACTACTGCCTATAGTGTCCAAAGACACAACAGTCTGCTTGGAAGGTTATTGCTTCCTCGTCCACCTTATAGTCCAGATCTGGCCACCAGGGACTACTGCCTATAGTGTCCAAAGACACAACAGTCTTCTGGGAAGGTTATTGCTTCCTCATCCACCTTATAGTCCAGATCTGGCCACCAGGGACTACTGCCTATAGTGTCCAAAGACACAACAGTCTTCTGGGAAAGTTATTGCTTCCTAATCCATCTTATAGTCCACATCTGGCCACCAGGGACTACTGCCTATAGTGTCCAAAGACACAACAGTCTTCTGGGAAGGTTATTGCTTCCTAATCCATCTTATAGTCCAGATCTGGCCACCAGGGACTACTGCCTATAGTGTCCAAAGACACAACAGTCTTCTGGGAAGGTTATTGCTTCCTAATCCATCTTATAGTCCAGATCTGGCCACCAGGGACTACTGCCTATAGTGTCCAAAGACACAACAGTCTGCTTGGAAGGTTATTGCTTCCTCGTCCACCTTATAGTCCAGATCTGGCCACCAGGGACTACTGCCTATAGTGTCCAAAGACACAACAGTCTTCTGGGCAGGTTATTGCTTCCTCATCCACCTTATAGTCCAGATCTGGCCACCAGGGACTACTGCCTATAGTGTCCAAAGACACAACAGTCTTCTGGGAAAGTTATTGCTTCCTAATCCATCTTATAGTCCACATCTGGCCACCAGGGACTACTGCCTATAGTGTCCAAAGACACAACAGTCTTCTGGGAAGGTTATTGCTTCCTCATTCACCTTATAGTCTAGATCTGGCCACCAGGGACTACTGCCAATAGTATCCGAAGACACAACAGTCTGCTTGGAAGGTTATTGCTTCCTAATCCATCTTATAGTCCAGATCTGGCCACCAGGGACTACTGCCCATAGTGTCCAAAGACAGAACAGTCTTCTGGGAAGGTTATTGCTTCCTAATCCATCTTATAGTCCAGATCTGGCCACCAGGGACTACTGCCCATAGTGTCCAAAGACACAACAGTCTGCTGGGAAGGTTATTGCTTCCTAATCCATCTTATAGTCCAGATCTGGCCACCAGGGACTACTGGCTATAGTGTCCAAAGACACAACAGTCTGCTGGGAAGGTTATTGCTTCCTAATCCATCTTATAGTCCAGATCTGGCCACCAGGGACTACTGCCCATAGTGTCCAAAGACAGAACAATCTGCTTGGAAGGTTATTGCTTCCTCATCCACCTTATAGTCCAGATCTGGCCACCAGGGACTACTGCCTATAGTATCCGAAGACACAACAGTCTGCTTGGAAGGTTATTGCTTCCTAATCCATCTTATAGTCCACATCTGGCCACCAGGGACTACTGCCTATAGTGTCCAAAGACACAACAGTCTTCTGGGAAGGTTATTGCTTCCTAATCCATCTTATAGTCCAGATCTGGCCACCAGGGACTACTGCCTATAGTGTCCAAAGACACAACAGTCTGCTGGGAAGGTTATTGCTTCCTAATCCATCTTATAGTCCAGATCTGGCCACCAGGGACCACTGCCCATAGTGTCCAAAGACAGAACAGTCTTCTGGGAAGGTTATTGCTTCCTAATCCATCTTATAGTCCAGATCTGGCCACCAGGGACTACTGCCCATAGTGTCCAAAGACAGAACAGTCTTCTGGGAAGGTTATTGCTTCCTAATCCATCTTATAGTCCAGATCTGGCCACCACGGACTACTGGCTATAGTGTCCAAAGACACAACAGTCTGCTTGGAAGGTTATTGCTTCCTCATCCACCTTATAGTCCAGATCTGGCCACCAGGGACTACTGGCTATAATGTATAAAGACACAACAGTCTGCTGGGAAGATTATTGCTTCCTCATCCACCTTATAGTCCAGATCTGGCCACCAGGGACTACTGCCTATAGTGTCCAAAGACACAACAGTCTTCTGGGAAGGTTATTGCTTCCTAATCCATCTTATAGTCCACATCTGGCTACCAGGGACTACTGCCTATAGTGTCCAAAGACACAACAGTCTTCTGGGAAGGTTATTGCTTCCTAATTCATCTTATAGTCCAGATATGGCCACCAGGGACTACTGGCTATAGTGTCCAATATCACAACAGTCTGCTGGGAAGATTATTGCTTCCTCATCCACCTTATAGTCCAGATCTGGCCACCAGGGACTACTGCCTATAGTGTCCAAAGACACAATAGTCTTCTGGGAAGGTTATTGCTTCCTAATCCATCTTATAGTCCACATCTGGCCACCAGGGACTACTGCCTATAGTGTCCAAAGACACAACAGTCTTCTGGGAAGGTTATTGCTTCCTAATTCATCTTATAGTCCAGATCTGGCCACCAGGGACTACTGGCTATAGTGTCCAAAGACACAACAGTCTGCTGGGAAGGTTATTGCTTCCTAATTCATCTTATAGTCCAGATCTGGCCACCAGGGACTACTGGCTATAGTGTCCAAAGACACAACAGTCTGCTGGGAAGGTTATTGCTTCCTAATCCATCTTATAGTCCACATTTGGCCCCCAGGGACTACTGCCTATAGTGTCCAAAGACACAACAGTCTGCTGGGAAGGTTATTGCTTCCTAATTCATCTTATAGTCCAGATCTGGCCACCAGGGACTACTGGCTATAGTGTCCAAAGACACAACAGTCTGCTGGGAAGGTTATTGCTTCCTAATCCATCTTATAGTCCAGATCTGGCCACCAGGGACTACTGGCTATAGTGTCCAAAGACACAACAGTCTGCTGGGAAGGTTATTGCTTCCTAATTCATCTTATAGTCCAGATCTGGCCACCAGGGACTACTGGCTATAGTGTCCAAAGACACAACAGTCTGCTGGGAAGGTTATTGCTTCCTAATCCATCTTATAGTCCACATTTGGCCCCCAGGGACTACTGCCTATAGTGTCCAAAGACACAACAGTCTTCTGGGAAGGTTATTGCTTCCTAATTCATCTTATAGTCCAGATCTGGCCACCAGGGACTACTGGCTATAGTGTCCAAAGACACAACAGTCTGCTGGGAAGGTTATTGCTTCCTAATCCATCTTATAGTCCAGATCTGGCCACCAGGGACTACTGGCTATAGTGTCCAAAGACACAACAGTCTGCTGGGAAGGTTATTGCTTCCTAATCCATCTTATAGTCCACATTTGGCCCCCAGGGACTACTGCCTATAGTGTCCAAAGACACAACAGTCTTCTGGGAAGGTTATTGCTTCCTAATTCATCTTATAGTCCAGATCTGGCCACCAGGGACTACTGGTTATTCGTTTAACTCAAAAAAATGGTATATGTCACGAGATTCGGCCCAAATGAAGAAGGAATTGCTGAAAATGAAGCCTATTTTGAGACAAATCCTTCTACAAGCTTAATATAGAGAAGTTAGAGAAGCGTTGGAGTGATTGTTTTGTCCTTGATGGAGATTGTATTGATGAATAAAATCGATTTTGTATTGTTGTACTTTTCTTAGTTTGTTTTATTTAAACAAACAGATTTCAAATCGACATATTTTTAATAGAAAAAGTGGAAACTCAAGAATATTATTTTTTATAAAAAAAAACTCTAAGCAAACAACAGAGAGTACACAAAAAACTTTCCCACAGTCGTTCATTGGATTTAAAAGGTGGTTATAAAACTCTAAACACCACAGTTTACATCGAATATTACTTTTTCTACTCAAAACACATAAAAACCCTTTAATAGTCGTCTGGAGAGCTTGAGTTTCATTTTTTTGTGAAACTGGAAACCAAATACTACATAAGGGACAGGTATTAATTACAACAGGACCGGTTTAAGCTTGTAACTTTTTTAAATAACAAAAAATCTTTGGTTATTCGATTGTTTTTTTTTTGGAAAATTATAAGAGTAGAAAATATTTGACAATAGGATTATTTATTGTATTAAATTTTTTTAAAATCAACTAAAAGATAAAAGAACTTTTAATTGTTAAGTTCCAAAGTTAAATTACCTCTAATTAGTCTTCCAAAATTGTCTTCTACTGTAATGCCCTTAACAGTTTCTTATAATTGTACAAAATTTGGTATTTTTAATTGAAAAAATTTCGAAAAAAATTAATTTTTCTCAAATTTTTCAACCTAAATTTGATTTCCTCTGGAATGCAACTTGATATAGAGATAAATGACACCCAATGGTCATATTTCGTGCTACCAAATTATTTGCAATGTACAGTTTTCCAGTATTAATCTCTCATTGTACGTGGTAAGTCAAAATGAAATATCATGAAGCTTTTCGAAACTTCAAAAGCTTAGAATTTATTGCATCAAATCCCGTAGCACTCTGTATATTGAAAAAACAGTTAAAACTACTTGAAATCCGGTCCTGTATCTTTACAAATCCGCTGGGTTTTCAGGTAAAATTATAACCATATCTACTATCTTTGTTGCTGGTCACGTAGCAGACACGAGAAAAGAATGACACAAAAAATATTTTTTATTTATGTTCAAACTAAAGGGTGTGTGGATTGAAAAAAATAGGAAATGAGATGAGACAAGAGTTTGATTTCCTTTTTTAAGGTTAATAAACTCTTCTAGGTTATCCACCCCCCAAATGGAATTTAATACAAATATGAAATTAACTAGTATGAAATAAGCACGTTTTAAGGAAATACAGGATGCAAGACGCAATATCAAAAGCATGCGCGGATGAAGATCCATCAATTATTTTATGCAAGATCTTGCAATTGCCGCCTTTCATATTTATAGCTGCTTGACATGATGCAATACAACGTGCAGTGCAATGCAAAATGCAATATTTCTTGATCAAAAGCATGCGCGAACGAAGTTTCGTCAATTATTTCATGCAAAATCTTGCACTTGCAGCCTTTCATATTTATAGTTGCTTGACATGATGCAATACAACGTGCAGTGCAATGCAAAATGCAATATTTCTTGATAAAAAGCATGCGCGGACGAAGTTTCGTCAATTATTTCATGCAAAATCTTGCACTTGCAGCCTTTCATATTTATAGCTGCTTGACATGATTCAATACAACGTGCAGTGCAATACAAAATGCAATATTTCTTGATAAAAAGCATGCGCAGATTAAGATTCATCAATTATTTCATGCAAGATCTTGCAATTGCCGCCTTTCATATTTATAGTTGCTTGACATGATGCAATACAACGTGCAGTGCAATGCAAAATGCAATATTTCTTGATCAAAAGCATGCGCGGACGAAGTTTCGTCAATTATTTCATGCAAAATCTTGCACTTGCAGCCTTTCATATTTATAGTTGCTTGACATGATGCAATACAACGTGCAGTGCAATGCAAAATGCAATATTTCTTGATAAAAAGCATGCGCAGATTAAGATCCATCAATTATTTCATGTAAGATCTTGCAATTGCCGCCTTTCATATTTATAGTTGCTTGACATGATGCAATACAACGTGCAGTGCAATGCAAAATGCAATATTTCTTGATCAAAAGCATGCGCGGACGAAGTTTCGTCAATTATTTCATGCAAAATCTTGCACTTGCAGCCTTTCATATTTATAGTTGCTTGACATGATGCAATACAACGTGCAGTGCAATACAAAATGCAATATTTCTTGATAAAAAGCATGCGCAGATTAAGATCCATCAATTATTTCATGCAAGATCTTGCAATTGCCGCCTTTCATATTTATTGCGTACAAATTGCAGTACTAGAAAAAAATCCGATCTGCTGATATTACTAATGTGAAGTAGGACATCCCAATACTCCAAGAGAGAACCTCCAGGCGCTTTTCCAGTTTTTTTTTTTCATATTTATGACTATATTTTGAAAACAAAGTAGCTTTGTAGAGAGTCCTTAACATTTCGCTCCAAAACATCCCGCTTGGGTTCGTGGGGAATAAGAAGAGTTTCTAGAAACCGTTTAGAAGGTAAAGGAATGTGGTTATTCCTAAAACGTGTTACTAAGTATTATTTTTTATATTTATGTGACGGTACTTGGAGTTGTAACATCAAAATCATGTTGTATCGCCTTTGGTAATCAAACCGTTAGTCATTTTCAAAATTAAGTTTGAATGTAATACAAATAAAAATAAGCTAAACGTATTACTCACCCCTAGTACCATAGGGCATAAGGCCACCAAAAATAAAAGTTGACGTTCTATCAAATTATTATTGAAAGTCAAAACGAATCGTTTATTTGAAAAAGAACGGAGTCAACAAGAAATATTTTTAATAATTTATATCCTAACCGAAATTCCGGAAGATCTACTGTCAGTCAATTAGTAAAAAAAATTTAACGAAACTGGTTGAAAAGAAGATGAACAAAGTGTCCAGTTAGAAGACGATCCACATTTGAATACTAGACAAATATCCAGGAAATTTGATATTTCTCTCAATGAAAATTATTTTGTCGTCTATTATTCTAGTTTTTCGGGATATTGGCTATGGGATTGACGTATCCAACGAGGATTGTTACGTGGCCAGTATCGACAATTATGTATATTTAATCTTGTAGTGTCTGACCCAGGACCTGGATCACCATCGCCTGGGTGCTCTTTTCAGACTTCAAATGTGAGGTTAGAAAATTGTTTTTTCACTTTTGAAATCTTGATTTATAGCAACCATAATGCAATCATATAATGTCAAACGACGTGCAATCTTCGTCTATGCAATATATTGCGATTCTTGCATATTGCCTTGCATAATATTAGCAAGTTTTTAGATTGTGGAAAATTCTAAACCACAAAATGTTTTTGCTAGAATGTACATTTCGGAAACAACGGATTTCAGTAATGTTAATCGAATTATTAGCTTTCATTGAAAATTTGATTAATCCATTCGATGATCGAAAAAAATTATTTATAATTTTGACTGATACGAATTACAAGAATTTCCTGCTGTTGCATTATCTAGACGGTGAATAGTAACGAGTAGTTAAAAGCCCATTTAGATTATTCGAAATTTAAAAATATGTTCAAACCTCACACAAAAATAGATAAAAAATAAAGGAGAATCTACCTGTCCATCAATCTACTTCATTTGAAGAATAAAAATCTTGAAAATGATAAATCTCCTCTTCCACACATTCCGAAATCAAATCTCACATTCACGTCTATATCGGGGAACGTACATGCGAGATGGTTACGACACGTCCATAACTTTCAAAAGTTCAAAAGATAAAAGAAAAAAAACCATTATATCCGAATCCGAATTATAAAATTCGGCGAAGGCGCGACAATAAACCACGGAATCCGTTTGATGTTTTTTTCATATCGTTTTTATAGAAAGCGGTTTATTTACATTTTTCGTTCAGAAAACTTTATTTGTGTTGTTTTTTATTTTTCTATTATTCTTAATAACTTCGGGTTCGTTTAGGGCTGTTAAGTTCAGTTTATAATAAATAGTCGTAGTGAACAAACAGAAATAAAAAGTAATCGAATAATTTAAATAAATTATTTAAGTGATAGTGATAAGTATATCATTATAAGTGTAGTGTATAGTAATTAAATATATTAAAAAAGTAATCAATTCATTCCACGAATGGAAATCGTATGAATAAATAAGAAAAACCATTATTACAATACTGATTTCACGTTAGATAAATAAAACAATCAACAAAATATGTTGATTAATGTCGCTAAAGTTAATTAAGAATATACACTACACGATAAGAAAACTAAATAAATGATTATCACCAAAACCAAAAAGGCCCAAGGAATAATTGTATGTGGAAGGTAAAGGATTGGAAAGAGTCAAATCCTATTATCAACTGGATACAAGTTATAGAAATAATTATTCTCAACGAGAAAACCCCTGGATCATTCATAAAGATCTAGATGTTTTATAACTTCGACCTGAGAACACGGATGTTTAAACGACAATCCAGTGTCTGATTCATGAAGATCAAGAAGTTTATTTATAGTTTTGATCTGAGAAGAACTAAGCCCAAAAGCTAATCCAGTATCTCATCCATGAAAATCAAGAAGTTTATTTATAACTTCGACCTGAGAACACGGATGTTTAAACGATCATCCAGTGTCTGATTCATGAAGATCAAGAAGTTTATTTATAGTTTTGATCTGAGAAGACGTATGCCCAAAAGCTAATCCAGTATCTCATCCATGAAAATCAAGAAGTTTATTTATAACTTCGACCTGAGAACACGGATGTTTAAACGATCATCCAGTGTCTGATTCATGAAGATCAAGAAGTTTATTTATAGTTTTTATCTGAGAAGACGTATGCCCAAAAGCTAATCCAGTATCTCATCCATGAAAATCAAGAAGTTTATTTATAACTTCGACCTGAGAACACGGATGTTTAAACGATCATCCAGTGTCTGATTCATGAAGATCAAGAAGTTTATTTATAACTTCGACCTGAGAACACGGATGTTTAAACGATCATCCAGTACCTGATTCATGAAGATCAAGAAGTTTATTTATAGTTTTGATCTGAGAAGACGTATGCCCAAAAGCTAATCCAGTATCTCATCCATGAAATTCAAGAAGTTTATTTATAACCTCGACCTGAGAACACGGATGTTTAAAAGACAATCCAGTGCCTGATTCATGAAGATCAATAAGTTTATTTATAGTTTTGATCTGAGAAGACGTATGCCCAAAAGCTAATCCAGTATCTCATCCATGAAAATCAAGAAGTTTATTTATAACTTCGACCTGAGAACACGGATGTTTAAACGATCATCCAGTGTCTGATTCATGAAGATCAAGAAGTTTATTTATAGTTTTTATCTGAGAAGACGTATGCCCAAAAGCTAATCCAGTATCTCATCCATGAAAATCAAGAAGTTTATTTATAACTTCGACCTGAGAACACGGATGTTTAAACGATCATCCAGTGTCTGATTCATGAAGATCAAGAAGTTTATTTATAGTTTTTATCTGAGAAGACGTATGCCCAAAAGCTAATCCAGTATCTCATCCATGAAAATCAAGAAGTTTATTTATAACTTCGACCTGAGAACACGGATGTTTAAACGATCATCCAGTGTCTGATTCATGAAGATCAAGAAGTTTATTTATAGTTTTTATCTGAGAAGACGTATGCCCAAAAGCTAATCCAGTATCTCATCCATGAAAATCAAGAAGTTTATTTATAACTTCGACCTGAGAACACGGATGTTTAAACGATCATCCAGTGTCTGATTCATGAAGATCAAGAAGTTTATTTATAGTTTTTATCTGAGAAGACCTAAGCCCAAAAGCTAATCCAGTATTTCATCCATGAAAATCAAGAAGTTTATTTATAACCTCGACCTGAGAACACGGATGTTTAAACGATGATCCAATGCCTGATTCATGAAGATCAAGAAGTTTATTTATAGTTTTGATCTGAGAAGAACTAAGCCCAAAAGCTAATCCAGTATCTCGTCCATGAAAATCAAGACGTTTATTTATAACCTCGACCTGAGAACACGGATGTTTAAACGACAATCCAGTGCCTGATTCATGAAGATCAAGAAGTTCATTTATAGTTTTGATCTGAGAAGAACTAAGCCCAAAAGCTAATCCAGTATTTCATCCATGAAAATCAAGACGTTTATTTATAACCTCGACCTGAGAACACGGATGTTTAAACGACAATCCAGTGCCTGATTCATGAAGATCAAGAAGTTTATTTATAGTTTTGATCTGAGAAGAACTAAGCCCAAAAGCTAATCCAGTATTTCATCCATGAAAATCAAGACGTTTATTTATAACCTCGACCTGAGAACACGGATGTTTAAACGATCATCCAGTGTCTGATTCATGAAGATCAAGAAGTTTATTTATAGTTTTTATCTGAGAAGACCTAAGCCCAAAAGCTAATCCAGTATTTCATCCATGAAAATCAAGAAGTTTATTTATAACCTCGACCTGAGAACACGGATGTTTAAACGATGATCCAATGCCTGATTCATGAAGATCAAGAAGTTTATTTATAGTTTTGATCTGAGAAGAACTAAGCCCAAAAGCTAATCCAGTATCTCGTCCATGAAAATCAAGACGTTTATTTATAACCTCGACCTGAGAACACGGATGTTTAAACGACAATCCAGTGCCTGATTCATGAAGATCAAGAAGTTCATTTATAGTTTTGATCTGAGAAGAACTAAGCCCAAAAGCTAATCCAGTATTTCATCCATGAAAATCAAGACGTTTATTTATAACCTCGACCTGAGAACACGGATGTTTAAACGACAATCCAGTGCCTGATTCATGAAGATCAAGAAGTTTATTTATAGTTTTGATCTGAGAAGAACTAAGCCCAAAAGCTAATCCAGTATTTCATCCATGAAAATCAAGACGTTTATTTATAACTTCGACCTGAGAACACGGATGTTTAAACGATCATCCAGTGTCTGATTCATGAAGATCAAGAAGTTTATTTATAGTTTTGATCTGAGAAGACGTATGCCCAAAAGCTAATCCAGTATCTCATCCATGAAAATCAAGAAGTTTATTTATAACTTCGACCTGAGAACACGGATGTTTAAACGATCATCCAGTGCCTGATTCATGAAGATCAAGAAGTTTATTTATAGTTTTGATCTGAGAAGACCTAAGCCCAAAAGCTAATCCAGTATTTCATCCATGAAAATCAAGAAGTTTATTTATAACCTCGACCTGAAAACATGGATGCCTAAAGGATAATCCAGTGCCTGATTCATGAAGATCAAGAAGTTTATCTGTAGCCTCGATCTAGCACCATGGATGCTCAAATTCTACATATTCCTAATCCTCTTGTATGGGATGAAACCTTGGAATCTCGACTCAGATTATCGAAGATTAGAAACCTTCAACATGGGGAACTATCTTAGAATCCTGAGAATATCTTGGACAGATCATGAAGTCAATGTAAATGTTACCAAAAGATTAAAGAAAAATATAGAGATTCTTTTTGAAGAAAATATCATAAGAGGTCAAAAATATCCTACAGATCATATCTAAACATATTAAATGCTACAAGGCAAGCCAAAAATTAGAAGTAATTCCCTTCCAATTTCTTTCCTTTCTCTTAGACTTTCCATCTTCTCCTCGATCTTCCTATTGGTCTTGTTTCTCTTTGTTCCATGTCCATCATAAAAATAGTTGTCGAGGTTTAAGCTTTGTTAAATAATAGTTAATATTTCGACGTTATTAATAAATATTCTGATCTAGTTGGAGACGCTAATTTTCTTTCAAGTTTTCCAATTTTATTTCTGTCGTTTTCTCGCTTTCTGATTCTACCCCATTTTCCGTGGGGTCTACTAAATAATTCAGGAGATTTGTATATATCATTATTTTCACAAATTCGACGTTTTATTTTTTTTTCTTGTGACAAATAACATGATTATGTCATATCCAGGAACTGGTATCAACCTTTAGATTATAGGTATACACATATTTCAGATAGCTTTATATATATATATATATATATATATATATATATATATATATATATATATATATATATATATATATAGTGACTTTTTTTGTAATGTAATAAAATTTTTGAATAATCTCCACGTACAATAGAAGGCATCTTGATCGAAAACCAACTTTAAGTAACTTACAAATAGAAAACTTTATCTCTCATATTATACACCACGGGGCCTCTTATTGTTTAAAATAATTATTATTATTTTCGTAGAAAAAATGAGAATGTGATTCAACTTATACGAACCTGAAGTTGAGTATCGTACAGTCTAAACGAGTAGTGCTTAAAAAATTAGTTGAGTCATTGGTCTTGATTTTGAAAAATCATCGTCAAATCTTCGGTATATAATTTTAGGATGACCTGTTTGGAAAAGTGTTTACGTTAAATTATAAAAAAGATTTATATATTAAACGATGAATTTTCATGTATAAATTACCGAGGTTGTTTTATAAATTATATTAAAATCGAAAAGTCATCGTTTGTTTTGAACGCACTGTATATCTATAATAAATAGACAGACGTCGTTTTTTTTTTTAATGTATTGAAGATCTCGTGGGATCTTTACTAAAAACAGAAAAAAAAGCTCGTTTCCAACACATGTTAATGTGAAAATTCCGTCAGTTCGCACATAAGTGTATTTTTATCATTTGTCTTACTTATAAGTTACAAGCCTCCCTATTATTTAAAATCTCTCACTTCCTACACAAGATGAATTATAATTATATTTAAAATCGGTCTTTCCTGAAACCATTTTTTCGATAAGACACATTCTCATTAATTAAAAAAAAAATTATACTAAGATGAATTCGAAACAAAAATAAACGTTTGGAAGGTTTGTTGTAGTTGGCCCTGACATAGGAGCTGCTCCTCTGCAGGGTTGGATTCGTGGAGGTTGTGTTCTAACTGTCCATACTGGAAACGACCATTGGTCAAAAGAAAACGAGCTCTGGTGTAAATAAAAACGGCTTTTTAATATTTCTATTTGTTTTAAAATGGAATTAACTAGATTTCGATTAACTAGAAAATTCGAATTTCCTTTATTTTTGCAGGATATAGGAGTAGCTACAGGATAAAACTACAGGCACTCGATTGTCGTCTTTTTAGCTCCATACACTTTCCCCAACGACGTTCAAACCCTTTTTACTACAAGAATCGTCAACCTTTTCAAAACAACCATTAACTGATGACATCACCTCTTCATTATTGCAAAATATTTGACCACTGAGTCATTTGTCCAAGTCTGGGAACAGGAAATAATCCAACGTGGTTGAATCTGGTTGATAGGATGCATGAGGTAGCAATTCAAACTGTGACTCATTAATTTTGACCATTGCAATGACGGATTTGTGAGCTGGTGGATTGTCGCCGTTGATAGTTTCCTTTTTCAAGATAGTCAATGGAAATTATCCCACGAAGATCCCAAAAAACCGACGTCTGCAGATGGAACAGTCTTTTCCTTATTGTGTTGCGGTCCTACCTCTTCAGTCCATCGTTTTGATTGTTATTTCGTTTGTGATGGAAGACTTTGTCAAAGTATTTGTTCAACCAGTTTCGTATTATGATTCAAACTAGCACTTTATACAGTACATCCACAAGAAATTCCTTTATTTTTGCAGGATATAGGAATAGCTACAGGATAAAACTACAGGCACTCGATTGTCGTCTTTTTAGCTCCATACACTTTCCCCAACGACGTTCAAACCCTTTTTACTACAAGAATCGTCAACCTTTTCAAAACAACCATTAACTGATGACATCACCTCTTCATTATTGCAAAATATTTGACCACTGAGTCATTTGTCCAAGTCTGGGAACAGGAAATAATCCAACGTGGTTGAATCTGGTTGATAGGATGCATGAGGTAGCAATTCAAACTGTGATTCATTAATTTTGACCATTTCAATAACGGATTTGTGAGCTGGTGGATTGTCGCCGTTGATAGTTTCCTTTTTCAAGATAGTCAATGGAAATTATCCCACGAAGATCCCAAAAAACCGACGTCTGCAGATGGAACAGTCTTTTCCTTATTGGGTTGCGGTCCTACCTCTTCAGTCCATCGTTTTGATTGTTATTTCGTTTGTGATGGAAGACTTTGTCAAAGTATTTGTTCAACCAGTTTCGTATTATGATTCAAACTAGCACTTTATACAGTACATCCACAATAAATTCCTTTATATTTGTAGGATCTAGAAGTAGCTACAGGATTAACACTACAGGCACTTGATTGTCGTCTTTTCAGCTCCATACACTTTTCCCAGCGACGTTCAAACCCTTTTTACTACAAGAATCGTCAACCTTTTCAAAACAACCATTAACTGATGACATCACCTCTTCATTATTGCAAAATATTTGACCACTGAGTCATTTGTCCAAGTCTGGGAACAGGAAATAATCCAACGTGGTTGAATCTGGTTGATAGGATGCATGAGGTAGCAATTCAAACTGTGATTCATTAATTTTGACCATTTCAATAACGGATTTGTGAGCTGGTGGATTGTCGCCGTTGATAGTTTCCTTTTTCAAGATAGTCAATGGAAATTATCCCACGAAGATCCCAAAAAACCGACGTCTGCAGATGGAACAGTCTTTTCCTTATTGGGTTGCGGTCCTACCTCTTCAGTCCATCGTTTTGATTGTTATTTCGTTTGTGATGGAAGACTTTGTCAAAGTATTTGTTCAACCAGTTTCGTATTATGATTCAAACTAGCACTTTATACAGTACATCCACAATAAATTCCTTTATATTTGTAGGATCTAGAAGTAGCTACAGGATTAACACTACAGGCACTTGATTGTCGTCTTTTCAGCTCCATACACTTTTCCCAGCGACGTTCAAACCCTTTTTACTACAAGAATCGTCAACCTTTTCAAAACAACCATTAACTGATGACATCACCTCTTCATTATTGCAAAATATTTGACCACTGAGTCATTTGTCCAAGTCTGGGAACAGGAAATAATCCAACGTGGTTGAATCTGGTTGATAGGATGCATGAGGTAGCAATTCAAACTGTGACTCATTAATTTTGACCATTGCAATGACGGATTTGTGAGCTGGTGGATTGTCGCCGTTGATAGTTTCCTTTTTCAAGATAGTCAATGGAAATTATCCCACGAAGATCCCAAAAAACCGACGTCTGCAGATGGAACAGTCTTTTCCTTATTGGGTTGCGGTCCTACCTCTTCAGTCCATCGTTTTGATTGTTATTTCGTTTGTGATGGAAGACTTTGTCAAAGTATTTGTTCAACCAGTTTCGTATTATGATTCAAACTAGCACTTTATACAGTACATCCACAATAAATTCCTTTATATTTGTAGGATCTAGAAGTAGCTACAGGATTAACACTACAGGCACTTGATTGTCGTCTTTTCAGCTCCATACACTTTTCCCAGCGACGTTCAAACCCTTTTTACTACAAGAATCGTCAACCTTTTCAAAACAACCATTAACTGATGACATCACCTCTTCATTATTGCAAAATATTTGACCACTGAGTCATTTGTCCAAGTCTGGGAACAGGAAATAATCCAACGTGGTTGAATCTGGTTGATAGGATGCATGAGGTAGCAATTCAAACTGTGACTCATTAATTTTGACCATTGCAATGACGGATTTGTGAGCTGGTGGATTGTCGCCGTTGATAGTTTCCTTTTTCAAGATAGTCAATGGAAATTATCCCACGAAGATCCCAAAAAACCGACGTCTGCAGATGGAACAGTCTTTTCCTTATTGGGTTGCGGTCCTACCTCTTCAGTCCATCGTTTTGATTGTTATTTCGTTTGTGATGGAAGACTTTGTCAAAGTATTTGTTCAACCAGTTTCGTATTATGATTCAAACTAGCACTTTATACAGTACATCCACAATAAATTCCTTTATATTTGTAGGATCTAGAAGTAGCTACAGGATTAACACTACAGGCACTTGATTGTCGTCTTTTCAGCTCCATACACTTTTCCCAGCGACGTTCAAACCCTTTTTACTACAAGAATCGTCAACCTTTTCAAAACAACCATTAACTGATGACATCACCTCTTCATTATTGCAAAATATTTGACCACTGAGTCATTTGTCCAAGTCTGGGAACAGGAAATAATCCAACGTGGTTGAATCTGGTTGATAGGATGCATGAGGTAGCAATTCAAACTGTGACTCATTAATTTTGACCATTGCAATGACGGATTTGTGAGCTGGTGGATTGTCGCCGTTGATAGTTTCCTTTTTCAAGATAGTCAATGGAAATTATCCCACGAAGATCCCAAAAAACCGACGTCTGCAGATGGAACAGTCTTTTCCTTATTGGGTTGCGGTCCTACCTCTTCAGTCCATCGTTTTGATTGTTATTTCGTTTGTGATGGAAGACTTTGTCAAAGTATTTGTTCAACCAGTTTCGTATTATGATTCAAACTAGCACTTTATACAGTACATCCACAATAAATTCCTTTATATTTGTAGGATCTAGAAGTAGCTACAGGATTAACACTACAGGCACTTGATTGTCGTCTTTTCAGCTCCATACACTTTTCCCAGCGACGTTCAAACCCTTTTTACTACAAGAATCGTCAACCTTTTCAAAACAACCATTAACTGATGACATCACCTCTTCATTATTGCAAAATATTTGACCACTGAGTCATTTGTCCAAGTCTGGGAACAGGAAATAATCCAACGTGGTTGAATCTGGTTGATAGGATGCATGAGGTAGCAATTCAAACTGTGACTCATTAATTTTGACCATTGCAATGACGGATTTGTGAGCTGGTGGATTGTCGCCGTTGATAGTTTCCTTTTTCAAGATAGTCAATGGAAATTATCCCACGAAGATCCCAAAAAACCGACGTCTGCAGATGGAACAGTCTTTTCCTTATTGGGTTGCGGTCCTACCTCTTCAGTCCATCGTTTTGATTGTTATTTCGTTTGTGATGGAAGACTTTGTCAAAGTATTTGTTCAACCAGTTTCGTATTATGATTCAAACTAGCACTTTATACAGTACATCCACAATAAATTCCTTTATATTTGTAGGATCTAGAAGTAGCTACAGGATTAACACTACAGGCACTTGATTGTCGTCTTTTCAGCTCCATACACTTTTCCCAGCGACGTTCAAACCCTTTTTATAATAAGAATCGTCAACATTCTCAAAACAACTATTAACTGATGACATCTTCGTTGCTGGAAAATCTTGTTATTTTTTCAAGTCTGGAAATATAAAATAATCCAAAGGGATTGAATCTGGTTAATAGAATGTATGAGCTGGTAATTCAAACTTCAATTCATTAATTTTGGTTGTTGCAATAACGGATTTGTGAGCTGGTGGATTGTTGCCGTTGATAGTTTCCTTTTTTAAGGTATTTAATGAAAATTATCCCAAAAAACCGACGTCTGTAGATGTAACAGTCTATTCAAAACCGGTTCTTCCTTTTCCATCCATTCTTTTGATTGCTATTTCGTTTGTGGTGGAAGACTTCGTCATAGAATTTGTTCAACTTGTTTGGTACTACGATTATAGCACATCCACAATAATTGCTTCATCCCATTCACTTAACATCTCTTCTAGTTTCCCGATTTTATTCAATATGTTAAATATCCAATACTGCAGAACCTCTATTCCACATTTTAGTACTTTTATTGGTATTCCATTAATGCACTTGAGTTAATCCTCCTTATCCATTATGCTCCAAAGGATGAAGTGAAACCATTTATATTCGATCCAGCAGTTGTTTCCACGCTTGCTTATCCCGTGCAACCATCTCTACGTGATACAGTCTCATATTTATTAAGGATTTTGTTTGGTCTAACCATCTACCTCTTACAAGTTTGTATTCTACTTTGAATTAACCTTTCCCATATTCCTGGATCTTCTAACTATATGTCCCAAGTACTGAAGATACATCCATTTAGCAGCCTTGTCCACGAACAAACATTCTGGTTATAATTTAGGTTGTTGCTGGTATGGTTGACGTCTACGTAGGTTATTGATCCTCTTTCTTCTGATATTCCTCCTTGACATTTATCTAGAATCTATTTCATGACGTATTTGCTATAAATGTTGAAGTTTAAATATTCAACACCTGCAGGAGTTTTGAAGCTCCCAGAGTAAATTCGTCGATTTTGAATTTCGCGTTGTTTTTCTAATAGAAATCGCGTTCTAGTTCAACCAGGTGTTTTAGGGTTCCCATTTCCTCTATTAAATTAATACCACAGGGTTTTTTGCATGTTTCTTGATTGATTGATTGAAGACATTCCCTTGGTAGTCTTCCTGTGGATTTTATTATACAAGGAGTTCATCTAAACCAGGAATTTTTTTATCTTTTTAGCTGATTCTATTACTGCTTTTATTTATTTATTTTTTTTTAATAAAATAATCCAATTTTAGTGTTACTTTTGGTATTAATATTTTCTGTTTGATCGTTGGAAAGAGTTTTAATATATTTTTCCCATATAAACTATGTTAAATTTCAATATCTAATGGTGGTAATTGAGGTTTTAAATCTTTTTATAAAGAATAAATTTCATATTAAATCAATTTGATTAATATTTTGGAATAGAATTTAAAGAATGTCTCATTCGATTAAAGATGCCTACTGTCTTACATAGTTTTATATAAAATTTTGAATATCAAATTAATAAGTCGTCGCATAGTATAAATTCTGAACGGTCTGGTGTGTAATTTACTACATTCTACGGATGATAAAAATACTCATAAAATGTGTTATTTCTCATTACTTCTTAATTCGAAAAGAGTCTGTTCGGTTTCCGGTTTTGTATAACCCTTTAGCTTTGGCCTCTCGCTTTTCAACTTCCATCTGCAGTGCTACCAACACAGAAAAAAAACTTGTGGAAAAAATTTAATAAAACAAACCATATGCTCGAGATATTCCAATGGTTTTTTTTTTAATTCTAGTAGAAGTAATAGTTTGTTGGATTTATTATTTATAGGGGAAATGCGTTCTATTTTTAAAAGTGCCATTCAAATTTCTGTGTAATTCAAAATTGATAACGAGACTTATTTTGGAAATAGATATTACGGGACTATCGTAAATTTTATGACGGTTAGTATAAACAAGCATTTTACGAAACATTTTTCCAGAAAAACTCACGAAAAGTAGTAGAAAAAAAATTTAAATTCCTATTCATTAACGCAGCATTTTTTGTAAATCCACAATAAAATTTTTAGTACAGCGAACCAAACAAATCACCTCGCAATTTCAAAAAACCTTCATGGATTAGTTTGAAATTTTGACACAAGCTCACAAATGATGCAAATAACAAACCTACATTGGTGCCATTGTGGTGAATGCCACCCTTACTCGGGGGTGGAAATTTAAAATATGAAAATAACAACGGGAATCGATAGAATATTGAATTTTATGAAGAAAATATGAAATGAAGTTTTTTATTTAACTCAATAGTTTCTGAGTTATTCGCAATTGAAAATTTAAAAAAAAAACACGTTTTTCAATATGTTTTCACGAAAAACTCGAAAATTACGCATTTTCTTGAAAAAATTATTCCCATCAAAATTGAAGCTTATAAAAAAACAAAGAAATTAGTGAGTTTGAATTAAATTTTTAAAATAATATTCAGCAACTTATGAGTCGCTGAAAACCAATTTTTTCTTTTTTGTAAATTTATGCAGAGAGGTTTGAGCTCAAATAACGGAAAAACGAACAATTTTTCATAAAAAATTGTGATAAACATTTTTAAAGTACTTTTTCAGACCTTTAAAATGAGCTTTTATAAAACCGTCTAGCTTAAAAATTAAGCGAGTTATGACGAAAATAAGTTAAGTAACTCGAAATTGAAAAAAAAATGTCGGTAAATTTGACACCAGGTGCGGCAAAATTAAAATGAATCTTAGCCCATGTAAAATTATCTTAATTTAAGCCCTAACAATAGGTTCCAAAAATTTGAATGTTTCGCAACACGTATATTTTGAAAAAATTTGTTTAATGAGAAATTTTTTTTTACGATTCGTTATTTTTTCATATTTTTCAAATATCTCAAAAACTATTAGATCAACGAAAAAAATTTATTGTAACTAAAATTAAGCTTTTATTTTACTGAACATTTTGCTTTTTTTTAAAGTTACGTTGCTTTAAAATTAAACGAGATATAAGCGTTTAAATTATTGATTTCAATGCTAAATCTTTTTTACACTTTAACTTCAAAATTCTCTGAAGAAAAGGACCTAGAAGGGTTGCCACTATCATGGTTTCGTAGCTTATGAAATTTCCTACAAAATGATGTACGGATGAATGCAAAAATCTTATAGGGAAGCCGAGTTATTATTAAAAAACCGAATACATTTTACTAGAGATAATACTGGAAAATCACGAAACGTCCAAGTTTTGATCTGTTTGGAGTATTTATTTGGTGGTTGCATTATTAAAAATAGTGAGGATGAGCTGTAAAATATCAAAATATTAAAGTCATAATACAAAACAATAAACAATTAGTATTTTTGAACCAATTACCGCTTTAATTCATTAGTTTTCAATTTATTGGAGTAAAGGGTGATTATCACCCCTTAAAAATAAAAATCATACTTTGCGACCAAGTCACGTTTGAAGAAGAAGGTGAGATGAACTTAATTCCAAACTTTCAGAAAGATCTATGAAGGTTTCGGTCGATTTTAAGCTTGAATTACTGTACTAGTTGTTACCAGTCTTTTTTTGACTTGGACAGTAGGTAGAACCAGCAGTCGGCCATATTTGAAAATATTTTAGTTACAAAGATCGTATCCGAAAACCCAAACATAGAAATTTTCATGATTTCACTACAAGTATTTAGCCTTATACAGATAGTTTTAATTCGTCGTGAGACACCCTGTATACTCTCTAAGATGTCGTTCGTTTTTCACCCTGTATTGGGATAAGTCTTTATTTACTTTAATTTCCGGAGTCGATCAATTCCTAAATAATGTAAAAACTCATCTTAAAACATTTTTTCCAATACGTAAATCGATCGGAAAAATTCATTTCCAAGACCACCATATTTTCCTGAATTAAATACAGTGAATTCTTAAGAGCTTAGTATATGAAACACCGGTAAATACAAGGAATGAAATAAAAGTTCAAGGAAATATCGTCCGTAGACTCCGGAAGTGTATAATAGTGCAAAATTCCTACTAACCGAATATTTATTATAGTTTTTTTTTGTTTTTATTTGATAAATTGTAGGCTATCCAACAAAATTTTTCGACATTTCAATTTTTTCTTTTTGTAAATAACACAACATTCGACATTCTATAAGAATTTTCAATAAATAATTACAATTTATGTCCTTGGAGAAGTTATAATACAGTCTGTTATTTAATTAAAAGCTTTCTGACAAACTATATTTTTTTATTTTGCTTTTTGGTGCTTAAATGAACAAAAATGTCGCGAAAACACGGCGTATAATTATCCATGCTCGATACACGGAAACTCCAAGTTGATTGCGCGAATTTCCAACGACTAGCCTTGCGGTTTATTTATGGTTATTGCAAAATGCAGACGTACCGGAAATTGTAAACGTTTAAAATCGACGAAGTTAGAAGTCTGAGCTATCGATCGTCATGGAGGATGGATAGACATTATCAAATATCCACTGTATACTTTACACATTGAAAATATCCTTACAGAATAAATGAATTGTTATACGTACGTCTATGAAGCATATTTTATTATTCACAATCATTTATCATTTCGTTAAAAAAGTTATACAGAAAATATATAAAAAGGTCGGTTGGAAATTCTCAAAACAAGATTAATCATTTCGGTGTCTGACAGCCTTGAAAATGTTTCTTAAAATGCGTGGAGAGCTGAATCCCTTTTTTTTTTCTCTAATTTGTTTGTTTTCTGTTTTTAGGGGTTTTTATGTAATTTTACGAAACGCCGTTGGGAAAATAATCATCGTTTCCCTAACTATAGATTTGTTTGTCACAAAATTGTCGTAATTTTCATAATTTTAATCAAATGAAACACGTTTTTATTATTTGATTGATTTTGATTTATCCCAATCTGACTCCTAGCTTTCTGCGAGTTGTTTTAACTAAAGTTTCCCTTTTCTTTTCTGGTATTTTTGTTGCTTTTTTGCCTAATTGTCAATCGAAATACGTCGACTGATATCAAAAATTCCAATTTTTATAAAGTGATTAATCGTAAACGATTTCTTCAAATATTGATTTTATTTATGAAACTTGGCAACAACTAATTGAGAAAAGCAATTAGACAACGCCTACTATCTAAAAATGTGTAAATTATTTATCCCTTCACATAAGCAAACGTTTTTTTTTTCAATTTGCATACCCCTTTATGAAATTCTTCCTAGCTACGTCTATGTTTAATTGATTCATTTTCCATTTCTTTTAGTTTACCATTTAAAGTGGAAAAAACCAACCGTATTCGTTTTAGATAGACACTTAAATGATTTTTATTAATGATTTGTTCGTATCCAAGTACACGAGAAAGGTTTTTAGAGAAGGAAGGGTTGAAATGCGTCACTAATGGTTGGAAAAATATTAGACATGGTGTTTCATTTGAATATCTCGAAGGGAAGTTATAATTCCCCCTTTTTTCGATTTCTATTTTGTATTAGATTTTCATTAATCATATATAACATAACCTAAACCAGGTAGGTTAAACTATTCAGAAATAATTTATTAGAAAATTATTGAAATATGATGTGTGAAAACTATCAACTGATTTTTTTCAAAGCACGCCATAAATTTTAAATCTGTTATATCATAATTTATTCACTAACTACACTACACTACACTATTTACTAAACTATACACTAAAACTTTTTACTAAACACTAATTTACAAATATTAACATGACATCAGATTATTTACTGACTTTTTAGCTGATAAAAAATCTAAAATTTATATCAAAAAATTCTATCGATAATTCTATGTACAAATACAAATAAAAAAAACTTTCTATAAATCGCTGATGTTGATGAAAATCATGTAAACAACCTCTCCGAGAGTTGCGCGAAACTTTAGACCGAACAGAACCTGCTTCACGACCCGTGGACGAATCCGTAAGAATAAGAATTAATTCCAGAAAATTCGATTGTTTATCAGAAAGTTATATACAAGATTTTTCGGTCAATGAAGAAAAGCATTAAATTATAATACAATAAGTAAAATTTTATTTTGCAACTGAATATTTCTTATATTTACAGAATACCTGACGTTGACGTGCATGTCATAATATTAGAGATATTTGAGTCTCTAAAAGTCTCTAAAAAGCAAAATAATTTTATGTAATCATCTCAATATCTTCGTGGAATCAAACTTATCAACAAAAAATTGGCTGTTTCGTATACATATTTGATTCCGTTTGTATAACTCGTAAGCACGCTTCTTCACGTTCAGAATTAGTTAGAGGCTCAATACTGTACAATACGAAAAAAATGCACAATCATTGAAATCATCTCGCAAGGATTTGAAGGCATATGTACTGGAAAGTGCCTTGTAAACGAATTTTCAAGCTATATGTTTACATATTTTAGGATTATCGTATCTAGTATCTGGTATATTAGACACGAAATTTTGACTGCGACCCATTTTGATAGCTCTGTATCTCGGCTATTATTAAAGATATAGACATGCGGCTTCCGCGACCCTGTATCACTTTTTTGTCAAATTTTTAAATCCACAAACAGGAATATTCCAACTACTTTTGTTCTTGAAATACAAGGCGTAAACAAAAATAATCACTTTTGGAGATGTGATTAATTTTCAGGTCCTGTATATTAAAGTTAATATAAAAATAATGGTCTGTTTTTAAGATTGGATAGAGCGCCCTGTATATTTAAACGTAAAAATTCAGCTTCAAAAACCAAAAAAAAATTCATATTTATGTTTATTTATTTAATAGTATGGAATGAATTTTTAATTACTTTTTTTAAACCCCTCGTGATTTAAATCTATATATTTAATTATATGTTAAATAAATACCCAAAAATGATGAAAATAAGAAAAGAAATATTTGTACAGATTCAAGATCAAAAACTGTAATTACAAGAATCGAATTAGAAAATGTATTACAAAAACCAAAAAAAAACATATAAATCTAATAAAATCGTTCAATATGTCGTCCATTTGGTCTTATACATAAATGACATGCGGTTTCAATTCACCTTTTAACTCATAAAGGGTTGTTTTTTCAAAGTTTTTGAATGCTTCAAAGATTGGGACTCGGAATTTATCTGTTTTATTGCACCGATTTACGTTTATCTTATTTTTCAAATGTGACCATACAAAAAAGTCTATAATACTCAAATCCGGTGACCTAGGGGATCATTTGATTGACCTGTGTGAGTACTCAAATATTCTACAACTACCCTTGGATATTATGAGCGGGGTCTTATTAGAAATATATCTGGTTGCATACATTTTGTTTTTTTTTTAATATCATATCCAAATTTTGGAATTCCGTGTTTCCAACGTCAGTCATCATTATGTTTGTGATTTAATTTCCACGTATGCTATGAACAAAACATTTTTTCATGCACTTGTGACATAATTCATGGATTGTTCTAATTTTTAAAGCTAAAATTTATTAAAAATTAGGTTATGATGCATCAAAGTATTTTAAAAAAATTCAATTTCGATTTTAATAACCGATTTATAATGTAATTTATACGCTATTATGATCTGTGGGTATCTAAAATCTTAATTATTTCCACATCTTCAAAAACCACTCCAAACTCTTAACATATTCTTCGGATAATTAATAAAATTATTAACGAACAAGATGACCAGGCAGAAATTTCGAAAATCTGAATTTAAAATGTCCATTTTAATGTAGGTTTCAATTTTTTTTTTGTTCTTTTCACTTACCCGCTGAGATGATATGTTTTAAAAGCATTCTGAAAGGGGTACCTTGAATATTAGATTGCCTCAGTATATTTTAATTAATCAGGATGATAAAGCATCACATTTTTCATCCAACGAATACGTTTAATATTTAAAATTTATAGTTTTTTTTTGGGTCTACCAAGAAATGCATTAGAAGTAGCAGGTTATTATGAAACCTCATTGTATATTATTTCTTGATTAGACAATAGAAAAGTCAATATAAACGTTTAAAATAACAAAAATTCCCATAAAATCGAGTAGTGGTGGAGGGCTTTTTCCGATTTTTCTCGAAAATGGTAAGTTTGATCAAAAACAAACTTCAAACTAAAGTTGTAGATCTTAAAATTCTCTACAAAAAAGTTTCTGATAATTTTTTTTCTAAGAGTTACCATTTCTGAGATATCGTGAATCTAAGACTCACATTATAAATGATATGCACGCCGTCTATAAAATAATGTACTAAACTCGTTTTTTTTTACGTTGATTTCCCCTGTAGGCCTACTATACAAACTGTCATTACAATTTTATTATAATTTAAAGGACAAAATACTCGTCGTAGTTGTAGATTTTACCTTATTATTTATATTGCTATTAATTGTCTTAATTTCTTTATCAGATTCATAGTCTATTTCAACAGTTACGTCTTCTTCGATTTCTTCTTCTTTCTTTTCCTCTTACTGGATGTTCATAAATTGTTCAAATGTGACTGAATAACCTGAATTTTTTACAACCACATTTGGCAATTGCAAGAAATAGTTTGAGGAGTTTTTCTGGAAGTTTCAATCGGATTATCTATCAAAGTATTATCTATCAAATTTGCAAATTCTGGTTTTTTGGGGTCAGTTGATTGCTTGGAATTCCGTCTCAATCAGGTATCAACTAAGCAAGAAAATTAGGTGCTTGTGGGAAATTTAGATGACGAAAATCATATTGGAATAAAAGAAAAATTCAGGATATTCAACTTTTAACTTTATGGGTCCAGGGGATGATTTTTTATCTTCGAAACTGTTAAGACACATTTTATATTTTGTTTCGGTATTTATCAATACAAGTAATTCCTTTCGTAATCATTGTTTGAGTTGTGGAATCGATTTCTGTAAATACTTTAGCGCAGTTGGTCAAATTTTGCGTTCGGTCTCTTCTGTAAATTGCTGGCGAAGTATCGCAGTCAAAAATAAAATATTTTGGATAAGCAGGTAAACTTTTTGAAAAATATATTTCTGTTCGCAGTTGAGCCCTTCCAGGTTTCAGGAAATAGATAATTTTGTCCGTTGGAGCCCTTGCATCAACATCTGAATCAACTAGAATTGTTTTAAATTTTTCGAGATGAAAAGACACTCTTAGAATCGCGATATCTCATAAATGGTAACTTTTATAAAAAAAATTATACGATCCATTTTTGTAGAGAATTTTAAGATCTACTACTTTGATTTGAGGTTTTTTTTGATAAAACTTACCTTTTTCGAGAAAAAACCCAAAAAACTTTGATTAACTCTCCACCAAAATCTGGTATTTTGGGAATTTCTGTTATTTGACCATTATTTTTACGTCTAAATTGACCGGTATATGAGATAAAATAAAATCTAAATATTTCATTATAATTTCTAATAATTCACTTTACGTTAATCGATTTTTCTCAAAAACTGAATGGTTGAAACAGGCACTTACTAGAAATTTACGTACTACACAAGAAATTTTTTGTTTTGCAACTTTTGGCTCTCGAAAAAATCTAAAAGAATTTTGGACTCGAGATGAACTAGGTACCCAGAAAAACGATTTAGATTTCCCTCGGTAACAAATATTTTCAAAAAATTTGTTCAAAATTGTTATTCTATAGGTAAATATGTCACTGTGGATATTTGTTTGTACACGTATTATGGCAAAGTAGTCACTTCGTACTTACTCATTCAAGTTTTCGAAGGAATTAATTTATTATTCTTCATATTCTTTACTTTTTTTATTATCCTCGCAAAAATTCCAGTTATCTTTATGGATTTACTTTCGTTTTAAGCAAATTTAGTATATTAGTTTTCATATAAAATCGTATTTTCTATTTTTTTGCGGAAGAAAACGAGTAGAAAACAAGCTCCTTTTTGTTGAAATCTATTCTACCTACTCGTTCCTTTTTCACTAATTCTACAGGTCTCAACCGATACACATTCATCTCAATAAATTCAACTCCAATAACTGGGAATTCAGTTGAGGGCTGCTACAACCATCCAGGATAATGCAAATTTATTACTTTTTTTCAATAAATTTATTTGTTGCTTAAACTTTTTTTTTGTTCTTAGAAATAAATATTAGTTTGGAGAATCGTGTCAGGGGATGGTTGTAGTTTGTTTAGTTTTTATTATTAATTTAATTGATAAGGTGTTTCGAACTTGTATATAACTCGAAAACTACGAGGATTTCGACACAAACTGCCGGACAAAAAATCTGTAACACAATATTCCGTACAAAAAGGTTTCGATGTTTTCATAACCTCAAAATTTCCATTACAAAATGGGTTTAAGCGCTCAAAACTATTTTCAATCGCGAATAACTTGAAAACTATGAGGAATTTCGAAAAAAGTGCTGAAATGAAAAATGTAGAATATAAATTTCTCTACAAAAAAGTATTGGTGGTATTTGTTCCTAACCTCAAAATTTCCATTACAAAATGGGTTTATACACTCAAAACTATTTTGAATCGCGAATAACTCGAAAACTTTGAGGAATATCGAAAAAAGTGTTGTGATAAAAAATGTAGAGTACAAAATTTTCTACAAAAAAGTATTCATGGTATTTGTTCTCAACTTCAAAATTTTCATTACAAAATGGGTTTAAGCGTTCAAAACTATTTTCAATCGCGAATAACTCGAAAGCTATGAGAAATTTCGAAAAAAGTGCTGAAATGAAAAATGTAGAATATAAATTTCTCTACAAAAAAGTATTGGTGGTATTTGTTCCTAACCTCAAAATTTCCATTACAAAATGGGTTTGAACGCTCAAAACTATTTTGAATCGAGAATAACTCGAAAACTTTGGGGAATATCGAAAAAAGTGCTGAAATGAAAAATGTAGAATACAAATTTCTCTACAAAAAAGTATTCGTGGTATTTGTTCTTAACTTCAAAATTTTCATTACAAAATGGGTTTGAACGATCAAAACTATTTTGAATCGAGAATAACTCGAAAGCTATGAGGAATTTCGAAAAAAGTGCTGAAATGAAAAATGTAGAATACAAATTTCTCTACAAAAAAGTATTCGTGGTATTTGTTCCTAACCTCAAAATTTTCACCTTAAAATGAGTTTATACACTCAAAAATATTTTGAATCGCGAATAACTCGAAAACTTTGGGGAATATCGAAAAAGTGTCGTGATAAAAAATGTAGAATACAAATTTCTCTACAAAAAAGTATTGGTGGTATTTGTTCCTAACCTCAAAATTTCCATTACAAAATGGGTTTATACACTCAAAACTATTTTGAATCGAGAATAACTCGAAAACTTTGGGGAATATCGAAAAAAGTGTCGTGATAAAAAATGTAGAATACAAAATTCTCTACAAAAAAGTATTGGTGGTATTTGTTCCTAACCTCAAAATTTCCATTACAAAATGGGTTTTTACAAAATTGGTTTATACACTCAAAACTATCGCGAATAACTCGAAAACTACGTAGAATTCGAAAAAAAGTGCCAGAGTCAAAACTGTAGAGCACAAAATAGGTACCAACATTTGGAGAAAAAGAAACAAGTAAGAAGTCTATGAATATTGGAATAATAATTAACTGGGAACGAAAATCGCGTCTTTTAAAAGTGAAACCAAGAAGTAGTCAAGATTTTCGAAAATTTTCCAAATCGAAAATTGTGCTAATAAAGTAGTGTTCCAAGAGTTAGAGCAGTCTCCATGTGCGCTTGGAACGAAAATTGTCGGATGCTCCGGCTTTGAGGGAGATTTACTCAAAAATAGAAGCTCCAACGAAAAAAATACCACATACTTTTTTTGTACAAAATTTGGTGCTCTACATTTTTTGTTCGAGCAGTTTTTTTAGAATTCCCACTAGTTTTCGATTTATTCGCGTTTCAAAATTACAAGCTCCAAAATTTCGAATACCCGTGCACTTAATTTTGTGAGGTTTATTCAGTAATCGAAAACCTTTAAGAATTTAGAAAATCATAATTAAATTTCAATCATTTCATCATCAAAACAATCATTTATTCGGATACATATTTTTATCTTTAAAATTATACGATTTGAAAACTTTCCAAGATTTTAATCTTACGTCCGCATCCCTCTGATTTTGTATGCCTAAGGGTATCAAAGCCCTTTTTTTATTTCTTTACATCGAATTTCAACCCTTATTTCCCGTACTGCTAAAAATCCAACAGCTGTGTTTATCCATAAAAGGGTTTAAAACGTATATAGCATTACTATGCATTTTTTAAACCTTTTTTTGCACTTGAAAGGGTGAAACCAAACACATGTACCTTAGGGACGGTTTTTTTTTAATAAGAAAAAGGTTTAAAAAAGCAAATTTCCGTATATTCTGTTTTTGTTTCGATTCTCATGGTGTCAGATTTTTTTTTGTTAATACGGAAACATTCTTAACGTTTTTGTCCGTATTATGGGAAAATTTACAGGTAGATATTTATATATTGAAATTTAAAAATACAAAAAGACGTACATTGAAACTTTCACGTGTACCCGTTATAATTTTTTCTCGTTTCGTGAAAAATAGAAAATCTAAAGTACATTTACACATCATATTTCATACTATTTTTATATTTCATGAATTAATTAAGCTGTATAAAATTATAATTAAGTCAATTATTTACTTCAAATTAACAATATCAGTTTTCATTTTCGTATATTGAGCACCATCTGTATCTGAAAAGCGTATACAATATGACGACGCATTACAGGTTTCTACAAATGTTTTTTTTATACCACACAAAGAAAATTCAGTTTGGTATTGCTGTTGCGCATGCGTGGTCATATGATCTGGATATCTGCTTCAGTGGCTGAAAACTTATATGACTAGGTATCATTTTATAAAAATCAAATAAAAATACGATTAACAGATAATTTGTTAGATATTTCCAAAATAATCCTATTCAAAATCAATTAGTAGATACTAATTCAACTTTTAGGCAGTTAGCGTCATCTGTACGTAACCAATGTACACTGTAAAGTATTATGATAGATTTCTACACGTATGTGCTTATGTTTGCTAACAGAACTATCACTAACTTAAAATCATTGACAAGATTAATTGTTATCTATATAGTATTATTGTTATCAATATATATAGCATATATAGACATATTCCTCAATAATTATATCAAAATATTTTAATTAATATTAGATCCGATTGAAGTTAACGACATTCATTGAAAAGTAGGCAACCAATTTTACAAAATATTTATTCTTTACTGATTATGTAATATTGGTAATTATCCATTAGTTTTAGTTTTAGTTTTACGCATTATGAGAAAACGAACATATAATTATTATAAAAAATGGAAATAATAGCACCATCTATACGTAAACTACCTCAACTATATGTCAAAACATTCAAATTATGACAACTACCTTTCATTTGAAACTCTGCTAATAGAGGACGCTACGATTACGTCAAAATATCTCATTTATTTCGAAAAAAATTGTTATTTTCTATATCAATAAATTGTGTGAATTGATAAGTCGATTACCTTACCTTTTCCAGACTTTATAAATACATTATTATCGAAATAATGATAAAAATATAATCTCTCTTTCCGTGTGAAGATTAGAGGTTATAATTATTGCCATTGACCGATATGAGCATAGAAATGTTTGTAAAACAATACGGATCTGGGATACTATTGAGAATTATGATTATTCTCTCAATATTAATTCAATATTTAATTATTTCGATTAAGATCCTTCGGACAATAAATACACGCAACACACGATACCGTATATACCATCGGTCAAAAGTTTCTGCCTACCCTTTAGTTTACAAATAAAAAAAAACGTTCAATTGATGGCATACTCTGAAATTATTTCTCTTGAAAAAGATAATATTGATAAATAAAAACGATTTGTGGTAAAAAAATGTGTTATTAATAAGTTAGTTATAAACTTGGAAGTGGACACATAAAACAATAAATTATTTTTAAAATAACTTTATTTCTGAAATATTACGTTCATTATATCATAGTGCGTAACTAAAAATTAGTAGTAACACCATAATTATCATACATATTATACATAAATGTACATCTTAGACAAAATCTACTGTACAATATATTAGAATTAGAAAGAAACATAATCATATTCTAATAATATTTTTAATCTATTCTAAAATTAATATAAGCGTTCATTAATATATCATAAACAAATTATGACAACAATTGAATCACGTTGAGTGTTGATTTTGGGAACACGAGTTAGATGTGTAATAAGTTAAGCCATCTACTATTTGGGTATGTTCCATTAAATAACATTGGAGTAGCAAGGCCTAACGCGTACAGAAATTAGGGAAGGAAGTTAAAGTCGAAAAAAATAACTAAGTACTTCTATTGTATTCTAAATTCAAAGAGTAAATTTATAGATATTAACATGAACGAATTAGCTTTTTTTTTAATTTATCGTGTTTGGTTTTATCCTGTCAGATTTTGGAGTACACTTAGTGTACATTTCAAATGTCAATAAATGAAGTTCTTACTCAAGGTTAATAAAGGACAGGTTGTCCAGTTATGTGGATGCGATATACGAAAGGGAGAAGCCGTTACGTTACTATTGATAACCATCCAAAGAATAAGCCCATGTTCGATTTGTGCCATTTTGGGTTGTATCTTGTTTTGCAACTGATTTTTTGTTGTAAAGTTTTGTTTTTTATGAGTTTTCGATATACATTTCATGTGGAAAGTAAATTAGAGTACCAAATTGAGGTTGGGAAAGCATTTTTTTGTGGATAGAATATCCAAATTATCATTGAGACCTCGTATACAATATTTGATACCTAAAGCAATTACCTTACATAAAATATTATAAAACGATACATTTATAAACATTTTAGATAGTTACATTTAGAATGAATCACTTTTCATACTATTGGGTATTTATATTTATATATCTCCTTAAAAATAGCCTAACAAAACGATAAAAAACATCATCATGTTCTCGTCTGTAGGCTCTCAACAGATGACGTCACGCGTAGATAGGAAAAGTTATCGGTCAACCTATCGTGTATTAACCTTGGTTTTTACTAAGGAACTGATTATTTTGACATTGAATCTTCACAGGAGGAGGTTAATAAACAGAAACGAATTTAATACAAAATAATTTTGGAAAAATAAAATATGATTTGAACATTAATAAAAGAGATGATATTTTTGTGAATTTAGTGAATTTTCAGTGATAGTAAAAAATGTATTGTATTAGAATTTTGTGGTGAAATGGTTTTATAAATAAAAACACAAAATGTTTTAGTGAGTTTTTTAGCAAATTGGCAAATCAAGGTAAATAGTGATTGATAACAACATATTAGACCATTATTAAGTAATTAAAGATCATTATAATAAGTTAAAATAGGTATTTATACATTTATTTTGGCACTTAGATTTAAGTGAAAAAGAAATTTTCAAATTAAATTTCGATTTTTGTTACAAACATTATTGAATTCTAGAACAAACGGTTTAAATTTATCAGTCATCTTCATATTCATCATCATGATCTTCGTAGTCGAAATAGTCATCATCTTCTTCATTTATTAGCTTTTCATCTATTTGAGGACATTGAGAACATCTGAAAATTATCGAATTATTTATTAAAGTAAGTTATTAATTATCTTAATTTGTTGAAATATATTTTTCACGTAAAAAAATTCTTCTCGGCACCATAAAATCGATAAATTATCTGGTATCAATGTTATATATCTATAGGAAATTTGTTTGTCTAGTTTGTCGTTTTTGCGTTATTGCGACACGAATTGTGGCGGATTTAGAAAATGGCCGCGATGAACGCGAAATGTCGATTTTCGAATCGAACATAGGAAGAGCTGTAAAGAAAAGACGAGTGAATATACAAAAATGATTTGACGATGTAAGGCATTTGTCATATCTGTGAACGTTTGTTTTGTCGTTGAAATTCAAATTTCAAAATAGGTTTGAGTCAGTCCAGACCGTTTCTTTGTTTACATACTGAAACCCATTTATTTTAATAATTAATCAATTAATTGTTGTATTGTCAATGATTTAGAATAAATAATATTTTGAGTTAATTTTTCGATTTATCTATGGAAAGCAATCTACAAAATGCTATATAACTGGTACGGACTGGCATAAAATTGACCAAATCATAACTTGCCATATTATAATTGAAATTTGAATTACCTGCTTTCGTTTATTCCATATTTGATGCAATATTGTCCGACACACTCGCAACAACCGTCGTGGAACCATCTGTAACTACTGGCGCCCATGGATTGACAGCTAGTCTTACATTTCTTCCAACTCATACACTGACCCCAAAATACTACAGTACAATTAACGGTTATGGCGTTTAGTTTCTCCGAATCCACTTCTTGTTCAACACTCACTGAAAATTTAATAAAAATTTCGTAACGTATCAAAAACTTTTATGTCACCAACAGGTTTTGTATTAAAATTGTACACAATGATATGTCAATCGATTATAGGATGAGATCGCCGATTCCACGGCGTCTAAAATCATATTATTATTACTAAGTGGAACGGGAAAGATCGTGGTCGTGATTGTCATGAGTGTTTAGTGGAATGCACCCTTAAAGTAGCATTCGAAACTTGGTGAAGCGAGAAATCGACATAAGATGGACGTTTAGTACGAGTTTGAAGATTGTACGTAGGGATTATTTTATTGAAACTGTATTTTGAAGTGAGTGACATTAATTTCCAACGATAGATTTTGCTCCAGAATCACTATTAATGAAAGATAAACTTTTGTCAAGGGCCATTTAGGTATTTAGACACATTTTGGAGTTAAACCACATAGCAGAAGTTTTTTAACTGGAACAATCGATGGAAATATCGATAAACTACGAGATTTTATCGATTTATATCGATAAAAATGATTTATGAATCTAGAAAAAGCGACTTGACGTTATAAATTGATTTGCGTTGCTTAAAACGTCTCATTACTGGTTATGAGTTGGATTTTTGGGTACGACATGAAAAAAAATTCATAAAATTCCTTATGGCCGATTCCCCAATGCCTAGAAATAGCAAGTCAAATATTAAATGCTTCCCAATTGCTTACAAAGTGTTTATACTTCAAGGCTAAAGAGTACATCGACATTTTTACCAAGAAAGTTCTTAAAAAGATCAAAAAACAGGTTATGATTGATGTGATTACGATCCTGAATTGAAAGCGTAATTTTCGGATATTGGAAAGCGTTCAAACGATCGAAATCGACCAGATGAAGGTTATTTAAATGTACTGCCACAAAAAGTGGAAGTGCCGTTCGGTAAAAACGTGCCTTGGTAGAAGATTCCACACTTCAGCGACGTTTCTTCTATATTCGAAGCTTTCCAAGTAGTTTCTTGTCAAGTCTAATCGAATTGCTATCTTCTGCATTGGGTCCAACATCCTCAAGGTATGTTTGGAAACCGAGCTCCAAATGGTAGAGTTTATTCATCTTAAAGAGGACTCAAAGTTTTTTGTGAAACCTGACTATCCCAACCTCAACATCCAATAAGCAAATAGCTAGGACCAAATTGTAAAAACAGCAGTCTGAGTATTTGCTGCATTTAATTCAGTATTGATGATGTGAAGGTGAAGCTGTAGATTCAGTTTACTAAATTATCCCAACTAATGTTATCCAGAGGTTTAATTCCAATGCTTTTTCATACAAGATCGTTTTAGCAAAAACCAAGAATATACAGCAATTCACCAATTCACGTTTCATCATAGTTTTACGAACTACCCGCTAACTGTCGGGATTATGTACGTTGTATAATTGAACGTTGGGATAATCGAAGCTCTATTGCAATTTAAAAAATCTCTGGAATTCGTTTGGTTGTTAATTGAGTGGACTAAAGATATTTTCATATAAGATGTGCTAAATTTTCCCTGATATAGTGAAGATTTTCCATTGCAGAGCTGACATTTGGGTACTGGCGATTATTTCGTAAATATAAATCATTTTCTAAATGTAAAATTTTGTTTTATTGATAGATTCAAGTGGATTTAATATTTAATAAAAAATACTCACGCATGGTGATTTTGATTTGTTTTTTGGGATCGTAATAATTGAATTCCATATCGACTGGGAAAGTTTTGGTGTCCCATCTTTTTAACGAATCCGGAGATTCGGTTAGGACAGAAAATAATTGTGGGACTCCCTCGTCGAATTCTTCGACGTGGGATTTTTTGCTCAGATCCGTTTCCGTCTCGTTCGGTTTAGGACAAATATCTACAAACAAAAAAATTTTGTTAATTCGTAAATGTTTAGTCAACTCGCGTATACTGTTAGTTGTGGGTTCATCGACACTTTTTATATTTAACGTAGGGTGTATTTAATAAAGGAAAACGAACTCACCCACGCACGAGCAACATTCGCTGTAAAGGCTACTTAAACAATTAATGCATTCTTTACAGCAAGTACAGTTTTTCAAATCGCAATTGCAAGCTTTAGTTAATAAGCATTTGCTGACTACGCTGCCGCAAACAGCTTCATTACAACTTTTTACGTTTTCTATTAGGACGAATAGACTCAAAGTTGTTATAAGTAGAGTGATAACGATGTGTTGCAGCATTGTTAACTGTCTGAAAAAAAAAATTCGTTTAGTTTATACAGACGTGTATTAGAAAAAAACATTTCTCGACGAAAATTTTCAAAAAGGAACGTAGTATTAATGAAAAATCGTATTTTTGTGGATATATGGTGCAGAAAATCCGATTCATTGGCCTCCTCGATATTATTTCCATTGGATGATGCAATTTTCGATATAAATCGAAAGGTTTTTGATTTATACCAACACCAAATCACGAATCTATCAAAATTACTGCGTTTTCCACGGTTTTTAAGACTCCTAGACACCCTGTATATTGTATATGTTAGACTAAGAACTCATATATCTTACTACGTATGTACAGGGCTTTCAATAAAGTCCCTAAAGTCTTTTTTTTTTACATTTTAGCATCAAAAATTGAATAATTTTTTCATATATTTATTTACTACATTGCGACATACTTTTAATTTGACGATCGTGCTCAGAAACACTTTCTTTTTCATTTGTTTTTGACTACCAGATGAAATTAAACATAAGTTGTATGATCGGAAGAGAAAATAATCACATTTAGCGACAATCTACTCATCATGTTAATGATATTCCAAATTACGAGGTCTGTCTATTAAATAACGAGACTGGTTACGAAAAACAGGATTAATTATAAAAATTATTCCATATACGAATGCTCCCCTTCAATATACTTCCTTCCCATCACCACATACCTTTCCATACGTTTTTTCTATTGATCGAAGCAGTGCTGGAAGTCCTCTTTGGCGAGGACCTTCGGGAGCTTTGCTTTACCGCTTCCATCGACTCAAATCGGGTTTCTTCGAAAGCAAATCTTTTTCTAAACGTTCAAGGAAATCTGAGCATCTTCAGTCCTCTCTTGTCTCTCACTAAAGCGCTTACATCACTCAAAAATACCCGCACGAGATAGAGAATTGTCCCCATAGACCTCTTGCAACAATTTATAGCATTCAGTCGGAATTTGTCTCAATTTAACGATAAATTTGAGATTGATACGCTGCTCAAATATTATAATAGTGACGAAAACGTGTTTTGGAACGTACATAGACAAGATATCTAGATACCGAACGCGTCTATGGCACTTTCTAGGCGCGCAGTCTCGTTATTTAATAGCCAAACCTCGTATTTGACCAGTAAGCGTACTCCAGTGCTCGAATATCAGCCGTACTCACCAGATTTAGCACCGTGCGACTTTTTTTGTTTCCGAAGACGAAATCCGCTTCGAAAGTTACTCGATTTGAGTCTATGGAGAGCTCCTGGAGGTCCTCACCGAAGAAGACTTCCAGCACTCTTTGAATCAATGGAAAAACTAATGAAAAGGTGTGTGGAGAGGGGTGGGGGGTATATTGAAGGGGAGCATTCGTATATAGAATAATTTTTATAATAAAACCCTTTTTTCGTAACCAGTCTCGTTATTTAATAGACAGACCTCGTATATACGAATTCTTAGAATGGAAAATTGTTTGGTTGGTAGTAAAAACATCCGAATCCATTGAAATATTGAAAGTCGAAAAACGTAGATAAAAATAGTTTGTATCACATTCAATTGCGTAGTTTAAACGAAAACAAATATTTTTCATGAAACTACATTCAATTTTATATATTTTCTTTTTACAGAAATTTCCGTTTTCCAAATAAATTATTAGGAATCCGATTTGCGATGTAAATTAATTCATTTGTTCAACTTCTATCGAGTCATTGATACAGTCGTGAACAAAAAAAAACGACCCAAACGGCTATACTGTAATCGCTAGTCATTCCCCAAAAAAAAACTTTCTACGTTTGTTTTAATATGTAGACATAAGACGCGTGTAATTTCCCCAATTTCTGCACAATGTAAATCGATTTCTGGGCTTTACCAGACCACTGAATACACTGTTCACACCAACACTCATAATTTCAGTGTTTGACGCTAGTTTCGACGAGACCGAAGACAGTTTACACCACAACTACACCAACACTCATTATTACACTGTTTGAGGCGCGTTTCGATAACCAAATTATCGTCTTCAGAGACTAAAAGGTTCCAGAAATTCCAACTTAGTTTACCAGACCTGATGAGGTTCACGAAATTAATTTATATAAAGAAGAGAATAGTAGAAAAGTCGCATTTTCTTCAGGAACGTTTTCCAAGTACATTTTTTTGACGATTTATTGACTTATATTTCACACTCTCTAGTTAGAGGTTAAAACAGGGCCTCCACATTCGGTTATAGGTTATGTATCCAGGATCAACACTGGACTCTTCTCGTACACAAGAATTTCTTCAAACAAGTTAAGTCTAAAGGGTTTTGCAGTTTCAAGTTTCAGTTCATGAAAACTAAATTTTTTTCATAGCTTGTAAATCCTGTTTTTAAACCAACAATGATGAAATTCAAAATAAGAAAGGCAACAAAAGCTTTAGAATCCCATACAGTTTTTAAACTAAAATAAATTTTCTTTCGATAGAGAACTTTAGTACAATGCAGACTGCATCGTTAACGATAGTTTCCCGGGAATCTTTTAGGATTTGACATTTGACAAATATCTAATCAGTTTGCGTTGAATGATTCTAGTCCTTTGATCAATTTTACTAAAACTTTGATGATCCAAAAGTAGGTTAATTATTAGGTTAACTCCAACGAGTTTCAGAAAAACTATTCAAAGACAAAATGACCTTTTAAAACATATAAAAAACCGTCAGTCCACGTGGACTCATCTTTACTGTAATGTAAATACGAAGCTGTCGGAATGCGTATGTATACAATGTCTTCGGAATATTTTTTTATATAAAAACTCTTCTTTGTAAAACTATTTTACTGTATATAGTATAATTGAGAAAATATTAGGGCCCCATGTACCAAAAACGAATTATATCTTTCGAATATTTTAGATTAAAATTAATTTTTCGCCACAATGTCTACCAATGTATAAATTACAAACACCTATCGATGTTTATATTAATTTACAATCTCGTCAGGTGAGAAAATATACAATAAACCAGGTGCAACATAATATTCATACCGTACATACAATATTAATTAGATACTCACATTCCTTTCGAAAGAGGTACCTCAAAGGAACTAACAGGTAAATAATTTTTATCTCATAATGGTGATAACATGGAAAAAAAAGTGTTCTTTGGCAGCACTACACCAAATCACTAACTCTCAATACTAAAACTCGTTTTACCACTCAACTAACGCACGGAAACTTCAGTTCGAAGATCGAGAACGAAACTGAATAATGTAAATGAATGAACGCGGTCGTCGGGTTCCCCTCCCAGAAATATTCACTTCAAGTTTTAACTATACGGAGAGAAACGTGGAGGTGCATCTTGAATAACTAGAGGATGATTCACAATTAAAAAAATCGTTTTTGAATTCTTACTAAAAATACGGTCAAAGTGATGAATAACAAATGACGCGTGATCGTGGTTGTCATGAATATTAGACAACTCGTAACACGGAAAATTATACAGCTCGAGATTGGTTGGTTTTCTGTAGTAGTTAGTGAGTTTGTTAAAACAAGAACTGAAGAATTTTCCCATGTAACGAGAAACGGCGACGGTTTCGAGTGAGGCAATGGATTTTAAGAAGAAATCATTTGGAAGTACTCAGAAATGTCCTTTTTTGTACATAGTTCCGATTTTCTTGATTTTTTTTCTTTATATCGTCTGTAGTAAGACCTCTAATGTCTAATTTATTTTGAAATGAAAGGTTACTAGTTCTTCAGGTATAGTATACAAGAAACGAAATTCCAGAAATCGATGCACACAATCCGCATGGAAGCTCACGATAAAGTACGAAGGGAAAATCGCCGATTTCGGATGCGATTATCAACAATAAGCTACTGAAATATCGGAGAATCAGTGTTAAAGAACTTGTTGATCAGATTTCTAAAGCTTTCAATCACGAAATTAAATAAACTTTCAAAAAAAAAACGTTGGGGTATCGCAGTGTAAGCACTAGTTGTGCCCCTGTAAGGTTGGGCTTAACCCCCAACGATTATCTCCTATTCCACAAGCTGAATGAACACGTGGCAGGGGCGACGATGAAGTCCAGAGGTCACTCGTTTCCTCTTTGGAGCCTTTTTCGACCTAGAAATACGAAAACTGTAAAAATGTCTCGAAAAAGTTAGAGAGTACAAAAAATTTGGAAAGTTTATTTTTGTTCCAACCCTCGTAAATGAAATATTCACTAAGAAACTTTTTTTTAATATCTGACCTTGGGTTTATTCGAAAACGCCGCATTTTCTCTAATGATTTTGTTTAGAAACACAGCAAAAAAAATTTCACAAAAATATATCAAACACAACATTATTTCTGTTTTTACCATAATTTTTCATGTTATTTGAATACATCAAATTTTTCTCACAGTTTTATTATTATTATATATAAATGGCTTATCAAATTGAGGACATTCTGTATACAAACTTTAATAGTCGTCATTTCCGGTGTCTATATATATCTACGAAGGTACCTAATTTCAAAGTTAGTGCCAGGTAGTTAGTAGGTACCATCCTTTCTAAGAATTTGAAACAATTAAGTTTTGTATCTTGGTAGTCGGTTTAAAAGGTATTTCAAACGAGTTCGTATATAAATCACATTCCATTCTACAGATGCAGAGATAGAAGCAGTGAACATTCAAAGAAATTTCTTAATTAAACATATAATTTTATAAAACCTTATTATTAATATACTAATTCATATAAGTAATAATAGCTAAATGTGAACATACAATATAATTCCTTAAATATGTTTAATTTATTTCTAAATAATAAATGACATTCCTTTCTTCTTTTTGACATTAGATGTGACAGTTACCATTAATTTGAATCTACTTTAAATAATATATAGTATAGTTGAACTTCTGCTACTTTCCCATAGATGGCACTAGCAGTATTATAATGCTTAAGTGCATGTGATTCTATAAAATATTACATCTAATATAATACTTTATATAAATAATAATAAATAGCTGAGCGTGAACATAGATTATAATTCTTAAAACATTTTTAATTCATTTCTAAATAATAAATCACATTCCTTTTTGTCATTAGATATTACAGTTAACATTAATTTGAATCTACTTTCCATAACATATAGTATATTTGTACTACTGCTACTTTTTTATAGATGGCATTGGCAGTATTATAATGTTTAAATACATCTAATTCTATAAAATATTACAATATATTTATGCATATAAATAATAATAAATAACTTAACGTGAACATACAATATAATGTTACAGTTAACATTAATTTAAAATCTACTTTTAATAATATATAGTATGTTTGAACTTCTGCTACTTTTCTATAGATGGCACTGGCATGATTACAATATTTGAATACATATAATTCTATACTATGTTACTACTAAAATAATAATTCATATAAATAATAATAAATAACTAAATGTGAACATAAAATATAATTCCTAAAACATTTTTAATTCCTTTCTAAATAATAAATGACATTCCTTTGTTTTTTTTGTCGTTAGATGTTACAGTTAACATTAATTTGAATCTACTTTTAATAGATAGTATATTTGAACTTCTGCTATTTTTCTCTAGATGGCACGTTTTCTTCAGCATACGCTCTGAATTTTAAGTTATAAAACTTTATGTAGAATGAAGATAATAATATTTCGAATGTACTTTACAATTAAATTAAATGTTCAAAATGACCACCATACACTTCTCATAAATAATCGAGGCGATTTTAGAATTCTCGTACAACATTTTTTATAACCTCAAGAGGTTATTTTGTTACTTTTTTATAAATCATCTATATTGTCTTGTTTATACTTTTTTTTACCAAATAGCTTTATTTAAGCGAGCACTATTGGGAATAAAAACATTTTTAGTACTGTAAATTGTAATTTTTGGCTCTATCTACCCCTAGTCTATCTCAAAATTTACGTAGCAACCTACGTAAATATTAGGTTACATATTATTGAAATAAATTGTTTATATATATATACATATATTAGTAATTCAAAAAACATTGTAAAATTATAATAAAATCACTTTTTATTTGATCCTATACGAAACTCAAGGTCGTATTTGTTTGGAATGTTCAGTACCCCTACTACGTATTCGTAAATTTCGACAACTATCCCAAGTAAACGTTTTCACTTGCAATATGTAAACCATCACGTCAGTCGCAGATTAATCTCATAGTGATACCGAGAATTTCGTATTTAGTCTGAGACTTTAAAGGCGATACGGATTTGCTTTAATACATATTTCAATTTACTGTCAAAGTCATATTAAATTATTGCTGTATTCGTTTCAAATTTATTGATTGAAATTAAAATGTCCAGTAGTACTTCATCTTATTTAGAAACGACGTACAGCCAGGACGAACGTATCGGTAAGTATATTTTGATTTGAAATATAAAAATATGCAATAAATATATTTCCTCAAGGTTAATAATAAAGACAGGTCAGTATTCAGGAATAATTTACTCGATATTGTATTTTTTAATATATCACAGACTAGGTATTTTTAATTTTTGGGGTCTATAATGTGATAATTACTAAATTTTTGAATCTTTTTAAGGCTTAAAAGTTCTAGAATATAGAATCTTAGAACGTGTTATTGAGATATAGATCGGATATTTTTCTTTCACACTTTTCATTTGGTTATATTAGGCTAGAAAACTACGTAGAACTTTGGACTGAAACCTCTTTAGAATTTTGATGCTGGTTGTGGATGGTGCACCATCTCATAACTTCAAATTGGACCCACCAATTAGACCCACAGTTTATTGTTGGATTCAAAACAATTTTGTCTGTTAATTTATAATAAAAAATACTGCACAAGCTCATCAATGGCTTCGAAAGTGTTATCCGGCTCTGGTCAATCGCAAAGAACGTTTTGAATTATCTTTAAATTGACTTGTAGGACTCCGTCATACATAGAACGGGACCCAAAACTGATCCTTGGGGTATTCTCATGGTACATACGAGTGAAAACACTCGAGAATTTCGTCGATTACGAACCATATTATCCAGTAGCTTTCCTGGGCATTAGAAAAACCTTCTTTTTTCATTAGTCCAGGAAATGAATCTCAAAAAAAGCAAAACATTGCATTTTTTTCGTCCTGCATCGATTTGTACAAAAATTTGGGATTTGGCTTTTTGTTTTTTAAGAAAATGAAAGTAGAATTTCGTGGAAAAAAATTTATTAACACATACATTTACGTAGATAGTCAATCTGGTTCATTAATTTTATTTTCATCCAAGTCGATGTCGTCTTCGTCGTTTTCAATTACTGGTGGACTATTATTGATCCGAGCACCCAAAACAAGTGCAGTACAATTAAAATTTTCTGCACAAGCACCCTTTTTTGCATCGGCAAAAAATCATCCGTACGGGATGTAATAAACCTCGGTTACATAAATTCAAATTTTTCGAAAAAAAATTATTTTATAAGATAGCTCCTTCATTTTTAGTGATAAAAAGTTCTTTCGAACATGATTTTGTAGGGCTTTTCAAGAGCTACAAGACTGTGGGAATTAAATTCCTTGATATGCTTAAATTTTTAAATGGGGTGAGTTTATAGGGTTCGGATAAGGTGATGTCCGTTCATAAATAGAGGTTATATCTCGCCAAATATTCACCGTGTATAAAATCTGCACAGAGGAAAATTTTAGTCATTAAAAAAGCTATAATTTAGTACTTTATTATTTTTTTCGTATCTCCAGTAGTTTCGGAGATATTTTGAAGCAAAGAGTGAAAAATACGAAATTACACATATATCGTTGGCAGTTTAAACCCCAATTTTTCTAAAATTACGCATTTTAAATTGGTCAAATTTTTTGAGTGCATAAATAATACATATATAAAAAGAATCACAGAAGGGGGGTAGTTAGGGGGTTTGTTTTTACCTTTATTTTTCGTAAAAAAGCTGGAACCGACCTTATTTTGATCATAAGTTGCTAAATTTTCATGCTATAATTTTTTTTATTTTTCTTCTTATTCTATTTATATATTTTTCCCCGAAAAATGCAAAATTTTCCAGTTGTTTGGTATTGAATGTTTCGAATTATGCATTTAATGAAAAAATTGACTATTAACCTTCTATATCTCGGTTCGTGTTAGTTGTAGAAAAATTATAAAAAAAAGGATTTTGTTTGTCTTTCTTAAACCTACAATTTTGTTCTCTACAGTTTTTTTGATAAAAAGCAATTTTTTAAAGTTATTGGCAAAAAACTTTTAAAAACGTGGATTTTTCGTCGAAAAACTGTTATTTTCAACCGCAAATAACTAGAAAAATATTAGTTTTACGAAGAAAACGTAAAAAACATTTTTTTTTTAGAATTAATTTTCCTTTCGATTCCTACATTCAGAATGTAAAAAATTGATCGACGGGACGAAAAAATGGCTACTCAAAATGCTTCATTTCTTGGACTACATTGCACTTTTACTAAACTTGAACAATGAACCATTTCTAAGTTTAAAACTGATCATTACTACAAGAATTGATCACGTTGTATTACATCGCACCATAAGTTAACCATACTTGTATCTAAGGTTCAAATACTCGTTATTTTTTGTTCGAAATTCCACGGTGTTGTAGCTGTTGAAATCGTTTCGTTTGTTCCAGAACACCAATTGAAAATATCACGACAAAAAGAAGACCTAGAGCAATCTGAAATAGAACTACATAGAGAACGATATTTCAATTATATATTCACGTCGAAATCACACGACATTTTTAAATTGAAAGGTCTCCATTTCGTCTACGTGAATCACGTTAAAATCAAATTTTATTACAAACCCAGCGAATTGGTGAAATACGTAAATTCGAATGTTAAATTTTATTGTCGATTGATGTACCATAAAAAATATCGTTGGTGGAGTTTAAAAAGCGATTCTTTTCCCGCCAATTACAAATTACGAATCTATTCTTTATTTAATACCGATATTTACGTTAACGACGAAGAAATATGGGAAAACATTTTTAGAATTTATAAAATATTAGTTAAATGGTCTAAACAAGAAGAAGTGCATAGAATTGAAAAATATGAGGTAAGAATGATCGATACTAAAAAAAAATACGTTCACACAAACAATTTTTCATTCCCCATAAATCTAATAGGGTTAAATCACATCATCTAAGTGGCCAATTCTGATAGTACACGACCTTGTAAATCTCATGTAATAATTGAAACGTTTCGTGGTCTGTATGATATTTGGTACCTTCTTGTGGAAGCACCCCGAGTTATTAACGTGCTTCGTAGTTCAAGATGATTCGTTGACATCGCTGTATATGGTCATCAAGCTTCAGTTTTGGTGTTAATTGCATGAAGACGCAGATTTTTAGTGATTTAGGAAACTTCCTGAAGATTGCGATTCATATTTACGACGCCGAATTGAGTTTGTCACAGAAATTCTCACGCGCTGTGTTTGGCGTCTTCAAACGGATCTTGCTTTCCAGAATATCTCTTCATCTAGTTGACGTTTATTTTTTTTCGAACTGCTACTGCCAACATTTCATTATATTTGAAAGACGCGTTGTTCTAACCTCAATTTTTCACCCAATCAATTCTCGATTTGTTTTCTAAAGGTTGTCAATCCTTACGAGTTGTCTCCAACATTTGACTTGGTCAAACAATCACCTGAAGAAGCGGTTGATGCGTTCAAATCAAATGTTTCGAAGGTACATCGATCGCTTCGATAATCGGTTCAAATACCGAGTTCGTTTAATAAAATTACTCAAAATTTTCAAATTTAACGCTTCCTTATATCCCAAGGAACCTTTAGCAATATAAAATGATGAAGATAATTCCATAATGATATGTAAAAGTCATCTCAGACGTACACGTTCGCGGCGAGCATTTCGAACATCTTCTCGAAAGTTTGTATTGTACGTACGCACCCCGTATAATAATTTTTTTTGTAACATATAAACAGAACGTTCCCTCAATTATTTATTAACGAATTTATTGCATTTGATTGTTCCATGTCGTAAAATAAATTAATTACAGAAATATCGAAGAGGTTTATTGGAAGATTTGGATTTGGACGCCGATGATTTGGAAATATTTTTTGACGAACACCAAAAACGTGAATTTATGGCGAAACGAATATCGATTCTTAAAAGAATGATTGTACCTAAAAGACGGAGAGGTCATCGTAAACGAATTCGAATATCTCCTAAAGATAATTCGAATGATTCGTACGATTATTCGATTTAAATAAATCGTAGTTTCTTTATTGGATGTTCGTATTGATAAATATACGTAATAGTACGGGGGTGCGATAAAACAATGAAATAATAAATAAATTAATGAGACCATTAAAAATAAACTTAGGTTACTGTGAACAAGTAATAGGGGCGCGCAGTTTAAACCCTGCATAACTTTATATCTAAGGGTTGAAAACATAAATTGAAGTAGTCAAAATGTTCGTATTGATTAGCACTTTAAACTATTATAAGATGTATTTCGTTTTTTTTTAAATTTATATACCTTTAAAACACTACTTTAAAAGTACGGTGCTTTTTTTTTTACGAACATTTGTACATTCAAACTTCTCTAACTTCTTAACGGATAATATTTAAAAGGTGTAGTACATCTCATTTTGAAGCTTAAACGTTAACGTTTAAAATGAGCTGCTTTAAATCATTCTACTTCATGTAGCAACCAAGTAATGACCGATCAAGTGAAAAAAAAACGTCAATTTTTGGAAAAATTTTGTATAAAATTGACGATAACTTTTCAAATATTGATTTTTTGAAAAAAACTGTGGAGACCTTTATTGTAGATCTTTTTGAAACAAATCTTTTTTATATGAAACTTTTTTTCATATCTCTTCTTGTTTAAAAGTTATAGCTTTATAAATAATTATATTGTTTATAACAAATTAGATTTGCGCTCGGGGCAACCAAAAAATACCGTACTATATATTAATATTTCAATTTCAATATATTTTCACGAAAAATTATAACTTTTTGTTAATTATTTATTTACTCTTAGACTTTTCCAGATTTAATATATATTTCTACATATTGATGTTTATAAATATTCGACTGATACATTGTGATTATTCTATTTATTATAAAATATGTATATTGTTGTTGTTAATTAAATATAATTATATTATATTGTCACTTTATTATACCTAATTAAATAAACTGGAAAAACAATAAATAAAATACTGAATTTCAAAGAAATAGTTAATGTAGAAGAATCATAGAACTATATTACTTAATAAGTTGTGTAATTGCCACATAGATGGCGTTGTCATTGTCAAAACTGTATGACGTTTATATTCACCTGCGTTTTTTATATTGTGAACGTAATTCAAATATACTTATTATGAAATTATTTAGGTCGGAAGCTCTTAAAAATTGGGGTTACTGTTGAAAAACGTTTATTTTTAGATGAAATATTCTATCAAACAACCAGAGAGTTGGTTATCTATTACTTCAGTCAATTAGTCACAGATGGCGTTGCCATTCTATAATCCATATGACGTTTAAGAAGTACCAACTTTCGATTAGTCAAAAAAAATGACACCCATTTAATCGAAGTACTTTTTTTAATTTCAAAACAATTTTGTGTGTTAATTTATTATTCATATTTTTAATAAAGCTATGAGACACTCCAAACAGATCGACAAAAGGCATTGAGAGTATCAATTTTCCAAAAAGGTGATGCAAAGAAACTATTTAAACATTAGTTAGTATATACGAAGATGAAAATGATGCAAAAAATATTAATCAGATATACAATCTAATTGAATAAATTCGTTTGGAATTGTAAAAGCAATCCTGAATATAATAAAAACATAAGAATCAAATTCCACGAGCCTAAATTCGTCTACTACGATTGCAGTCGCCATCTATTGAATGCTATAGTAGTCAATAATAATTTAAAACGAAACTTGCAATTTTGGACACTAGTGAATAACTTATTAATAGCATATTAATATATTTTACATAGAAAAGAACTCAAGAAATTTCTCATAATACTAAAAATCATATCGACATTTTAATATATTTTACTTGTCCGTTTAAATATTGCTAGTGCCACCTATGAATCAAAATCAGAAGCTCAAATGATGATTGGATATAATGTAGAATTCCCATTTATGTATAACTGAGATTAAATGCATGTAAATTTTTAAATAATTCCACTTAACTAAATTTTAAATATTATAATTTTAAGACACTAGTGCCATTAATAAAATGAGAGTAGAATAAATGTAAAATGGATGAAAAATGGAGTTCAGTTTATTCTGACATCTTGTTTGAGTAGCGTGAACTATAAACTCAAATAGGGAAGTTTAAGGTAGTTCTTAACTGTATTCGTAGATGGCGAAACTAGTAGCGAATAATTATGAACAATTACTTATTGTACAACGTATAAAATGGTAATTATGAGGTAAATTAATGTAATGTAGTAATGCGAGGAAGTAAAAATCATGATGGTAGTACAAAAAATCATGAAAATTACGCCAAAAATGTTGGAATAGTACGGAGAAGAGTTGCAGGAAAAGGTAAAGTCGAATAATTTGGAAAACAGAAAACATACTCAAAATTATGAAAATTCTTATATTCACGATCGTATTTATTTTCTGAAAATTTGTAGAAATAATAGATGAGTATGTAATGAGAGCAGAAATAATGTAAATTGGATTAAAAATGGAGTTCAGTTTATTCTGACATCTTGTTTGAATAGCGTGAACTATGAACTCAAACAGGGGAGTTTAAGATAGTTCTTAACTTTAATTAATAGATGGCGAAACTAGTAGCGAATAATTATGAACAATTACTTATTGTACAACGTATAAAATGGTAATTATGAGGTAAATTAATGTAATGTAGTAATGCGAGGAAGTGAAAATCATGATGGTAGTACAAAAAATCATGAAAATTACGCCAAAAATGTTGGAATAGTACGGAGAAGAGTTGCAGGAAAAGGTAAAGTCGAATAATTTGGAAAACAGAAAACATACTCAAAATTATGAAAATTCTTATATTCACGATCGTATTTATTTTCTGAAAATTTGTAGAAATAATAGATGAGTATGTAATGAGAGCAGAAATAATGTAAATTGGATTAAAAATGGAGTTCAGTTTATTCTGACATCTTGTTTGAATAGCGTGAACTATAAACTCAAACAGGGGAGTTTAAGATAGTTCTTAACTTTAATTAATAGATGGCGAAACTAGTAGCGAATAATTATGAACAATTACTTACTGTAAAACGTATAAAATGGTAATTTATCAATATTTATTAAGAAACCACCGAAATTATATCAGAAATTTTAAAAGTTATATTTACGATCCTTAAAAAGTTATTTGATTACTTTGTATACAGAAAAACAACTAGAGTAATAACAAGAAGAGTCGTATTTAAAGGAAATAAATTTTTTTCCCGAAAAATCATTGAATCGATAAATTTTTTTTCGAAGTATCTATCCTGCGAGTCCCTCTCTTGTGGAATCCCAGAAAATATACTTACAGCTTCCTTTGCTACATCCTGCACTTTTTCTTTATATCAGCTCGTTTTCCAGGATAGCTCCGTTCAATCCTTCGTTCCAGGTCCTTGAGGGTATACCTCGTCTTCTTCTATTCTGCCGTCGTTTATCAGCCAGTTTTTCCATCGATACGTTGAAATGGTATCCACCATGACTTTGTGTATTGTCATTTTTGTGTTCCCTGTATATAAAAACAAGATCTATAGGTACTAGTCTTTGGGTCGACGATGGTGGAGAAGACGTGCAATAATAACATTTCATAAATACTTACTATGTAAAATAATTACACAGGAATATATAAAAAACGTCAAATTAAGTAGCGCGTGTCGAATCTCTAGGAACAGCGTCGCTGACCTGAGAAAAAAATGAGGTAAGTTAGGAATAGAAGGGGGTGTTATGATGTTAGAAGGATGTAATTTTTCCTAAAACAATTACCGGGTATGTTGAAGAGGATTGAGTTATATAAAAATGTAAATTCGATTTCCAAACTTCTAGGGGTTGAAATGTTAGTTAAAAGTAATTTTAAATGCGATGCCATAGACAAACTTTTTAGTGAGATACTACAAGAAGTGATTGTTGATGTTTGGTAGACTTTAGATAGTAGAAATTTGTTGTTTCAGCCACAGTATTTTATAATTCCGATGATGGTTCAATATTATGAAACAAATTCAATATTTATTATTCTGATGCAGTAGTTATTCTTTTTTTTTGGAATATTTCGATGAAATATCAGTGCCAAGTTTTAGTTCAACCGATATTTTGAAATTTACGCCGCCTCTGGTTTATAGCGAGTAGGTACATTTCGTAAAAGAAAAACGACCACATTCTCTTTTCCAATCCTCTCTTTTCGTAGCTGTCAATTTTAACATTTGGAGTGTTTTTATAGGTGATCAAACGACATATTTCATATTCATATACCTCGTCGTGAAAAGGGTGAAGCTTTTCAAAATATTTTTTGTTCGTTATACCAAAAACAAATCATACTAAATGGGCTTTTAATTTGTTTATTTGTTTCTTAGTAAATTCTAAAGACTACCTAATATAACTATAAGGTAGAGAATTGGTTTTCAAATAGATCTTAAGTGGTAAAATTCAGTTTTTAAATTTATACAATCAAAACATTGTGTGTGTTTAGTCTACGGAAGCGTTTGGAAAATATTTGACACAAACAACAATCCAAATGGAAATTATTTATTAAAAAGATAAAAGTAATAGAATTTGTAAGTGATTTTTATGAAATTTTCACGCAAATATGATTAATTTGAGGTATTTGTTTCTAAAAAAATTGATTATCACGAAGAAATAGTCAGGGCCGGATTAAGCTAGGGGGCCCCGTCATTATTTTAGCCCCGGGCCTTATAAATCTTAATCCGGCCTTGGAAATAGTCGCAGGGAATTAAGAAAAAATGCTTATTCTCCTTCAAGAGAAATGGAAACCATCGACTTGTGATTCGGTACAATGTCTACAAAACAGTTTTTCCTTGATCAAACTATACAACAACTTCATGCAGTATTCCCCATTGATTGTGTCTCCTTTTTAGAGATAATCGATGAACAATATACCATGCGAATCACAAAATACTGAATTCTCAACGTTCCCAACTGACTGTTGTGCCTACGGACGTGGTTCACCGCCGCGGTCCACTAAATTGATGTTTATTTTGATCCCAAAATGAAACGATGGATCCTTGTTCCATGTTTTGTCACGTAGAGACGCAAAAAATCGCACTGCATCAACTATCTCACGCAATTTCAATTTACATAACCAATTTTTTTGATGTTTTCTCCTCGATCGGTCGACCATCATCTCACTCAAAGTTACCTAGTGGACGAGAGAGAAAGTAAATCAGATTACTACTCTTCATCTCCCCCTACTCGCCAATAAAATCAAAACTTGTTATTATTCTCTTCTTCTGCCTTTACTACAACTCCAAACTTCGACGCAATTTCCATCCAATCAAACTAGATTAGAAAGAAATATAGTGTGGTATGTATACCAATGTTTTTTCTCTCTCTGCTAGTCGTTCTGGCAAGTTCTCACAATTCCCTTTCTCTTTCCTCAATGTTTTTTATGAGTAGAGCTCAAACGGGACGAGAATAATTAGAAGATGGTCCACGTGCTGGATGTCTTGTATCCAGAAAACTATGGTAACCAAGCCGTGTGATTTTGCATTTAAAAGATATTTAATAAAAGTAGTGAACGCGATTTGATAACCAAATCTTGTTAGCCGAGGAAGAGGCCTCAGAAATTGATATTAAAATATCTGGAATTTGATCAAACATTTCCGCTGGTATGCGAAGGTGCTAGCTCCATGTAGTCATATGGATAGATGCTTCGATATTGGCCACAACGACTTTTTCGCTTATGCGTTAGTTCAAACAGCAGTCACTTGGTCTTCTTCAAGTTAAGAACTCTTGGACCACAAGAAATATGTCCTCTTTAACTTAAAGAGGAAGATAGATTTATAGTCGTAGAGAAGAATCAACGATACACATTTTGAAATACCTCCGATTGCTAGAAAAGCTTTAATGAAACGGGATTTTGTAGTTTTTCCAGACGAGGCAATGTTCTACATCTGCTCATTTGGTTCTAATTTGGTTCCAACTGATGATCCATCAAGAACGAAGGTTTGAAGACGTAGACTAATAGAATGACCATTAGATCTTACCTCGATTCCACAATTTGAAGCTTCTTCAAGATGAATTCTTCCTTCTATCTCATTCTAGAATAGAATAATCAAAAGCATCGACGACGTAAAGATTTCTTTAGATTAAATCACACGTGGTCAAATTAGGATAATAGAGAGGCGGCGTGGAAGTTGTTTTTTAAGCGATTGAGAAGTTGAGGAGTTGTTATAAATGTTTGACAAACACATCGACTTTATCTTGGACGATTTTGGAGCAGATACCTAGAGTAGTGAGGATAGGAGAAGTTTTTATGGTTAAGTTGTTATCCGTGAGCAGTTTATATAGTTATAAAGGTCAATTTTTAAAAATCGATCCACTAAACTTGGAATTTTAGTCAAATTTAGAAATTTCGTTACTGATTGTACGATATTTTTCTTGAAACGCTACTGGTAATCAACGTCCTCAATAGCGACGTTCCCTTGTTATTTCAAGCGGTGATAACTGGACAATGTGGCGTGTCGTGAATCTAAAGGGGGCATTGGAATAATATTGACGTTTGCAGCCTATGAAGTGGTCGCAAAGAGGTGGAGGGAGATTGAGAGACACGTTGAACCAAGGGTATTGTTAGAACGCCCTATTGTCATTGGTCGGGAGACGCCATATTGAGAAATAAAAGGATGATTGACGAGTGACGTGTGAAAACCTTTGTTCCTTGAACACATTTCACGTGAATAAAATGTGGGAATTAAATTATTCAAATATAATCTGAATTTTTTATCGTCAAACTGAAGTTTTCATTATTTTATATTTTATATACTAAAAAATCGATTATGAAAGCGAAAAATCGAGAAAAAACTTCAAAAATCAACACTGTATTTCAAAATTCTAGAAAATACTCATTGGTAACATGGAAAATTTACAATACAGGGTGAATATTTAGTATACAAACGAAGTTTGTATGGAAACCAATACGTGGTGGCAACTTTTACAAAACGGCTATCAAAATATTAGATATAACCTTTTAAAAAGTATAAAAAGAAATTTAAATCAAACAAATTTCTTGTAAGGAAAGCTTAAATGCAAATATATATACAGTATAAATCCTAAAGATGTTCAATCACCAAATTCATGCGCAACTAGAAATTGTACGTTCGATTATTAATTCCGAACGAGTTCTGAATACGTTCGATGTATTTTCGGACATAATTTAGTAATAAAAACACCTAACCTCACTTATTTCATACATAAAAACAGTACTACCAGCTCACCATTAGCAATTTTCACAATTACACGTAATTTATTTTTCTATCTCAAACTTCGAGATACCAAATGCAGATGCAATGTCAGATTTGACACATTCACATCGTTTTTGCCATATCTTAAGTGACAACCCTCGTATAACTAGGTATAATTGATGTACGTCATCGAGTTTTCATTGAGTTTTTTTGTGTTATGACTAAAAATGTTTCAGAAATTATTTAAATAGTTAATAATAAAAACTATGTAGCCTAAATTTTATGTATATGAGCGTTTTCGTTGAGGGATCGTGGCAACGGCAACCTTCGGACAGTTAATTATAAACATTTTATTATCCTTGCTAGTTTTAAATTCAAATTACAATTTTAGATGTTCGTTGGTGAAATGTAACATATTCTGAACAAAGCATTAGCATTTGACACGTCCAAAATATTCAGAATACATTCCGATTGTGTTCAAATTATCGACGACGAAAGAAACTAATAATATAGGAACTAATTTGCCTGATGTTTCGATACTATTTCGTCATTTATCAGAAACAGTGTTTCCTAGTGTGGTAACCATCTTCGTTTTTAAAAAAACTCAATAAAGTTGATATTTCTCCGGAAAACTTCAACCTTAATAAAAAAAATAATCTTTCCATCTCTGATTCAATTATATCTGACTTAGAACCAAGTTACTTTCTGTTTTTGCATTCTTTTATACCTTTTCAATATACTTGGTATACGTTTTGGGAAAACCAATATAACTACTTCTCTCTACCTTCTTATTTATCCCTATTAGTCGACGATATATATGAGAGAAACAAAAAACAAGAAGTTATTGCAACGGTTTGCGATATTGTTAATGTTTTTGATACCATAAATAGACAAATCATCTTGAAATAAACTAACCTCACTCAATATCCACAGTTATATATCTCGTTTTAAACAAAATTTTCGTAGCTATTAGATTTTTCAAAGTCTCTGCTGATGAGATTAATGAGAAGGTAGAGAGATGTAGTTATATTGGTTTTCCTAAAACGTGTACCAAGATGATGATGATCAAAAGCAAGATATTCTCTACAAATTATTGTTGAATTTTAATATTGTTTCCTTGAAACTTGTTTTTAAATCTTTAGATGTGACTGGTTAACGTCGATCAATTAAAAGCTGTAGTATTTGGTAAAAACAATTTGTATACGCATCTGTCTGAACTGCTCTTTACCTGTCATCCATCTTTCACTGGTACCAACGTAAAAGTTTTAATTTTAGCCGGCGCGAAAGCATTTGTGACTATTTGATGCGAGCAGAATGTTTTTTTTAGGATTTCCCTCGAATAAAATCAACACACGACTGGTTCGAATTTAGAAATTGGGCTCTGTTCGTTTTCGATTTGTTATTTGCAACGTGTGTTTTTTTCTTTCTTTAAAGGTCGTTGGGCGCATACGGATATTACAATGAAAACAACATTATTTTGGCTTTAGATATATAGGGTGTCCGATTTAAAGACGAAACAGGCTGTAATATGACGATGAAAACTTGGATTATATAGAGGACGTTTCATAACTAATATCAGTTCACATCCTATGGATATCATTAAGTATAACTTTCGCAGTATCGATTTCTGTTACCTGAATAATAATCTATCAAACATTTTTTTGACCACTCTTAGTTTTAGTCCTCTTATTTTGGTAAAATAATGCTTCAATAGCTTACTGAACTTCTCGATGAATGAACTTCTTCAAATAACTTCGTAACTAATTATTTGATTAAAAAATAAACTTTTTCCCCATTTAAGATTCAATATTTTATTTAATACAGGTACACAACTTCCGAAAAACTTCCTTAATAAAACGATAATCTTTCCACCCCTGAAAAACCGATACCTTACCCAAGGAATTCCAGCCTACTTAATGTCCTAATTATATAAATTTAACTTAATACTTTTCGATATACCTGGTACACGTTTTAGGAAAAACCAACACACTCACATGTACCCAGACGTTTTCAATCGAAGAGAAACTGATTTTGTTTTAGAGCAACGAAGCGATCAGATTTCGAACGTCTAGATTTCATCGGAGCTACACAGTTTCTAGAGATTCGACACGCGCAACTTTAGGTTTACGATTTTTATATTGTTTATTTTGTACACAGGGTGTTGATGCAAAAAATGTGCTCTTTGTTTAAATTGATAAAATTTATGGTTTAAGAGATATGTAGATTTATAGATCGTTCGCTATAAAGAAACATTCTGAAGAAAATTATCACAAATTGTAATTTTTCATCAAAAATACTTACTAGAGGTATTGAATAACAATTAAATATTTCTTGGAGAACTAATGAAGAAATAAATAAACAATGTACTAAATAAGTTTTGAATTAAAACAGTTTTTTTGGCATATCCCTTTGGTTTATGCAAATATTGGTATGTGCAACATGAAATAATCAATGGTATAAACTTCTGCTGAAGCTTCTCTAGCCACAATTTAATTTCAAACTTGTCGCGATGGAGAAGATACCGACACAATCCTTTTGCAAAAACTTTAGATAAACATTCGCGTCAAGAATTGAATCACCAACATTTTCTTTGGATTCAAATTTTATTCCACGATAGAAGTTCGTATGTGTGGTTTAACAATGACCTGTTTCAGCTTTCAGAAATGATTTTGGAGTACACTAAATCTTCAAAGTTCCGCTCCATGTTTCCAGTCGACAGACACCAGTAGAGGACCAAAATCTTGAACAGCAGCAACTTCTCGACAAAGGACGACGCACCAGCTCAACCACGGCATCAGCAGGAAGAACTTTGGCGTTTAGAGCAGCGAGTTTGATTCGTACAACGTTGCCAAGTCGGCTTTTCATGAACACACACACGCACGAAGTGGGGCTATATAGCGACCATGCCTCGTGATCTTCCAGTTAGAAATACTTTATTTTTTCACTTTGGCGCTCTACTACAGTCGATCCAGTGAAGCTTTCCCTGCTCTGCCCCATTTTACTAGGTCTAGACGAATGTTAGGTGTTTGCGGAACATCCCTAAAGTCGGGCGCAAGATTACTCAATATATTATTGATAAAGTAATAGTGATAATACAAAAAAACAAAACGATAATCCGTGTCCTCATCTGACTTAATGATACTTGACACAGCAAATTCCAAATAAACTTCTTAATATCTTAATAGCATACAATTAAATTAATTCTCTCTAATATACCTGTTTATGGGAAAAACCAGAAACCTTCTACCTTCTAATTGTTTCATACTTATACTAAACCAAGCGAGACGTTTGGAATCGAGTAGAAATTCATTCTGTTTCGAGACAATGAAGTGATTAGACTTCAAACGCCGTTTTCAGAGATTCAGCTCGCGCGACTTCGTTTTATTTTTCTTTGTATCTACTTTTGTTAATGTATTATAGTAAGTTAAAGTATCGAACTTTGATTATTGTGTTATTTCTTCAGTATTCTTAAGATTAACGGCCATAAATTCGACAACTTTTATAGATTTCATCTTATGATTTTATATGGCGTTTTATGTGTCTTTCTCTAACTAAATTTGCCTTCACCATCAAATTTCACGTATTTTCTTTCCTACTACTGTATTTTGAGCTTTTTTTTCAAAAAATGTCACACAAATCACGATTTTATTATAAAAACTTATCGCATCGTCGATGAACAAACAGAAATTGGTTTGTCTGAATTGACTATAACAATATTCAATATATTTTGTAAACACCTTGTACTTTATAAAAAAAATTGTAAAGATAACAATTGGAAAAAAACCGTCCAAATGTTCAAGCGAATTTAATCTCGTTTAAAGCTTCACGTTAATCATTGGTGTATCCCACTTTCTATAGGAATTAAACCAGGATGATCATCCATCATTCGGGAAATGAGAAGTTGCCGGGAATCTGTACATTTGTTCAATTACCTCGACATTGGTATTTATAAGGAGACACGTGTAATCGTTTAACGGCGACAAATCAACTAACGTCGACTTGTAGTAACTAATCTATGTTTGAGCTTTTTATCTGCCGACAAATCTTCTCGGGGAGGCATCCATCATCGGTGTCAACGAAAATTAGACGCGTACGAATTAATTTTTCGAAAAAAAATAGCTTCAAAAAAACATATTCGTACCTGGATCATTTATAACCGAAATATTCGAAACTACATCTTTTTTTGAAACACCCTGTATTACACTATTAGGGTAGAAAGAGTTTTCAAACTTCTGTTCGCGAAAAGTTGATAAATCTCACGAAAATGATACTCGAATGTACAAAAACGAAGATAGAGACGAAGAACGAAGAAAAAATCAGATTTTAGAGCAAAAAAAAATTATATTTGTTAAGCAAGCAGAATCCACTTTAAAGAAATAAATCCCGAAGCCGGCCCTGTTCATATTTTCTTTTTCCGGTAATTGTTTTAGTTCTAACGAAAGCAATTATCAGTTTATAATTTTCCAAAATGTAAATACCTGATTTTGGAGCGAAAACTACCCTAAAACGACCCTGTCCGGAATCGGCGATTCAAAATAAACATCGAGTTGGAGCTCCATAAAGCCCCGGCTCCATAATACTCGAGCTCGAAAGTGCCCTTTCTTGTATAAACACTAAATTTTACCGCTTCTAATGCCACTCTCTATTTGCAATGCAATTTGCCCCCTAGAAATTACAAATTAACAACTGAAAGCCGGTCACGCTTCGTTGCTTCTTACGGCTTACAACTTACGGCTTGCGATTTACGCCTCACGGATGTGTCTTTCTTGCGTGAACCTACCGACGTTAAGGTACATTTCGCGCAAATAAATTGGCATAGTTTCAATTGGTTCGTAAAGGGAGTAAAACATGAATAATTGAGATGTTTATTTACATTTTAATACGAAAAAAAAGTACATAAACATTTTATTTTTCAATTCCTACATAAAAACATGAATTTTTGTTATTTGTCTTCAAGCATTCACCAAATTTGTCAACCCAACAGTAGACAATGAAGATTTACTTCTGTTGGACGGTCATAGCACCAGGTCATACGACTCATAGATTCCAACCTCTAGAAGTGGCAATTTTCAAACCCTTGGAACTATACTGCACCGAGTCTCGGGGTTAACTGTCTTTCAAAACCTATGCCAGAGCTGTTGTGATGTTTTCTCCAACGCAGATTCTTGAATATAAATGAGAGTTTGAAAATGAATCTGATAGTGATGATGAGGACTGATGGAACCACCAAGCCCGAAGCAAAATCGAAAAAAATCCATTTGGAAGCATAAAGTAGAAGGATCCACTTTAAAGTCCAAAGTGAAGGCATCTACTTCGAAAGAAGAGTGGGCCTCATCTACTTATAGTCTTAAAGTAGATGGATCCACTACTAATCCTGAAAAAATATTGAGTTTGGTTGGTCATTTGATCAAAAGAAATAAACTTACGGTTTAACTCCCAAGAATTATTAAAAATGGAAACGATCGTCCATGTAGGAGCCCCCAGACTTGAACGACGGGGCTTAGTTTGGGAAACCCGACCTTGGCAAACCCCTGATGGTCCAAGCTTGGTTGAAGTTCGGGTAACTTAGTCCCGGTCATTTTATAGTCACCCAAGCTTGGCAGAACTTTGAATAACTTGTTCTAATAATAATCTAATCATTTCTTTATATGTTTAGGATCTGGTCCAGGCTTGCAAACCAAGCGGGGGACATTGTCTGGGGCAATAGCGGCTTCAAAGCTAGAGCCAGAGTTGTATATATTTGGTCCAAGTCTTGACCTATACTGATCCCATCTTAAAATCCTATAAGGGCGTCATTGAAGACATGATTTCAGTGGTAAAAATTTGGGAAATGGAATCACGAATCATGTGTCTTCAAGAAAAGCCTTTATGTGTGATCTCTGCGTTTTTAGATGTAATTATTTTCTTGTTTGAATATTTTTTTAATTATTATCGAAGGATTTTCTATTTTTTTCTTAGAATTTGACGTTTTTTTGGAATTTAATTACAAAACTTCCTATATGAAGTATTTTAATGTCTTAATTTATTAATTTAAGACTTAAGTTGTTAGCTTAAATCTTGTGGTTAAATTTTGGGACCCCTAGGGGCGATATAGACATTGAAGACATGATTCAGCGAAATAGGGGCGATATAGGTAACCCTCCACTAAGTCTCTTGCTCTACCTCTAGCCTCTAACCTATAAAAATGACATAAGAAAGAGTTTTTGAGGCAGGTAAAACCGAATTTGCAAAACAATAATCTTATAAAGATATTTGTTTCTTCATTATTATTATTAATATTGTTGACATTGAAAACGAAAAAGTATATTTTGTATATAATAGTAATCCTCGCGCGAAATCGAGTGGCTAAATTATTTTCTTATCGTCCCAATACAGCCCCAAAAGCTTAACCCTACAATACTTCGATATTGAATTAATGAAACACCCGCATAATTTCCCTCAAATTTGTTTAGTCCATTCTTTGTTGCCATTATTTTGCAGTATAACAGCTTAAGCAAATCCTCAATATCACGCATAGATTAAATTATACAGTATGTTTCAAAAAAAAAGAACTTTCCCTTATTTGCATAGCCAAAATAAACGAAACTTTCTTGTACTGTATATGAAGAGGTCTAAGAATGTTTGGGAGTTGGTACTAGGTACTAGAAACATGCTTGGTGCGAAAATTAAATTCTAAATTAAGATCAGGAAGTTTTATCAAATCTTTTAAAAACCTTCTTCCGCTGTCCGTCATTGTTTGTAGCTCTGAGAAAGTCACTAAATTTTGAAGCTGGTGCTGCATTACGTCCAAGCAAAATCAAAGCAAACTGCTTACTTTTTATCGCTTGCTTTTATCCATGTGAATCAGGTAAAACGTGAAATAGCTTGGAGACTCAATACAGCTCAAAAAAGTATTTATCTTAAACGTTTCCGAACCACGGTATTGATTATCAAGATTTTGTCGAAATTAATGATCATCAGCTTCGTTGTGAAGCTGCTCAATCAAGAATTTTTTATGTTTCTTTAGCTGGAAGCTTCTTTTTGGTATCTTCAACGATTCCGCTGAAGCATCATATAACTCAAGTTACTATAAGCATGTTAAGAAAAGATTTTATCTAAAGAACAATTAAAAATTATTAAATGATTTATTCGTTTTGTTTTTCGAGTGGTAAAGAAAAACAAACAAACAAAGTTTAGCTACAGTATATAGTAGAAAACAAAAATACTAAATGTCATATTCCTAAATCAACATATTCTCGATTTGTTTTTGTTTATTTAACACTCTCTTGTTGGAAATTGTTTAAAAATAAATATAGACGTAAAGCGATATATTTGTACAATACATTTTCTTATTTAGTTAAATATATTAGGGGAGTCGGGGACTCGGGGACGGGGATTCCCTTATGGTCTCTATCACGCAATTTGACGTTCGAATTATAAAGCACTTTAGTCCTGTCTTAACTGAAACAGTTTGTTACGGTTTAAACCAATGAAAAATATACAGACTGTCAGCTCGTTTTAGATGTCTTCTAAACACTTGTGAATGTTTTGTTATATAAATGTCGAAATTTAACCAAACTTTCATTCTTTCCATACAAGATGTTTGCCTTGTTTAAATCGTTTATTAAGGGTTGAAATACCACGGAATAAATAGCGTTGCTTGTGATAAATAAATTAGCAAATTCGAAATTTAGAATAGTGATAGTTATTTTAGAAAGATATTTTTAATCTGCGACTCCATTAAGAAGCTATAAACAAAAGCTGATTATGATATGTGGTTTCTAACAAGTCTCGAAACGTTGTGTTGAACTATAACTGTTTATTTAATTTGTTGCTTTCAACGTCTATTTTATAATAAGAATCATCAAGCTCTTCAAAATAGCAGCCATCACCTCTTCATTGTTGGAAAGTTTTTTTTTCAAGTCTGGTAACAGGAAATAATCCTAGGGAGTTAAATCTAGGAAATAAGGTGTATGTTGTCGCGATTCAAACTTTAATTCATCAATTTTGGCTATTGCAATATCGATTTTGTGAGCTGGTGCATTATCTTGATGAAACAACATTTTTTTCTTAACCAGATGATGAGATTTCTTCGCTCAAACGTTGCAATAATACTCGGAGCTGATAATTTTTCTTTTTTAAAGATAATCCATGGAAATTATCCCACGCCCGACGTCTGCAGATGGAACGGTCTTTGCCTTCTCTGGAGCCGGTTCATCCGTTTCAGTTCATTGTTTTGTTTCCCTAAAATTCATATTTATTTCTATGAAACGTTGCCAAACACTCGATAGTTTTCTCAACTTTACAAATTTACTGAATACTTTTCACTTTAGATGGCTGCCAAACAAATACTAAACGACGTGGATGTCGTTCAAACTTGAACTGTATAGATACTTTCTAATACAACTACCGCCATCTCTAGGTCAGGCCTGGTACATTGTGGGACCATCTTCGTAGCTTTGGTCCACTTGAACGTGAAGTCGAAACGTCAAATGAATAATTCTATTGGGGCAAGTTACCCAGCGATAATTTTTCCCAGTTTCATCAACCTAAATTATCAGTTTATATCTACAAAAATCTGGTGATTCGCTTTAAAAGCTGGTAACTTAAAATCAAAGCACTTATCGAGTTTTTTAAGTTATAGCTTCATTAAATCTATTGCTTATCCATTCCTCAATGTTAGTTAAGGCAAGTTAAGTCAAGGTTAGAACCCAGGATACACATCCATACAGTAGAGTCGGTTTCATCTTATTTTTGTTGCTTTGGAGATTGCTTTTGCTTGAAGACCTTTTTCTAGATCATTCGTCTCATCAGCACACCCAAATAATCGAAAGACTCAACTTTTTTCAAAATACTATTCCTCGTTTTCCACCTGATTGTATTTCTGCTTTTGAATTTCTAGATAAATCGCCATTCACACTGATGCCAAATATAGTCTACCATAGACTTTTCCCAATTCCAATTCTAATTGGAGAATTTCCTTCAGATAATACTTTATCTCTAAAGTCTCATACAACTTGTACCTATCAATCGTATCCAAATCTTGTTTCTCTCTAAATAGTTTTTAAAGCAAAAATCTAGTCCTCAGTGACCACGGTATAACATACAAATTACACAAAAGTGAAAAATTACAAACTGCGAATTCCTTATATCAAATTCATACATACAGGTAAAATCTTCAGTCTCTGAAGACGATAACTTGGTTAACGAAACGCGCGTCAGACAGTGTAATCGAGTGTGTTTGTGTAAACAGTCTTCAGTCTCGTCGAAACGCGCGTCAGACAATGTAATTGTGTGTGTTGGTGTAGTAGTAGTATTCACTATTAACTAAACAAACTCAAATTATTATCATGTAACTTATAGGTTTTAGAACGGATCCGAAATAACTTAATAATGACCATCCCTAGCTAGCAACGCTATTCTTTAACAACTGTTCTCGGTTTCAGGATCTATAAGAGATTGATTTTATCTAACCTTTTTTTTTTTTCTTCAAGAGGATTGAGAAAGCGCTACCAGCCTGTTCCAGACAGCTGGGATGTGTAGCACCAGGAAAAAGGCATTACTCATAAATTCAGGTGTTGGATTTGTAATTGCATGACCCAGTTTGGTCTAGCTCTTCGATTCCTGTATCCGGTAACTTCTTCCCGCGTTCTATGTATACAAGTTAGGGGTCGTCAGGTGTTGGAAAGTTGTGGCAAAAGGTCTGTCGTCGTTTAACCTATGCAAAAGGATCCGAAAACGGTCAAAAACTACATTTCGCATCCATTTGGTAGTTTCTCTCTGGTATCTGTTCAGCGTCATTGCCATTTCTCCAGCGTCTTTTCCTCAATCTTCCATAACAGTTTTCCGTTGCAATTAGATCTAAAGATGGGAAGCCCGCTATAACTTGTGCAGTCTTTTTTGTTGGGTATTTAAGAGTTTTCCGCAGTGTTTTTTGGATACAAAGACTTTTCTCCACGTTGGCATCGCTGTTAATAATACGCTATGTATGATTTTAGCTAGATCCTCCTATATTGGGGAGAAGCTTTTTGATATTCTCCGCTTTTTATACAAAATTCTGCGAAAGACGGTTTTAGGTTTAGTACTACACCGAGATATTTCGAATTGTTTGCTGGTTTGATGATGTTTCCATCTATTTTAACCTTGACGTTTCTGTTCCTTGGTTAAGTTAGGTTAGGTTTTAGACCAACTGTTGTTCATCCATCATCAGAACATCAAACCTAACCTAATTTTCCCCACGTCCTTCCTAGCTACCTTCCAATTATAATAGCCAAAACGAGAAGTTTACGCAGAAAATGTTTCTAATCTTCTTTATAGAGCTTTCCATGACCTCCATTTGATTTTGGAAACTTTTTTCTGTGAAATCAAGAAATATTTAGTAAATTTGTTATAACTCTGGAAGGGTTTGAAGCGTAAAAAAATCCTTTTAGGGGTTATTTTCTTTGATCAAAGAACGGGCCATTGCGAAAAATTGAACAAGAAGTTGGACCCACAACATTTGCATACAATTCCAAAAACAATAGACCGCTTTTCTTTATTTCGTTATCCAACCGAACATCCTCTTTCAACAAATATTATTTTCTGACCCCTAATAATTAAATTTGCCGTTCACCTCGTTTATAATATCCCAATTTCAACAACGTAAATTCTGATGATTTTGGATTCGAGTCGGAGGAACAGGTTCGGACTAAACGTATTCCCAGTTCTCTTTTATGGGGTAAAATCTTGGACCCTCAACGCATATTACGAGCAAAGACCAGAAACCTTCGAGATGCGGGCCCAATTCTTGTGATGATGATGAAATTATATTTTCTTCAGATGCAGCAATCACTTTCATAAAACAAACAAGTAGGTACTAGTCCCTATCTTTATCAAGGACGTTAAAATTATTATTGAAAAATTCTGCTGCTGATGGAGTTGATTGCAATCCATTTTATTTCACATACACTTATTAAATTGCATACCGAACATACTGTGGAAACTACCACTACCCCAATACTCGTTATCGCCTTAAGAGATTGAAGGTAATTTAAAAACTAAACCATATTTAAAATGTGCTCTTTAGATCTGACAATAAACGATCTCTTAGTCTGCCCAATATACTTCCTGACATTATTACAGCTTATTTGGTATCTACCACTCAAATTTCTTCCAATCCTTTTGTATAAACAGGATTGAAAGATACAAAAGTTTTAAATTTTGAGTTTGGAGCCGTGGTAAATGTCTGGAATGATAACAGGATGTCAGGCTCAAGGATCACTGCCAAGGTTGGTCCATGTTTGGTTGCCTTAACTGGGCCATCGGTGCCGATCGAGATTGGGCCAAGCTTTTAAGCCCTTCTTGGTACAACCTTGGCTAAAGACCGGGATGATAACAGGCTTGGTTGTTATCATTAGGGCCATTCTTTGTTCCAAGACCGTGTTTGGTTGTTACTTTTGAACATATCTTTGATACAACTAGTTTTTATTTTATATAAAATATGATGGTGAAGGCCAAGGCTGGGTTACACCGATTTGACCCAAGTCTGGGTTCCCATTAAATAACCTCTGCTGCCCGGTACCGTCCCAAGTTGGGCCCCGTTGTCCAGCTCTGGGTTACTAATATTTTTATCTGAAGGATTTTTATTGAAGACGGTAATTTGGTTATCGAAACAGTGTAATTATGAGTGTTGGTGTAGTTGTGGTGTAAATAATCTTCAGTCTCGTCGAAACGCGCATCAGACAGTGTAATTATGAGTGTTGGTGTAGTGGTAAATAAAAATATATCGCCAAAGGTTGCAGCTTAACATTCAATAGCAAAAAATGATATTTGCGAGTTCGATTCTGTGAAAACGAAAATTAGTTATTAAGATGAGGTCGTATATCCGACGTTTTACTTAGATTAGGTAAACCCTTAACACATAATACACAAATAGGGACAAACTATCCTAAAATAACTTGAGACCGATGTTTGCTGTTTAGATAAAGACACCGAAGGACCACCTGTGTTCGGTACATTGTTTGTCTATATTCGAAAACTTGAGGTTATTCAAGGAACATTTGGTAAAATGTATTCGATAATAATTTTACTAGACATTCTTTGAAACTTGTAGATTTTAGAATATTTTTTATATATAACGTCACTCAATAAGTCGTGTGATTGACATACAGATGACACTGTCATTGTCAAATCTATATGACGTTTACGAAGTACCAACTTTCAGAAGGTTATATGTCAAATTTCATGATATTTCGTTTAGGTTTGAAAATCTTTTCTGTTCATTTATAAGTATTTAGGAACAAATGAAAACATCTAAAAGTGTCTTTGCCGTCAAAAAAAATCAACTAAACATATAAAATATAAAATCGTTCAATAAGTCGTATGATTGATACATAGATGACACTGTCATTGTCAAATCTATATGACGTTTACGAAGTACCAACTTTCAGAAGGTTATATGTCAAATTTCATGACATTTCGATTTGTTATAGAAAAGTGACAGTCATTTAATTGAAATTATTTTTGGTATTTAGGTTAGGTTAGGTTCGAAAAGCATTTTCTGTTCATTTATATGTGGAACATTAGATTATGAGAAAGCTTTTTTCAAAATGGGTGGCGTTTTAACTCACAGTCGATCAAAAACAACAACGCGTTGAATCGGAGCTGTGTTTGGCCATGTTTACATGTAATAAATCAGATTTTGCATTGATATATGACAATTGATCAATCACTTCATTCCGGAATCAAAACGATCTTCATCTGTGTGGACTGCAGCCGGTGAACAGCATCCGAAGCGTCCAAAGGTACACCAGTCAGCTGGGAAGGTTATGGTTTCAGTATACATCTCCAAAAGGGAGAGACAATCAACAGCGAATACTACATAAAGTTAAATAACGGTAACGATAGTTAAATTGTCTTGGTCATCCACCATATAGTCCAGATCTGGCTTCCAGTGACTACTGATCTCAAAAAAATGTTCGTCGGGAAGAAATTCAGCTGAAATGAAGAAGAAATAGCTGAAATTGAAGGAGATTTCAATCCATGTTTTATTTTTATGCAACATCCAGGTCTTATGTAGATTCGTCTTCCTTTTACAGCTACTAAATTTGTCGTAAAACATACCCTTTACATAAAATGGTAGTGGTTGTTAGATGTTTTCGTTGAAGAGATCGAAATTTTGTGAAGATATCGAATTTCACGAAACACCCAATTCAATGTAGTGTAAAATTCGAACTGTCGACACGACGGGCGGTCTCCGAATGAAATAGAAAATTATAAGGCGAAGCAATCGATGTTTATAGGCTTCATTAACTGACAGTTAGTTGACTTTTAACATCTGGAGATATTCGAGAAGTACCAGCGGGATATCCGGACATCAGAATCTTTAAATAAACACGCACTTTGGTTTATTTCAAGAAAGTATTCGCGAAAATTGTAGTTTCACACTTGAAATTCGCGAACTATTACATGATTTTTCACGATAATTAAATATACGGAGTTCAATAAATTAATAAACCAGACAATAAATTGAGTGAAAAATTAATTTCTGTTTAGAATAGTTAAAAAATGCAATAAACTATTTTAAAAAGACTAGCTTGTAGTTATACGATTAGAAATAGATTTTTTAACCTTTTTAAGCTTATTCTATTAAGGAACAATCAATATTTCATTAAAACGTACGGTGTTCATACCAAATTAAAAAATTGAGAATAATGAAGAAACGATTGTCCAATTTCGAAATATAAAAACCGTTATTTGAACGTTATATCATTCTAAAGAAAAAAAAAACATTTAACCCTCAACTATAATTTCTCGTAAGCAAAATCCTGTTTTTTAGTTAAGGCTGCTTGAGATGATGCAATACAACGTGCAATACATAGAAATTGCATGTTTTGCAACAACATTTAACCCTCAACTATAATTTCTCGTGAACCAAATAATGTTTTTTAGTTAAGGCTGCTTGAGATGATGCAATACAACGTGCAATACATAGAAATTGCATGTTTTGCAACAACATTTAACCCTCAACTATAATTTCTCGTGAACCAAATAATGTTTTTTAGTTAAGGCTGCTTGAGATGATGCAATACAACGTGCAATACATAGAAATTGCATGTTTTGCAACAACATTTAACCCTCAACTATAATTTCTCGTGAACCAAATAATGTTTTTTAGTTAAGGCTGCTTGAGATGATGCAATACAACGTGCAATACATAGAAATTGCATGTTTTGCAACAACATTTAACCCTCAACTATAATTTCTCGTAAACCAAATAATGTTTTTTAGTTAAGGCTGCTTGAGATGATGCAATACAATGTGCAATACATAGAAATTGCATGTTTTGTTACAACATTTAACCCTCAACTATAATTTCTGGTAAGCATCATCCTGTTTTTTAGTTAAGGCTGCTTGACATGATGCAATACAACGTGCAATACATAGAAATGGCATGTTTTGCAACAACATTTAACCCTCAACTATAATTTCTCGTGAACCAAATAATGTTTTTTAGTTAAGGCTGCTTGAGATGATGCAATACAACGTGCAATACATAGAAATTGCATGTTTTGCAACAACATTTAACACTCAACTATAATTTCTCGTAAACCAAATAATGTTTTTTAGTTAAGGCTGCTAGAGATGATGTAATACATAGAAATTGCATGTTTTGCAACAACATTTAACCCTCAACTATAATTTCTCGTAAGCAAAATCCTGTTTTTTAGTTAAGGCTGCTTGAGATGATGCAATACAACGTGCAATACATAGAAATTGCATGTTTTGCAACAACATTTAACCCTCAACTATAATTTCTCGTGAACCAAATAATGTTTTTTAGTTAAGGCTGCTTGAGATGATGCAATACAACGTGCAATACATAGAAATTGCATGTTTTGCAACAACATTTAACACTCAACTATAATTTCTCGTAAACCAAATAATGTTTTTTAGTTAAGGCTGCTAGAGATGATGTAATACATAGAAATTGCATGTTTTGCAACAACATTTAACCCTCAACTATAATTTCTCGTAAGCAAAATCCTGTTTTTTAGTTAAGGCTGCTTGAGATGATGCAATACAACGTGCAATACATAGAAATTGCATGTTTTGCAACAACATTTAACACTCAACTATAATTTCTCGTAAACCAAATAATGTTTTTTAGTTAAGGCTGCTAGAGATGATGTAATACATAGAAATTGCATGTTTTGCAACAACATTTAACCCTCAACTATAATTTCTCGTAAGCAAAATCCTGTTTTTTAGTTAAGGCTGCTTGAGATGATGCAATAAAACGTGCAATACACAGAAATTGCATGTTTTGTTACAACATTTAACCCTCAACTATAATTTCTCGTAAGCAAAATCCTGTTTTTCAGTTAAGACTGCTTGAGATGATGCAATAAAACGTGCAATACACAGAAATTGCATGTGTTGCAACAACATTTAACCCTCAACTATAATTTCTCGTAAGCAAAATCCTGTTTTTTAGTTAAGGCTGCTTGAGATGATGCAATAAAACGTGCAATACACAGAAAGTGCATGTTTTGTTACAACATTTAACCCTCAACTATAATATCTCGTAAGGAAAATCCTGTTTTTCAGTTAAGGCTGCTTGAGATGATGCAATAAAACGTGCAATACACAGAAATTGCATGTTTTGTTACAACATTTAACCCTCAACTATGATTTCTGGTAAGCAAAATCCTGTTTTTCAGTTAAGGCTGCTTGAGATGATGCAATAAAACGTGCAATACACAGAAAGTGCATGTTTTGTTACAACATTTAACCCTCAACTATAATATCTCGTAAGCAAAATCCTGTTTTTTAGTTAGGGCTGCTTGAGATGATGCAATAAAACGTGCAATACACAGAAAGTGCATGTTTTGTTACAACATTTAACCCTCAACTATAATGTCTCGTAAGGAAAATCCTGTTTTTCAGTTAAGGCTGCTTGAGATGATGCAATAAAACGTGCAATACACAGAAATTGCATGTTTTGTTACAACATTTAACCCTCAACTATAATTTCTGGTAAGCAAAATCCTGTTTATTAGTTAAGGCTGCTTGACATGATGCAATAAAACGTGCAATACACAGAAATTGCATGTTTTGTTACAACATTTAACCCTCAACTATAATTTCTCGTAAGCAAAATCCTGTTTTTCAGTTAAGGCTGCTTGAGATGATGCAATAAAACGTGCAATACACAGAAATTGCATGTTTTGTTACAACATTTAACCCTCACCTATAATTTCTGGTAAGCAAAATTCTGTTTTTTAGTTAAGGCTGCTTGACATGATGCAATACAACGTGCAATACATAGAAATTGCATGTTTTGTTACAACATTTAACCCTCAACTATAATTTCTCGTAAGGAAAATCCTGTTTTTCAGTTAAGGCTGCTTGAGATGATGCAATAAAACGTGCAATACACAGAAATTGCATGTTTTGTTACAACATTTAACCCTCAACTATAATTTCTCGTAAGGAAAATCCTGTTTTTCAGTTAAGGCTGCTGGACATGATGCAATAAAACGTGCAATACACAGAAATTGCATGTGTTGCAACAACATTTAACCCTCAACTATAATTTCTCGTAAGCAAAATCCTGTTTATAGTTAAGGCTGCTTGAGATGATGCAATACAACTTGCAATACATAGAAATTGCATGTTTTGCAACAACATTTAACTCTCAACTATAATTTCTCGTAAGCAAAATCCTGTTTTTCAGATAAGGCTGCTTGAGATGATGCAATAAAAAGTGCAATACACAGAAAATGCATGTTTTGTTACAACATTTAACCCTCAACTATAATTTCTGGTAAGCAAAATCCTGTTTATTAGTTAAGGCTGCTTGACATGATGCAATAAAACGTGCAATACACAGATATTGCATGTTTTGTTACAACATTTAACCCTCAACTATAATTTCTCGTAAGCAAAATCCTGTTTTTCAGTTAAGGCTGCTTGAGATGATGCAATAAAACGTGCAATACACAGAAATTGCATGTTTTGTTACAACATTTAACCCTCACCTATAATTTCTGGTAAGCAAAATTCTGTTTTTTAGTTAAGGCTGCTTGACATGATGCAATACAACGTGCAATACATAGAAATTGCATGTTTTGTTACAACATTTAACCCTCAACTATAATTTCTCGTAAGCAAAATCCTGTTTTTTAGTTAAGGCTGCTTGAGATGATGCAATAAAAAGTGCAATACACAGAAAATGCATGTTTTGTTACAACATTTAACCCTCAACTATAATTTCTGGTAAGCAAAATCCTGTTTATTAATTAAGGCTGCTTGACATGATGCAATAAAACGTGCAATACACAGAAATTGCATGTTTTGTTACAACATTTAACCCTCAACTATAATTTCTGGTAAGCAAAATCCTGTTTATTAGTTAAGGCTGCTTGACATGATGCAATAAAACGTGCAATACACAGAAATTGCATGTTTTGTTACAACATTTAACCCTCAACTATAATTTCTCGTAAGCAAAATCCTGTTTTTCAGTTAAGGCTGCTTGAGATGATGCAATAAAACGTGCAATACACAGAAATTGCATGTTTTGTTACAACATTTAACCCTCAACTATAATTTCTCGTAAGGAAAATCCTGTTTTTCAGTTAAGGCTGCTGGACATGATGCAATAAAACGTGCAATACACAGAAATTGCATGTGTTGCAACAACATTTAACCCTCAACTATAATTTCTCGTAAGCAAAATCCTGTTTATAGTTAAGGCTGCTTGAGATGATGCAATACAACTTGCAATACATAGAAATTGCATGTTTTGCAACAACATTTAACTCTCAACTATAATTTCTCGTAAGCAAAATCCTGTTTTTCAGATAAGGCTGCTTGAGATGATGCAATAAAACGTGCAATACACAGATATTGCATGTTTTGTTACAACTTTTAACCCTCAACTATAATTTCTGGTAAGCAAAATCCTGTTTTTTAGTTAAGGCTGCTTGACATGATGCAATAAAACGTGCAATACACAGAAATTGCATGTGTTGCAGCAACATTTAACCCTCAACTATAATTTCTCGTAAGCAAAATCCTGTTTTTTAGTTAAGGCTGCTTGAGATGATGCAATACAACGTGCAATACATAGAAATTGCATGTTTTGCAACAACATTTAACCGTCAACTATAATTTCTCGTAAGCAAAATCCTGTTTTTTAGATAAGGCTGCTTGAGATGATGCAATACAACGTGCAATACATAGAAATTGCATGTTTTGCAACAACATTTAACCCTCAACTATAATTTCTCGTGAACCAAATAATGTTTTTTAGTTAAGGCTGCTTGAGATGATGCAATACAACGTGCAATACATAGAAATTGCATGTTTTGCAACAACATTTAACCCTCAACTATAATTTCTCGTAAGCAAAATACTGTTTTTTAGTTAAGGCTGCTTGAGATTATGCAATACACAGAAATTGCATGTTTTGTTACAACATTTCACCCTCAACTATAATTTCTCGTGAGCAAAATTCTGTTTTTTAGTCAAGGCTGCTTGAGATGATGCAATACAACGTGCAATACATAGAAATTGCAAGTTTTGCAACAATATTTAACCCTCAACTATAATTTCTCGTAAGCAAAATTCTGTTTTTTAGTTAAGGCTGCTTGAGATGATGCAATACAACGTGCAATACATAGAAATTGCATGTTTTGCAACAACATTTAACCCTCAACTATAATTTCTCGTAAGCAAAATACTGTTTTTTAGTTAACGCTGCTTGAGATGATGCAATACACAGAAATTGCATGTTTTGTTACAACATTTAACCCTCAACTATAATTTCTCGTAAGCAAAATACTGTTTTTTAGTTAAGGCTGCTTAAGATGATGCAATACAACGTGCAATACATAGAAATTGCAAGTTTTGCAACAATATTTAACCCTCAACTATAATTTCTCGTAAGCAAAATACTGTTTTTTAGTTAAGGCTGCTTAAGATGATGCAATACAACGTGCAATACATAGAAATTGCATGTTTTGCAACAACATTTAACCCTCAACTATAATTTCTCGTGAGCAAAATCCTGTTTTTTAGTTAAGGCTGCTTGACATGATGCAATACAACGTGCAATACATAGAAGACGCAATATTTCTTGATAAAAAGCATGCGCAGACGAAGTTCACCTTATTGTTCCATATACAATTGCAACTCTATCGATTTTTCATTGCGTACAAATTGCAATTCTAGAGATAAATCTAGTTACTTTTATTTTGACAACCAACCTGTCCATCAAACTTCCGAAAGCAAAGCAGCAACAGATATAATTATTGACAGTTATCCACGTTAATAACTTACTTTGTTCTATTATCAACATTTTCAAACCTGTCACGAAATATTGAACAAAAATTGAGGTTAGGAATTGCTCTGACTAGTGGAATTTTCGTTAGTGGCAGCCATGATGCAATAACAAGAGACTTGCTCGACCTTGTCAACCGTCCTTTATCTAATTAATGTCAGTCAGATATTTTAGTCAGTTTATATTTCAATTAAAGCATCTTTTCTGATCAATATAAGTATATAAGTATATATATATATATACCTAAAAGGGATTATATCGATTCTATAATAGAAAAGAAAATAGATTCGTAAATTGTCAAAATGCCTTCCAGATACAAATTGATTGACGGGAAAGATAATACTAGACATGTGAGATGTGTGGCTTCCGTAGAGACTGTAATAACAAAGGGGATGAAGTGGTAGGATAAAATTGATGGCAATTTTTAGGGAAGACGCGTAGATAGATAGAAGGGGGAGAATCCATAAGAAGAACCGAAGTTAATCCAATTTCTAAGACTACCGCCGACAAAACCGCCCTTAACGATTTTTCTTTTGCTACTGTGTTACGTTCGGATTCATACAGGGTGAAATTTTACACCCTAAACTTTATATTTATTAATCAGTATCAAAATTATAAACCGCTTGTACAAACAACTGCATTTGCAATCCGTTAGCTTTTCACTTGTTTCAATAGAATAGTTAAAATGTTTTTTTCTTTTTCCCAATAATTCAAATCCAACATTTGATTATGCCCATTCGTGTGAATTAGATCAGCAAGCAGACCTTCGAAGGTATCAAGGTCGAATCTAAAGCAAACCACCACGAACTAACCATGCAGCTACCAAGGAAATGGGCAACAGTTTTTGGGAGGTTACCAGTTTTCAAACTCGTCGCCTTGCATACGATTATCACCCACCCCGTATGATGATTTTTTTAAATCAGATTTGACAAAATTTTTGTCGAAGGAAATACCACCACGGATCATAAATCCATTTGGTGAAACGGAAGTTGAGTATTTGATGTTACAAAGGGGAGTTTTTCGAGTGTAAAGTGACATTTCAAAAATTTTGGATACAGGTATAAATATCAAGGACTATAGGGAGTTTCTTGATTGATAATTACCTGTCAATCCATCAAGCATATCTTCATCATTAAGATTGTATTTTTTTTGTAATTATCATTGTAGAAATTTGAACAGAAGAACTAAAAAACTTTCAAACTATCGTAAATTATTAATTTACGATATAAAAATCGATTTGTTTCATTTTTTTTTCACATAATATTAAATTTAATTCATACACAAGATATTATTTGTTTTTACAACTCCGAATGAGGAGTTTCCTAAATAAAATTCGTCATTTTTGATATTCACTCCTAGCACAATCAATTAAAATCTAATTGAAAATATGTTTAATCGATTTTATCCTGAAATAATTAACAACAACTCAAATTTCCATAGATAAATCAAGGTCCATTGGATCAAACATTTTGTTGTCTATGAAATAAAATAGTTTGGGAATCAATGGTCGAAGTTATATTTTTTGAGGAAGCGAAATATTCACAAAAATTATTTATTTTATATTGAGTAATATTTCTAAACGTCGTTGATGTTAATTTGTATGGAAATAAAAGTTTTGATGTTACAACGAAATCTGATTTGTAGTCCGGTCAAATTAGACGAAAAAATAAGGTAAAATAAACTTCCATTAAGCTGAAAATCAGTAAAATTGATTAAAATACAATTGAAAATAAAATTTGAATGTTCCCCATCATTTCCGTGTATGAAAATTTTTTTATTCAAGGTCAAAGGTAAAAAAATGCGATTTTCTGTAGAACGATGAGTTTTATCAAAAATGTACTTCAGACAAAAATTGTAGATCATAAAATTATTTACAAAAAACGTATTAATATTTTTTTTTCTACGAACCACCATTTCCGAGATATAACGATTCAAAAAAATGTAAAAGTTGTTTCAGATTTAATGGCTATAATGATTACACGAGAAATACCAACGTTGTCCACCAATATCGTCAAACTTTACAACATCCTCGTCAATTGATAATTTATTTCGTAAACTTAAGATAGTTCCCACCAGAAAAATTTACTGCTGAAAATGTATTGGTGAAATCATCGAATACAACTTTTACAACGTTTTGAATCGTTATATCTCAGAAACGCTGACTCGTAGCTAAAAAAGTATTGACCCGTTTTTTGTAGATAATTTTATGATCTATAATCTTTATGTGAGGTATTTTTATCATAAAACTTACCGTTTTATTAAAAATTGCGAAAAACTTATTTTTTTGACATTTGACTTTGAATTAAAATTTTTTCCAAACACAGAAATGATGAGGAACATTCGAATTCTATGTTCAATTGTATATCAAACAATATTCAGCTTGATAGGAATTTATGTCTAAATTGACCGGACTATAAATTATACAAATTTTTTAACCATTATATCTCAGAAACGGTGTCTCGTAGAAAAAAAAGTATAGATACGTTTTTTGTAGATAATTTTATGATCTACAATTTTTGTCTGTGATAATTTTATCATAAAACTCACCGTTTTATTAAAAATTGCGAAAAACTTGTTTTTTTTGACATTTCACTTTAGATTAAAATTTTTCCAAACACAGAAATGATGGGAACATTCGAATTCTATGTTCAATTGTATTTCAAACAATTTTCAGCTTGATAGGAATTATAAGTCTAAATTGACCGGACTATAAATTATACAAATTTTTTAACCATTATATCTCAGAAACGGTGTCTCGTAGAAAAAAAAGTATAGATACGTTTTTTGTAGATGATTTTATGATCTACAATTTTTGTCTAAGGTATTTTTATGATAAAACTCACCGTTTTATTAAAATTGCGAAAAATCTATTTTTTTGACATTTGACTTTGAATTAAAATTTTTTCCAAACACAGAAATGATGAGGAACATTCGAATTCTATGTTCAATTGTATATCAAACAATATTCAGCTTGATAGGAATTATATGTCTAAATTGACCGGACTATAAATTTTACAAATTTTTTAACCATTATATCTCAGAAACGGCGACTCGTAGAAAAAAAAGTATGGATACGTTTTTTGTAGATAATTTCATGATCTACAATTTTTGTCTGTGATAATTTTATCATAAAACTCACCGTTTTATTAAAAATTGCGAAAAACTTGTTTTTTTTGACATTTCACTTTAGATTAAAATTTTTCCAAACACAGAAATGATGGGAACATTCGAATTCTATGTTCAATTGTATTTCAAACAATTTTCAGCTTGATAGGAATTATAAGTCTAAATTGACCGGACTATAAATTATACAAATTTTTTAACCATTATATCTCAGAAACGGTGTCTCGTAGAAAAAAAAGTATAGATACGTTTTTTGTAGATGATTTTATGATCTACAATTTTTGTCTAAGGTATTTTTATGATAAAACTCACCGTTTTATTAAAATTGCGAAAAATCTATTTTTTTGACATTTGACTTTGAATTAAAATTTTTTCCAAACACAGAAATGATGAGGAACATTCGAATTCTATGTTCAATTGTATATCAAACAATATTCAGCTTGATAGGAATTATATGTCTAAATTGACCGGACTATAAATTTTACAAATTTTTTAACCATTATATCTCAGAAACGGCGACTCATAGAAAAAAAAGTATAGATACGTTTTTTGTAGATAATTTTATGATCTATAATTTTTATCTGAGCTAATTTTATCATAAAACTCACCGTTTTATTAAAAATTGCGAAAAACTTGTTTTTTTGACATTTCACTTTAAATTAAAATTTTTTCCAAACACAGAAATGATGGGAACATTCGAATTCTATGTTCAATTGTATTTCAAACAATTTTCAGCTTGATAGGAATTATAAGTCTAAATTGACCGGACTATAAATTATACAAATTTTTTAACCATTATATCTCAGAAACGGCAACTCGTAGAAAAAAAGTATAGATACGTTTTTTGTAGATGATTTTATGATCTACAATTTTTGTCTAAGGTATTTTTATGATAAAACTCACCGTTTTATTAAAATTGCGAAAAATCTATTTTTTTGACATTTGACTTTGAATTAAAATTTTTTCCAAACACAGAAATGATGGGGAACATATAAATTCTACGTTCAAATGTATTTTAAGCAATTTTCAGCTTGATGGGAATTTATGTAACTTTAAATGTCTAAATTGACCGGACTATAAATTTTACAAATATTTTAATCGTTATATCTCAGAAACGGTGACTCGTGGAAAAAAATGTATTGATACGTTTTTTGTAAATAATTTTATGATCTACAATTTTTGTCTTAGGTATTTTTATCATAAAACTCACCGTTTTGTTGAAAATTGCGAAAAAGTTATTTCTTTGACGTTTGACCTTACATAAAAATATTTCTATTTACATAAATGATGATTAAATTTCATTTACAATTGTATTTTAACTTTTTATTCAATTTATGTAATTTCGATTGTCTAAATTGACCGGATTATTGTTAATTTTCTGTTTTTTTAATTGTTAATTGAACTTTACTGTGAATATCGCATATTGCAAATATCATATTACGTATAAAAGAGAATTTAATATAAATAAAAACGTATTTAAAGATCTCACCTTGATTAAGAATCTTCGTATTATCCTTTAAAATCGATTCGTCATAATATTAAAATTGAACAGTCGATATTCAAAACACATTTTATATAAGTAAGTATAAACTAACGCGTCGAACTGAACCTCACGACATTTTAAACAATATTAAAATGATCAAGAGGGATATCGACGACAGTAAAAAACATTAAAAATAAAACGGACGTTCCTTAGAATAATTTTAACCACGAGGGGGTTAGTAAAATATCGATATAATATAAATTTCTTTTGGCGTAATTTACAAAGAAAAAAAAATAACGGTAGGCGTCGGAGAGGCGTCGACGTTCGTATCTAACAAAGCACTGTCGTGATGGTGCCGCAGCGAAAATAGGCGGAGTTTTATCGGAATCAGATGACGATTGGTGGGGTGTTTTGAAGGCGGTACTGAAATCGCGCATATGACCGGCGTTAATATCGGCTGGATACCCCTGCCCGAGCGAGAGGTCTGTTTTCACTAGTAACATTGCGTCTCGGCAAGAAGCAACATACCCTGTTTTTACTTAATCTCTGTGTAAACCACCCTATGTTGTGTATCAAAATATTAAGTGAGCTCGGGAAGATTGATTGGGCATGAAAACGGAAAACGTTAAAATAACAAAACGACGAGTGTTTTCCTTTTAGAAAACTTCTCGCCGACAAACTAAACCCGAGTTTTGTTTATTTTCCCTTTCGTGTTTATACAATCACGATGCATACCATATTCACCGAACACCAGACGGCATACAATCGATACGGCAGCGGTTACGGTACCGCATCAGCGGCAATCGCCGCCTCCAATCCGTACGCGTACGAACAATATTCTCGGTACGGTTATCCGTCTCCGTGGCACCATCAACAACATCCCCTCAGCACCGCCAAGGATATGGTGAAACCCCCTTACAGCTACATCGCCCTCATCGCCATGGCCATACAGAACGCCCAAGATAAAAAGATAACCTTGAACGGCATTTACCAATTTATAATGGAACGGTTCCCTTATTACAGGGAAAACAAACAGGGCTGGCAGAATTCGATAAGGCACAATTTGAGTTTGAACGAGTGTTTCGTCAAAGTGCCCAGGGACGATAAGAAACCGGGCAAAGGTAGTTATTGGACTCTGGATCCGGATTCTTACAATATGTTCGATAACGGTTCGTATTTGAGACGACGCCGACGGTTCAAGAAGAAAGACGCTCTGCGCGAAAAAGAAGAACAGATTAAACGGCAACAGATGCAACCGGATTCTCCGGTCGATAAACGGGAAGACAACAAACCTTTGGATGATATTAAATTGGGTAAATTGGAATGTAAACCTAAAAGGGAACCGAATACTGAGTTGGGGCATTGTATGAATAGCAAATACGGCGATCCTAAATCTGTGATAGTTCATCAAGATCATATTATGAACGATGTTGCGGTTAGTCTGCAGGGTATGGACGGTGCGGCGGCTTTTAGTGTTGACAGTTTGATGACGAGTAGAGATCAAGGGATTAGTTATACGAATCCGGCGAGGTTACATTCTTCCGGAGGTGAGTTTATATAAGTACTTAATTCGTAAAACAATGTGGTTTTGATGGAGAGGAGGTTGTAGATACTAAGTAGGTCTAAATACTCTAGTTTATTTTCGAGACTTTGTTTTAAATCGATATATAAAAGTTGTTAGATACTTTTAAGTAGAACGCGATATTTTAGCTAAAATTTCTTTTACAATTGTTATTTCTTTATAAAAATTAAAATGGATATTTTGTAGTGGATACTGCAGGTACGATATTTACCGTAAACTTTGAGGTTATAAACAAATTTCATGTCATGTTTAAAAAAAAAAAACTGAACCTAATGTTGGAATTTAATCTTTTATTTGTGAATCACCCTGTATTAAAGTTTTTGCTGTATTTTCACCGAATATTCTGACAAAAATTCGTTATTAAGAAGCATCGTTTGATAAAACAATAACAAAGTTGAAAGAACGAAAATTATTGATTATTTTCTTTAAATTTGGGAATATTTAGGAATATTCATAAATTACGAAATAATTAATCATGTTTCTAAATATTCACGATAAACTTTGGAGTTATAAATAAATTTTTATGTCATTTTTCCAAAAAAAAAAAAAACCGAACCTAGTGTTGGAATTTAATCTTTTATTTGTGAATCACCCTGTATTAAAGTTTTTGCTGTATTTTCACCGAATATTCTGACAAAAATTCGTAATTAAAAAGCATCATGTGATAAAACAATAACAAAGTTGAAAAGAAATGGTTTTTAAAAACGAAAATTTTTGATTATTTTCTTTAAATTTGGGAATATTTAGGAATATTCATAAACTACGAAATAATTAATCATATTTCTAAATATTCACGATAAACTTTGGGGTTATAAATAAATTTTTATGTCATTTTTCCAAAAAAAAACTGAACCTAGTGTTGGAATTTAATCTTTTATTTGTGAATCACCCTGTATTAAAGTTTTTGCTGTATTTTCACCGAATATTCAGACAAAAATTCGTAATTAAAAGGCATTGTTTGGTAAAACGAAAACAAAGTTAAAAAGAAATAGTTTTAAATAACGAAAATTTTTGATTATTTCTTTTAAATTTGGGAATATTTGGGAAGATTTATAAATTACGAAATAATTAATCATGTTTCTAAATATTCACGATAAACTTTGGGGTTATAATTAAATTTTTATGTCATTTTTCCAAAAAAAAACTGAACCTAGTGTTGGAATTTAATCTTTTATTTGTGAATCACCCTGTATTAAGGTTTTTGCTGTATTTTCAACGAATATTCTGACAAAAATTCATTATTAAGAAGCATCGTTTGATAAAACAATAACAAAGTTGAAAAAACGAAAATTATTGATTATTTTCTTTAAATTTGGGAATATTTAGGAATATTCATAAATTACGAAATAATTAATCATGTTTCTAAATATTCACGATAAACTTTGGAGTTATAAATAAATTTTTATGTCATTTTTCCAAAAAAAAAAAAAACTGAACCTAGTGTTGGAATTTAATCTTTTATTTGTGAATCACCCTGTATTAAGGTTTTTGCTGTATTTTCACCGAATATTCTGACAAAAATTCGTAATTAAAAAGCATCGTGTGATAAAACAATAACAAAGTTGAAAAGAAATGGTTTTTAAAAACGAAAATTTTTGATTATTTTCTTTAAATTTGGGAATATTTAGGAATATTCATAAACTACGAAATAATTAATCATGTTTCTAAATATTCACGATAAACTTTGGGGTTATAAATAAATTTTTATGTCATTTTTCCAAAAAAAAAACTGAACCTAGTGTTGGAATTTAATCTTTTATTTGTGAATCACCCTGTATTAAGGTTTTTGCTGTATTTTCACCGAATATTTTGACAAAAATTCGTAATTAAAAAGCATCGTGTGATAAAACAATAACAAAGTTGAAAAGAAATGGTTTTTAAAAACGAAAATTTTTGATTATTTTCTTTAAATTTGGGAATATTTAGGAATATTCATAAACTACGAAATAATTAATCATGTTTCTAAATATTCACGATAAACTTTGGGGTTATAAATAAATTTTTATGTAATTTTTCCAAAAAAAAACTGAACCTAGTGTTGGAATTTAATCTTTTATTTGTGAATCACCCTGTATTAAAGTTTTTGCTGTATTTTCACCGAATATTCAGACAAAAATTCGTAATTAAAAGGCATTGTTTGGTAAAACGAAAACAAAGTTAAAAAGAAATAGTTTTAAATAACGAAAATTTTTGATTATTTCTTTTAAATTTGGGAATATTTGGGAAGATTTATAAATTACGAAATAATTAATCATGTTTCTAAATATTCACGATAAACTTTGGGGTTATAATTAAATTTTTATGTCATTTTTCCAAAAAAAAACTGAACCTAGTGTTGGAATTTAATCTTTTATTTGTGAATCACCCTGTATTAAGGTTTTTGCTGTATTTTCACCGAATATTCTGACAAAAATTCGTAATTAAAAAGCATCGTTTGATAAAACAATAACAAAGTTGAAAAGAAATGGTTTTTAAAAACGAAAATTTTTGATTATTTTCTTTAAATTTGGGAATATTTAGGAATATTCATAAACTACGAAATAATTAATCATGTTTCTAAATATTCACGATAAACTTTGGAGTTATAAATAAATTTTTATGTCATTTTTCCAAAAAAAAAAAAACTGAACCTAGTGTTGGAATTTAATCTTTTATTTGTGAATCACCCTGTATTAAGGTTTTTGCTGTATTTTCACCGAATATTCTGACAAAAATTCGTAATTAAAAAGCATCATGTGATAAAACAATAACAAAGTTGAAAAGAAATGGTTTTTAAAAACGAAAATTTTTGATTATTTTCTTTAAATTTGGGAATATTTAGGAATATTCATAAACTACGAAATAATTAATCATGTTTCTAAATATTCACGATAAACTTTGGGGTTATAAATAAATTTTTATGTCATTTTTCCAAAAAAAAAACTGAACCTAGTGTTGGAATTTAATCTTTTATTTGTGAATCACCCTGTATTAAGGTTTTTGCTGTATTTTCACTGAATATTCTGACAAAAATTCGTAATTAAAAGGCATTGTTTGGTAAAACGAAAACAAAGTTAAAAAGAAATAGTTTTAAATAACGAAAATTTTTGATTATTTCTTTTAAATTTGGGAATATTTGGGAAGATTTATAAATTACGAAATAATTAATCATGTTTCTAAATATTCACGATAAACTTTGGGGTTATAATTAAATTTTTATGTCATTTTTTCAAAAAAAAACTGAACCTAGTGTTGGAATTTAATCTTTTATTTGTGAATCACCCTGTATTAAGGTTTTTGCTGTATTTTCAACGAATATTCTGACAAAAATTCATTATTAAGAAGCATCGTTTGATAAAACAATAACAAAGTTGAAAAAACGAAAATTATTGATTATTTTCTTTAAATTTGGGAATATTTAGGAATATTCATAAATTACGAAATAATTAATCATGTTTCTAAATATTCACGATAAACTTTGGAGTTATAAATAAATTTTTATGTCATTTTTCCAAAAAAAAAAAAACTGAACCTAGTGTTGGAATTTAATCTTTTATTTGTGAATCACCCTGTATTAAGGTTTTTGCTGTATTTTCAACGAATATTCTGACAAAAATTCATTATTAAGAAGCATCGTTTGATAAAACAATAACAAAGTTGAAAAAACGATAATTATTGATTATTTTCTTTAAATTTGGGAATATTTAGGAATATTCATAAATTACGAAATAATTAATCATGTTTCTAAATATTCACGATAAACTTTGGAGTTATAAATAAATTTTTATGTCATTTTTCCAAAAAAAAAAAAACTGAACCTAGTGTTGGAATTTAATCTTTTATTTGTGAATCACCCTGTATTAAGGTTTTTGCTGTATTTTCACCGAATATTCTGACAAAAATTCGTAATTAAAAAGCATCGTGTGATAAAACAATAACAAAGTTGAAAAGAAATGGTTTTTAAAAACGAAAATTTTTGATTATTTTCTTTAAATTTGGGAATATTTAGGAATATTCATAAACTACGAAATAATTAATCATGTTTCTAAATATTCACGATAAACTTTGGGGTTATAAATAAATTTTTATGTCATTTTTCCAAAAAAAAACTGAACCTAGTGTTGGAATTTAATCTTTTATTTGTGAATCACCCTGTATTAAAGTTTTTGCTGTATTTTCACCGAATATTCAGACAAAAATTCGTAATTAAAAGGCATTGTTTGGTAAAACGAAAACAAAGTTAAAAAGAAATAGTTTTAAATAACGAAAATTTTTGATTATTTCTTTTAAATTTGGGAATATTTGGGAAGATTTATAAATTACGAAATAATTAATCATGTTTCTAAATATTCACGATAAACTTTGGGGTTATAATTAAATTTTTATGTCATTTTTCCAAAAAAAAACTGAACCTAGTGTTGGAATTTAATCTTTTATTTGTGAATCACCCTGTATTAAGGTTTTTGCTGTATTTTCAACGAATATTCTGACAAAAATTCATTATTAAGAAGCATCGTTTGATAAAACAATAACAAAGTTGAAAAAACGAAAATTATTGATTATTTTCTTTAAATTTGGGAATATTTAGGAATATTCATAAATTACGAAATAATTAATCATGTTTCTAAATATTCACGATAAACTTTGGAGTTATAAATAAATTTTTATGTCATTTTTCCAAAAAAAAAAAACTGAACCTAGTGTTGGAATTTAATCTTTTATTTGTGAATCACCCTGTATTAAGGTTTTTGCTGTATTTTCAACGAATATTCTGACAAAAATTCGTAATTAAAAGCATCGTGTGATAAAACAATAACAAAGTTGAAAAGAAATGGTTTTTAAAAACGAAAATTTTTGATTATTTTCTTTAAATTTGGGAATATTTAAGAATATTCATAAATTACGAAATAATTAATCATGTTTCTAAATATTCACGATAAACTTTGGAGTTATAAATAAATTTTTATGTCATTTTTCCAAAAAAAAAAAAACTGAACCTAGTGTTGGAATTTAATCTTTTATTTGTGAATCACCCTGTATTAAGGTTTTTGCTGTATTTTCAACGAATATTCTGACAAAAATTCGTAATTAAAAGCATCGTGTGATAAAACAATAACAAAGTTGAAAAGAAATGGTTTTTAAAAACGAAAATTTTTGATTATTTTCTTTAAATTTGGGAATATTTAAGAATATTCATAAATTACGAAATAATTAATCATGTTTCTAAATATTCACGATAAACTTTGGAGTTATAAATAAATTTTTATGTCATTTTTCCAAAAAAAAAAAAACTGAACCTAGTGTTGGAATTTAATCTTTTATTTGTGAATCACCCTGTATTAAGGTTTTTGCTGTATTTTCACCGAATATTCTGACAAAAATTCGTAATTAAAAAGCATCGTGTGATAAAACAATAACAAAGTTGAAAAGAAATGGTTTTTAAAAACGAAAATTTTTGATTATTTTCTTTAAATTTGGGAATATTTAGGAATATTCATAAACTACGAAATAATTAATCATGTTTCTAAATATTCACGATAAACTTTGGGGTTATAAATAAATTTTTATGTCATTTTTCCAAAAAAAAACTGAACCTAGTGTTGGAATTTAATCTTTTATTTGTGAATCACCCTGTATTAAAGTTTTTGCTGTATTTTCACCGAATATTCAGACAAAAATTCGTAATTAAAAGGCATTGTTTGGTAAAACGAAAACAAAGTTAAAAAGAAATAGTTTTAAATAACGAAAATTTTTGATTATTTCTTTTAAATTTGGGAATATTTGGGAAGATTTATAAATTACGAAATAATTAATCATGTTTCTAAATATTCACGATAAACTTTGGGGTTATAATTAAATTTTTATGTCATTTTTCCAAAAAAAAACTGAACCTAGTGTTGGAATTTAATCTTTTATTTGTGAATCACCCTGTATTAAGGTTTTTGCTGTATTTTCAACGAATATTCTGACAAAAATTCATTATTAAGAAGCATCGTTTGATAAAACAATAACAAAGTTGAAAAAACGAAAATTATTGATTATTTTCTTTAAATTTGGGAATATTTAGGAATATTCATAAATTACGAAATAATTAATCATGTTTCTAAATATTCACGATAAACTTTGGAGTTATAAATAAATTTTTATGTCATTTTTCCAAAAAAAAAAAACTGAACCTAGTGTTGGAATTTAATCTTTTATTTGTGAATCACCCTGTATTAAGGTTTTTGCTGTATTTTCAACGAATATTCTGACAAAAATTCGTAATTAAAAGCATCGTGTGATAAAACAATAACAAAGTTGAAAAGAAATGGTTTTTAAAAACGAAAATTTTTGATTATTTTCTTTAAATTTGGGAATATTTAAGAATATTCATAAATTACGAAATAATTAATCATGTTTCTAAATATTCACGATAAACTTTGGAGTTATAAATAAATTTTTATGTCATTTTTCCAAAAAAAAAAAACTGAACCTAGTGTTGGAATTTAATCTTTTATTTGTGAATCACCCTGTATTAAGGTTTTTGCTGTATTTTCAACGAATATTCTGACAAAAATTCGTAATTAAAAAGCATCGTGTGATAAAACAATAACAAAGTTGAAAAGAAATGGTTTTTAAAAACGAAAATTTTTGATTATTTTCTTTAAATTTGGGAATATTTAGGAATATTCATAAACTACGAAATAATTAATCATGTATCTAACTATTCACGATAAACTTTGAAGTATAAATAAATTTTCATGTCATTTTTCCAAAAAAAAACTGAACCTAGTGTTGGAATTTAATCTTTTATTTGTGAATCACCCTGTATTAAGGTTTTTGCTGTATTTTCACCGAATATTCTGACAAAAATTCGTAATTAAAAAGCATCGTGTGATAAAACAATAACAAAGTTGAAAAGAAATGGTTTTTAAAAACGAAAATTTTTGATTATTTTCTTTAAATTTGGGAATATTTAGGAATATTCATAAACTACGAAATAATTAATCATGTTTCTAAATATTCACGATAAACTTTGGGGTTATAATTAAATTTTTATGTCATTTTTCCAAAAAAAAACTGAACCTAGTGTTGGAATTTAATCTTTTATTTGTGAATCACCCTGTATTAAGGTTTTTGCTGTATTTTCACCGAATATTCTGACAAAAATTCGTAATTAAAAGGCATTGTTTGGTAAAACGAAAACAAAGTTAAAAAGAAATAGTTTTAAATAACGAAAATTTTTGATTATTTCTTTTAAATTTGGGAATATTTGGGAAGATTTATAAATTACGAAATAATTAATCATGTTTCTAAATATTCACGATAAACTTTGGGGTTATAATTAAATTTTTATGTCATTTTTCCAAAAAAAAAAACTGAACCTAGTGTTGGAATTTAATCTTTTATTTGTGAATTTGTGAATGTGTATTAAGGTTTTTGCTGTATTTTCACCGAATATTCTGACAAAAATTCGTAATTAAAAAGCATCGTGTGATAAAACAATAACAAAGTTGAAAAGAAATGGTTTTTAAAAACGAAAATTTTTGATTATTTTCTTTAAATTTGGGAATATTTAAGAATATTCATAAATTACGAAATAATTAATCATGTTTCTAAATATTCACGATAAACTTTGGAGTTATAAATAAATTTTCATGTCATTTTTCCAAAAAAAAAAAAAACTGAACCTATTGTTGGAATTTAATCTTTTATTTGTGAATCACCCTGTATTAAGGTTTTTGCTGTATTTTCACCGAATATTCTGACAAAAATTCGTAATTAAAAAGCATCGTGTGATAAAACAATAACAAAGTTGAAAAGAAATGGTTTTTAAAAACGAAAATTTTTGATTATTTTCTTTAAATTTGGGAATATTTAGGAATATTCATAAACTACGAAATAATTAATCATGTTTCTAACTATTCACGATAAACTTTGAAGTTATAAATAAATTTTCATGTCATTTTTCCAAAAAAAAACTGAACCTAGTGTTGGAATTTTATCCTTTATTTGTGAATCACCCTGTATTAAAGCTTCTGCTGTATTTTCTGAGAAAAATTCATGATTAAAAGGCATCGTTTGGTAAAACGAAAACAAAGTTAAAAATAAATGGTTTTCAAAAACGAAAATTATTGATTATTGATTATTTCCTATAAATTGGGAAATATTTAGGAATATTTATAAATTACAAAATAATTATTTATGTTTCTAAATATATGGTGGCTAAACACCCCAGATGGGGTAACGCCGCTCTTACGAGCTTTCTAGATCTTTTTTTTTCTTTGTTTCGGGGTAGATCAGTCCCCATTCTCTTCTGTTTATATCTTGTGGCACATATCCTGTCAGGCTCGTCTATCTTTCGTTTTTTCTTGCCAGTTCCACATCCCAATTCTCTTAAGGTCGTCTTTTACCTCTTGCCACCATGTAGACCTTGGTCTTCCTCTTCTTCTAGCACTTCCAGGGGTCCAATCTAATATTGAGTACGCTACTGTTTCCTCTCCTGCTCTCCATACAGTCCCAGCCATCTTGCTCTTTGTTGTTTAATTTTTCTTACTATGTCCTCTTTAATTTCTTGTGCTATTTCATGGTTCATTCTTCTTCGGTACTCATTTTCTGTTAGTTCTACTGGTCCTAATATTGTTCTTAATATTTTTCTCTCAACAATTCTTAAGTCTTCTTCTTGCTTTTTTGTCATAGTCATAGTTTCAGCAGCATACATCATGACCGGTCTAATAACTGTTTTATATATTCTCATTTTTGTACTTTTTCCTAGTATTTTGTTTTGCAGTAGTTTTTTGTTAGCGTAATATGCCCTGTTAGCTGCTGTTATTTTTTCTTTGACTTCTGCCTCTTTATTTCCGTCACTACTTAAGGTTGTTCCTAAGTACTTGAATGTATCTACTTCCTCAAAATCAAAATTTCCAATTTTTATTTTCTGTTTACCTCCTATAATACGTTTATCTAGCCTCATTATTTTTGTTTTCTTTTCATTTATTTTGAGACCCATTTTACTTCCTTCTAGTACTATTTTCTTTAGCAATTCTTCCATTGTGTTTCGACTTCTTGTGATAAGTGCTATGTCGTCTGCATATGCTACTATTTGTCCACTTCTAGTTTTTATTGTTCTCTTGTCTATTTTACGCATCACATATTCCAGTGCCAAATTGAACAGCGTCGTTGCTAAAGCATCCCCCTGTCTTACACCCTGATTTATTTCAAATTCTTCTGTGTTCCCCACTTGTGTCCTTACTGTGACTGTTGTTTTCTTCATTGCACACTGTATTAGTTTTCTTAGTTTGGGGTGTATTCCCAGTTCTTTTAGTGCCGACATGAGCTTACTTCTTTTTATCGAATCAAACGCTTGTTCAAAATCTATGAAGAGTATTTCCACTTCCATTTTATACTCATGCGCTTTCTCCATTATCTGCTTGACCGTATGGATAGCATCTATTGTAGATTTTACAGATGTAAATCCGGTTTGGTACTGTCCAATTATGGTTTTGGTTTGTTTTGAAATTCTTTTTTGTATGAGTGTTGACAGTATTTTGTATGCGGTGTTTAGCAGCGCGAGTCCCCTGTAATTCTTACATATCTGTTGATCCCCTTTTTTGTGTATAGTAATAATTTCACCAGTTTCCCAATCCTCAGGCATTTTTCCTTCGATCCATATCTTTTTGATCAATTCATATAGCCGATATTGGAGGTCAAAGCCTCCATATTTTATTAGCTCCATATTAATGCCATCTAATCCAGGTGCTTTTCCATTGCGGCTTTTATTGATTATTTCATAGATTTCCTCTCTTGTTGGTTCATCCGTATTTTCGGTTGCATTTTCTAGATCTTCTATTTGTTAATATTCTTCATCTTGGAGTACTTCTTTATCTGTAAGTATTTCCTTAAAATATTGCGTCCATGTCATTTTGTACTGGTGTTCATCTTCCGTAACTTTTCCGTTGCTATCCTTTATGCCTTTTATCTTCCCTTTATTTACCTTATTTTGTTCATTTATGCTCTTATAGAACTTCTTCGAGTTTATATTTAGATTTTCCCTTTCTATTTCCTTTATTTTGCTATCTATCCAATTTCTTTTTGCTTTTTGATTCTTTTCTTAACTCATTATATTTTTGTAAGTCCTGTTGCTTGCCAGTTTGGATCCATTTTAGTCTTGCCCCGTTTTTTTTATTTAGTATTTCATGACAATTTTTATTATACCAGCCTTTATTTGTTGTTTTTTCTTTTATTCCGACATGTTCTGCTGCTGCTTCTTTTATACAGTCTTTGATTTGTACCCACTCCGTTTGTATATCATTTGACTTTGTCTGTTCTCTTAATTTTTTTGTTAAAGTATCTCTGTATTTTTTTCTTGCATTTGTGTGGTTCAATTTTTCAATGTTCCATTTCTTTTTTTTAGCATCTCTCCTACATCTTTTAACCTTCTGCTTTATAGTTGCTGTTACTAGAAAGTGGTCCGTATCTGCGCAAGCTCCCCTAAATGTTCGGGCATCCTTTACAGAGCTTTGTTTCCTTCTTGTTATTAATATATGGTCTATTTGCGTGAATGTTTTGTTGTCCGGGGCACTCCAAGTCACTTTGTGGTGGTACGGATGCTGGAATTTGGTGCTGCTTATGACCATATTCGTACTTATAGCTAAATTGCACAATCTTGTTCCATTATCATTTGTTACATTGTGTACTGTATGTTTTCCTGCAACTTGTTTTATGTAATCTTCTTGACCTATCTGTGCGTTAAAATCACCCAGTACTATAGTTGTATCTTCTTTGGGTATTCCTTCGATTTCCTTCTCCAGATTCTCATATAGTTTTTCTTTTTCTTCTTCTTCAGCATTTTCTGTTGGTGCATACACGTTTAAGACTGATAGGTTAAAGGTGGATGCTTTTATTCGTAAATACGCTTTTCTCCCGTTTACCGCCCTAAAGTCTATTATATTGTCTTTTAGTTTTTTGCTTACTATAAAACCTGTCCCACCTTGCCCTTGCTTCTCGTTTCCTGAGTATAAGAGGGTGTACTCTTTTTTGTTTATAATTCCCTGTTCTTTCCATCTAATTTCTTGTATGGCTGCTACATTCACCTCATATTTTCTTAATTCAGCTGCTATTTCTTCCATTTTTCCCGGAGCCAGCATAGTTCTAACATTCCATGTACTAATTTTAATTTCCTTTATTTTATTTAATCTTTTATTTTTTTTATTTTTAGTTCTATTTCCCATTTTATTCTTGTTTTTTGCTATTTTCGGTATTGTTTCATTATCCTTTAGTACGTCCTTGATCTTGCCATTGTTTTCATTGCATATTTCCATATTACCATGGTTCATTAGTTTTTTTCGTCTCTTGAGATTTTATTTAAGTGCGCTGTCTCCATTCCAGGTGATCGTTCACTTGTCGTTATTTTCCCACTGTTTTTTTGGTAGGTTCCTTTCCATGTCCATCTGATCTTTTTGAAAACTATACATATCATAAACATTTCCTTCCACGTGCACCTTATCGTATTTGATATGCGCTCTTTTTCCTTCTTGCCTCACCTTCTTAAGGTAGGGTATTAGTACTTTCCTACTTTGTTGTACATTCTTGGTATAGTCCTCGTTGATCCATATATTCGTACCCTTAAGTTTTTTTGCGCTTTGTAATATTTCCATTTTCCTTTCTCCTCTATTCATTTTTACAGGTATAGGTCTATTCTTATTTCCAGCAAAGTTTCCTATTTTTCTTATTTCACTTGCCTCTACGTTTAAGCTTACATTCATGCCTGTTTTATTTAGAGCACGTTCGACTTTTCTTTTAACCTCTTCCAATTTCTCGTTTTCATTATCTTCAATGCCATGGATTATAATATTGTTTCTCTTTATTTCGCGCTCAATCATTTCCATTCTCGCTTCCTGTTTCTGTATCGTTTGTCTTAACTGTTCGTTTTCTGTTCTTATTTTTGCCATTTCTTGATTATTCTGATCCAATTTGTTGTCAATAGCCATTATTTTTTCATTTAAAGCTATAAACATTGCTTTTATTTCCTCCATGTCTTCATTCCTTTTTTTCCATTTTTTGTCCGCTAACCACAGTTTAACAAATCAAGCGTACCGGAGGCGCTATTAGTCAAAAGCCTACTCGGTTCAACTTTCAACACGCCAGCGATCTGACCCAGTTTGCCGAACCGTCGTTAAATTCTTAATCCGCCTCTGTATTTTTATTTCTATTGGAATAGTAGATGCGATAGCAGCTGGTTTTCGCTTATCTTTTGCTTCTTTTTTTCTGATGTTAACAATTATTACTTGCTGAATTTTAATGGATTATAAATTTACTTTACTTTTATTATTTTATCGGTCAATCCACTGATAAATAACTAATTAAAACTGACTTACTGTTATGATGTATCAATCCTCAAAGGTTGTACACTATTTTTATAATTTATTTTTCACTTTTCACTAGTTTTTCTTGGGTTTTATGTAGACCGATCTAACACACTTCTGTTCACTAGCGAGCCAGGGCAGGCATTCCTATGTTTCTAAATATTCTCGATAAACTTTGAGGTTATGAACAAATTTTCACGTCATTTTTCCTAACAAACTGAATCGATTTCGACTCGTTGTTGATGATAGTTTTGAATCTACTATTGGAATTTGGTCGAAAATTTCTGAATCACCTTGTATAAAATTTTGTGACGTATTTTCACAAAATATTCTGAAAAATTATTACCCCGGACCTGGTACAGACAATTATTTATGTTTCTAAATGTCCTTGATTTTAAGTCTGTTTTGTTTCAAAATTTTTAAAACATTGATTGAAATTGACGTTTCGATTTTTTGTTTAAGCCTTTATGAAGATATTTTGAAACAGAAGGGACCTAAAATCAAGAAAATCTAGAAACATAAACATAGCAAAAGGCCTAAGTAATAAAAACTTAAAAATAATTATTATATTAAATAAGGAAAAAAATTTTAGATTTTATCTTAAAGTAAATTCTTGTATTTTTTTCTGTTTCGGAGTAAAAGATGATTCAAAATTGAAAAAATTATATTATTTAAATCAGAAAATTAACGATGTGAAATTAGAATTTTGAAATTAGTAAACTATTTTTTACTTATAGGGATTATTACACCCGGATTTTTAAAAAAATAATTTTCAATAATATAAAATGATTCCGAGTTTTCTTTGACCCCTCCAGAATTAGTTAGAGTAGCCGAAGTAGCGTCACAAAAATTATTGACAGCTAAATCGCTATAAAGATTCATGAAATAAAAAATGGAGAAAAAAAACATCTAGTAGTTCTTAGTTCATACTTGAATAAAATAAATAACTAAATATGTTAATTTTATTATGTTCACTAGAAAAACAACCCCAATTCAGCTTATTTCTGCTCGCAAAGAATTATCGGGGATGTAAAACATTTAAGTGGTAGGCTCAAGATTTAACAAAAGTAAAATTGTTGAATGCGATAATGATACAGTCGTCTAAATGAAGTTTGAAAAAGTCACCTATTTGAGGTTAAAAATGAATAGGTAAACATCTAACAAACCCTCAGTCCACGTGGACTCATCATCTCCACTGTTTACTAATGTAAACATCGAATCTTAAACTTAAATGCATTTCTATTGGCCGAAGTTGTATGTATACGATTTCTTCGAAATATTCAGCGTTAAGCAGTGGCGCGGCTCGGTGAGATTAATTTAATTTACCGTATTATCCAGAATACAATTAAACGTGGCGTGAAGTTTGAGTGTTTATGATTTTTGATTTGAAATTTCGTTTTCTGGAAAAAAATGAATGGGGTTCAGAAAGGGCTCAGTTCACGTCTGGTAGCTTGTTTAAACCAAACGCCCTTACAGACAGATATATTCTACTCGTCTATTAATAATAAAAATTAAACAAAAATAATGATAATTAATTGCGTATCCAAAAGAGCACAATGAACAAAATGAGTTATAAATTTGAAAAAATTCATATTTATTTATGTATTAAAGATATTCCTGGAAATCCGGGATGATCACAGTCCCCAACTGAATTCCCATTTGTTGTAGTTAAATTGCATTCGTTGGTTTATGAGTTTTTTGGTTTGATTGAATCACAAATTTACTAAAATTTACTTTGATTTGAAGTATAGATAGGTAGAGGACGATTTAGAATACATTCCGAGGTTTTACTGAATAACCAATTAAACTAATAATAAAAATTAAACAAATATAATAAAAATCCCCATTAATTGGGTATCCAAAAGAGCACAATGAACAAATTCAGTTATAAATTGAAAACAGCTCACATTTATTTATATATTAAAGATATTTCTGGAAATTTGGGATGATCACCGCCCCCAACTGAACTCCCATTTGTTGTAGTTGAGTTGAATTCATTTGTTTGTGAGTTTTTTGGTTTGATTGAATCACAAATTTGCTGAAATTTACTTTGATTTGAAGTATAGATAGGTAGAGGACGATTTAGAATACATTCCGAGGTTTTACTGAATAACCAATTAAATTAATAATAAAAATTAAACAAATATAATAAAAATCCCCATTAATTGGGTATCCAAAAGAGCACAATGAACAAATTCAGTTATAAATTGAAAACAGCTCACATTTATTTATATATTAAAGATATTTCTGGAAATTCGGGATGATCACCGCCCCCAACTGAACTCCCATTTGTTGTAGTTGAGTTGAATTCATTTGTTTGTGAGTTTTTTGGTTTGATTGAATCACAAATTTACTAAAATTTACTTTGATTTGAAGTATAGATAGGTAGAGGACGATTTAGAATACATTCCGAGGTTTTACTGAATAACCAATTAAATTAATAATAAAAATTAAACAAATATAATAAAAATCCCCATTAATTGGGTATCCAAAAGAGCACAATGAACAAATTCAGTTATAAATTGAAAACAGCTCACATTTATTTATATATTAAAGATATTTCTGGAAATTCGGGATGATCACCGCCCCCAACTGAACTCCCATTTGTTGTAGTTGAGTTGAATTCATTTGTTTGTGAGTTTTTTGGTTTGATTGAATCACAAATTTGCTGAAATTTACTTTGATTTGAAGTATAGATAGGTAGAGGACGATTTAGAATACATTCCGAGGTTTTACCGAATAACCAATTAAATTAATAATAAAAATTAAACAAAAATAATAAAAATCCCCATTAATTGCGTATCAAAAAGAGCATAATGAACAAATTCAGTTATAAATTAAAAACAGTTCACATTTATTTATATATTAAAGATATTTCTGGAAATTCGGGATGATCACCGCCCCCAACTAAACTCCCATTTGTTATAGTTGAGTTGAATTCATTGGTTTGTGTTTATTTTGGTTTGATTGAATCACAAATTTACTTTGATTTAAAGTATAGATAGGTAGAGGACGATTTAGAACACATTCCGAGGTTTTATTGAATTTGATAATGATTTAAAATCATTATGTGATAAGTGTGACAAAAATTGTGTTTACCAGTGTAATTTATTATTACTAAACAATTTATCTTTCATTTTTTCGTAGTGTCCATTTTTTTACGGACGCACGTATTTCCTTTCGAGGTTTTTCTTTCAAATGATTTTCTATTTGAAATTTGGTAGATTTTCCAGCACCAAGCGTAATTCTAATCGAACATATTTTAACATGATAGGGTAAAAATTTGTCGATCCCTATTTGGGAATCGTGATACATAACACGTTAAAATCATAAACCATGATCCTAACTTTTGGGATAATGATGTAGAAGAAGATGTAGACGAAGTCACAGATGGTGATATAATTAAAGATTAATCCCCCACAGAAGTTAACTGGGACACTGGAATGTCACAGTATCCATGAAGAAGATACTGTAGATGATGGTGCGAATCCTTCGGGTCACCAGCCAACTAGAGGAAAAAAGTCTCCATGGAATTTTTTAATTATCTTTTCACGAGGTAATTTTGGACCATAGAGTCAGTGAAAGTTCAAAGTTTGCTAATGAAAATAACAACAAATCAATTTTTTTTTGTCCACTGTTGGGTGGTTTTTTTTTTTGGTTGTCTGGATATCACAGTTTACTACAGTTTCCTAAATTAAATAGCTTTTACTTTGACAACTTCTTTACAAGTTTTTCGTTGATACAAAAGCTTCTAGAAATGAACATCCATGAAGGAGCCTCCAGACTTGAACCACGGGGCTTAGCTTGGGAAACCCCTAATGGTCCAAGACTGGTTAAAGTCTGGGTAACCTGACTTCGGCCATTCTATAGTCATCCAAGCTTTGGCAAAACTTTGAATAACTACTAAAATTTTGTTAACAATATATTAAAGGGATGCAGACCAGTTTTGGGCAACCAGATCTAGTCCAGGCTTGCAAACCTTGTTATCATCTTTGAGTCCCATCAAATTTGTACCAATAACAAATCTGAGTAAGGTATGAATAAACAATATCGAGGTGCATACGATTGTAGGTTAGAGAGACATAATAATACATAATAAAGACAATAATTGTTGCTTTCTTACCCCTCAAAGCATATAAACTCTGTCAAAAGCTTATAGATGGTCAAAAGAGAAAACTATTTGGAATATAACAAGTTTATGGGTGGAGTAGATTTGTTGGACTGGGACGTTCAAAAGTATAAAACCAAAATACGTGGGAAAAAATTGTACTTTACTATATTTAATCAAATACTAGATAGAGCAGTTACAGAACAGCAACAGCGAAAATGATTATTTGACAAGAAATTTTGAAGGAAAGCAAAGAAAATATAAAATAACTAACATATTTTTGGAGTTATAAAGTTAGAATACCAAATAAATCGTAAAAATTTCGGTAATTATCTGTATACAAAAAAATTTGGTACTTACTGGGTTAATATACAACTAAAGAAAACAGATTAATAAAAAATATTGTTTAAAGATACCAGGAATACTTGATCCGCCATTAAAACTAAAAAATTTGAAATCAAAACTCATTAGAAAACTTAGAAAAACAATTTTCTTCGCGAATTTGTAAATAGCTTGATAAACATTTTTTTCAACTTACTGTATATTAAATTATTTTTGTTTTATGATATGGCAACACTGATTATGACGTTTCTTTCATAAACAAACCCGAAACGTGCAATGATTTCCTGGTTTTTCCAAATTGTTTCGCTACAAGATGAGTTCTGGAAAAATCGTCCAAAAAATACCCGAAAACATCGATGCTACTATCTTTAGATTGAGGCGTATTTGGGCTTTAATTCTACTCGTATACACTCAATATTTGGCTGTCGTAAAAATTTGTATGTCGCTAAAAAAAAGCTCAATTTTGAATGGTTTACCAGAAAGGAGAATCAATCGTAAAAGACGACATTAGTTGAATTAAAAACAGTAAAAACTTCGATTTGAAAGATTCATCCACAATACAGTTCTTATTTAACACCAAATGATTTCTTCTGATTCCCGCAGATCAAAGATTAACGTTTTTCTATACCTTAAGAAACGATTGAATTTTTTGAATCACATATTTTAGAAATACCTCGTATTATTATTAAATTTATAAATTAATAATTGCAATTTAATAATTTATAGTTGCAAGGTCATTGGGAATATTATTTACAATAAATCAAACAATTTCTTTCTTGGATATAAATTGAAAAATGGAAAATTTCAACGAATATCATTTATATTGTTTCAGGGGTGTATTCTTATTGTCCGAGCGCTACCTCTCAACACCAATATGGTATAGCCGACGAAGCTACCCCTCGTTACAGCCCTTGGTACAGTCCGGAAACTTCACCGGAATCGGCGACGAGTTATCGTGACATCATTTTCGATAATGGCGGCGCACCTTCGTGTCAATTAGCCGGATTTCGCCATCCGGGCGTTACACCGAGTCCACCGAATTACCGCACCACCGGTTATTACCCAACGGCGGATTGTGTGGTACAGAAATACTGAAAAAACACGGTATCCATCGATGTAAATATGTAAATATTTGAGACTGATTTATTGTTGAAATAAGTACGAAACTTATTTCACTATTTTTGTGTGCAATTAAACTAATTCGTAATATAACTTCGTTCGCGGTAGATAATTTTGACACATTCCGTATGTATTTTGAATATTTTCTCAACGTGTCTAATACGCATACTTCATAATTAACTATCCGGAAGTTTATTCTTCATAAATTTTTATTATGAAGTCAAATACCACGTTTTTTAAATATAAATACTTTTTAGAGGTTCTTTCCTGGTAAATATCATCAAAAGGATGAATGTACATGCGCCGAACGTATTCAGAACTCGTTCGGAATTAGAAAAAATGATTTATTACGCATAATTTCAAACCGCGCATGATTCTGGTGACAGAACTTGTTCAGGATATCTACCGCGAATAAAGTTAAGAGTTGACGACTTATGTAGGGTCGTTTTTTAAAAAAAATACACATGGAAACTTCAATATCTAATATTTAAATCCATTAAAATCTTCTTCGTACTGTAATAGTTATAAAAATAACTCACTTATGAAGTCCAGGCAATTAACACTGAAGTGGACGTTAAATCAACACTTATACCACGTCTGTTCTAACGTACTCTTTTAGAATCCTGAAATTGACGTCAACAGGGGCTGACACGAACAATGATGGCGAAGAATAACAACCACCAACCTCTATCCTCTATTAGAACAAGATAATCTCGATAAGAAGTTGATGGACCTTTTTAACTTGCACTCTCGCTAGGTAATGAAACTACGTGTAATATTCCATAGGAAATTAGAAACCTCAACTCTACACCGAATTATATCGAAGGCGGATAAGGATTATTCAACTTATTCAACCCTCAACCTCGCACCACCAGAATCTGACATCGTCATGACCTCAACCAGCTGCAAGTTGACGAAGAAGCTCCAAACTAGAGGCAATCTCTGTCCAGAGGCCGAAGGTTCGTGCTGGCCAACCAGGATCAAGTTATTAACATTACAAGAAAATTTGACAGATGCAGAAAGTGCCAGCAAACATGGGAAACCATTCAATATATAACACCTGGTTGTTAGCCATAACCAAGTGGTAAACTAGATTCTACTACGATAGGTCCATTATCACCGATAAACAGGTGACGAATAACAGACCTGACATCGTGGTGGTTGATAGAAGAGTCAATTTTGTCCTTCGGATCTAGCAATTGATGTGGCATAGTCCCAGTTATTATATTAGAAACGTTCAGAAGGTTTATAACGCAGTGCGCAAGAACATCTCCAACAACAATCGTAGAAAGAAAAAAATGTTAGCAAAATTCAAAGTTAAGAGTCGAAATCGCTGCGAGATTTTCCATTCGAAAATAGAATTTGAATCAACGACTGTTTTCCCAAAATAGAATCAGAGTACATCTGAAGAAATTTTCGGAAAAGTGGAAAAAAACTGTCACAGACAGATCAATAATAAGAAATAATTTTTCTTACCAAAAAGTCAATAATAACAGACTTGATGTATGATCGAGATCCCGAAAATTAGTTTCATAAATATTTAGAAACATTTAAAATTCATATTTGGACAATTACACTACATTACACAATATCTGTATCGATTTCTTCATCAACAATAATGTTATCATCTTCTTCATTGTTGATATCTTCGGCTTTTTGGTTTTCTAGATCCCGATAAAATTTTATCGTCTCGTGGTTTATCCACCCTTGTCCAAAGCGTTTTGTTAGCAACATCCTTTATTTACCTTCAAGGATAACTTCCTTGTTGGCGGCTTTTGGGTTTACGTGAAACATATTTAAATTTTGTGGCAGATTTTGCTTCATAAATTTCAGGTCCATAAAAGACTTCATAATCCTTTTTGATAGTCTGATCTTGTAGTGCCAAAAGTTCAGTTTTTTTTTAACACTTTTTTAAATTAAGACTTCCAGTCTTTAATCGGGAACATGATGAACGGTTCCTTGAACTTCTTCATAATCTTCTGGCATAAAAATAGTCTCCTCGTTTTTCAAATCCTGCCAATTCAAATACCCTGTGGAAAATAAAGTATAAAAGATAAACATCTCGCAGAGAATCACGTGTCGAAACTATTGGCAGATTTGGATTTTTGGTAACTGCCTTTGGACTTTAGATTTTGCAACTAAACCTCAACTCTGACCTCAAAGTAGGATGGCTAAGTACTTATCGGATTACCCTCGTAAAACACTTGTAAGTCACCGTATCTCAAATATGGTATTAATTAAATTTCGTTGTTTGTTTTCTTTTATCTGAAATAAGTCATTGGAATATTATTTTTTTTTTAATAAAAATTACAGTGTGGAATATTTCTTTTTTCTTTTTGGTGAAATTTTGTTTAAACAGTTGGACGCGTTGTATTTGTATATATTACGATTTTCCAGTAGTGATAAATCTTATTAAATAGCCGTCGTTTTTTTATTACTAACTGCCAATATTTTGAAAATTTAAAAATAACTTCTGGCAAGTTGATATTATTTCCCGTTAAATATTTATCAGATTGTAAATTTTCTTATGTAAATTATTCAGTAGTGAAATGAATTTTTAGAAATTTTATCTATATATTTAGAGAAAAAAAAACGAATTATTATCAACAAAAAATTAGTTGTATTGTTGAAAATCGAGTAGAAAAACTAGATATTGAGGTTTCTTCTGTTTAAAACGATGTTTAAATCACCTAATGGTTGATTCTTCTCGATAGACAAAAGACGAGGACCTAAAGTCCGGTCATTTTGAAAAGTTCACCTCATAAAACTCAATTATAAACTGTTCTTAATATTCATATACGATTCGATTTGAATAAATTTTAAGTAAAATGTCAAAAAAATCGTTTTTCGAAATATCTTATTTCCTTTAAGTTTTATTTATTATCAAGTTGGTACCGAAATACAAATTTTCTACAAATTTTTTTTCAAAAATTTCTCAAGCGTTCAATCGTTTTTGAGATAGAGGGCAGAGAGCGCGCGGTTAGAAATCATTTAATTGGTATACGAGGATAGTTCCAGAAGTACCAAACCCAACAAAGATAAATTCTTTTCACTTTTTATAATAAGAATCGTCATAGCCATTAACTGTCAAAATCTTGTTGAAGAATCTTTGTCTGGTAACAGAAAATATCCTAAGGTCCTAAATACGGTAAATAGGGTAACAATTCATCAATTTTGGGCATTGCTATAACAGATGTGTGAGCTGGTGGATTGTCTTGATGAAGCAACATCCTCTTAGCTAAACGCGGCCGCTTTTGCTTGATTTCTTTTCTGAAAAGTTCGTATAATAAACGCAGTTGTTAGTTTTTCCTTTTTCTAAGATAATCAATGGAAATTATCCCAAGCGTATTTCAAAAAACCGACGCCATCAACTTCCCCTTGTATGGAACGGTCTTTGTCTTCTTTCTCCCTTTTCAGTCCATTGTTTTGACAGTTCTTTGGTTTATGGTGTTAATTGATGAATCCACGTTTTATTCACTCGATGGAAACATCTTCACGACGCTGTTTTTGTGACTAAACGCGACACGCATCTTGTGCACAGCTTTCTCATGTCCAAATTTTTAGTTAACATGTCTGCTAGCTCGCGCACTTCCAGTCGACGATCGTCCAGTGATTTTCTCCCTTAAACCCAACCATTTTTTCCCAATTTTACAAATTTTATCGTCGAAGTCGTATTCCCGCAGCTGTTAAATCTCGAGGTCATTCTCGTCTTTATCATCGTCATCAACGACATTTCTCTCCAATTTTCCCAAGATTTCTAGACATATCTTCATTAATATCGTCTCCAACGATATTTCTCTACAATTTTCCCAAGATTTCTAGACATATCTTCATTAATATCGTCTCCAACGATATTTCTCTCCAATTTTCCCAAGATTTCTAGACATATCTTCATTAATATCGTCTCCAACGATATTTTCTCCAATTTTTCCAAGATTTCTCGACATATCTTCATTAATATCGTCTCCAACGATATTTCTCTCCAATTTTTCCAAGATTTCTCGACATATCTTCATTAATATCGTCTCCAACGATATTTCTCTCCAATTTTTCCAAGATTTCTCGACATAACTTCATTAATATCGTCTCTAACGATATTTCTCTCCAATTTATCCAAGATTTCTCACCATATCTTCATTAATACCTTATTAAATGACATTTGTCTCTAATTTTTTAATGATTTCTCGCCATATATTCATTAATATCTTCATTAATATCGTCTCCAACGATATTTCTCTCCAATTTTTTCAAGATTTCTCGACATATCTTCATTAATATCGTCTCCAACGATATTTCTCTCCAATTTATCCAAGATTTCTCACCATATCTTCATTAATACCTTATTAAATGACATTTGTCTCTAATTTTTTAATGATTTCTCGCCATATATTCATTAATATCTTCAATAATATCGTCTTCAACGACATTTCTCTCCAATTTTTCCAAGATTTCTCGACATATCTTCATTAATATCGTCTCCAACGATATTTCTCTCCAATTTATCCAAGATTTCTCACCATATCTTCATTAATATCTTATTAAATCACATTTGTCTCTAATTTTTTAATGATTTGTCGCCATATATTCATTAATATCTTCATTAATATCTTCTTCAACGACATTTCTCTCCAATTTTTCCAAGATTTCTTGCCATATCTTCATTAATATCGTCTCCAACGATATTTCTCTCCAATTTTTCCAAGATTTCTCGACATATCTTCATTAATATCGTCTCCAACGATATTTCTCTCCAATTTTTCCAAGATTTCTCGACATATCTTCATTAATATCGTCTCCAACGGTATTTCTCTCCAATTTATCCAAGATTTCTCACCATATCTTCATTAATATCTTATTAAATGATATTTCTCTCCAATTTTTCCAAGATTTCTCGACATATCTTCATTAATATCGTCTCCAACGGTATTTCTCTCCAATTTATCCAAGATTTCTCACCATATCTTCATTAATATCTTATTAAATCACATTTGTCTCTAATTTTTTAATGATTTGTCGCCATATATTCATTAATATCTTCATTAATATCGTCTTCAACGACATTTCTCTCCAATTTTTCCAAGATTTCTTGCCATATCTTCATTAATATCGTCTCCAACGACATTTCTCTTAAATTTTTCCAAGATTTCTCGACATATCTTCATTAATATCGTCTCCAACGATATTTCTCTCCAATTTTTCCAAGATTTCTCCACATATCTTCATTAATATCGTCTCCAACGATATTTCTCTCCAATTTATCCAAGATTTCTCACCATATCTTCATTAATATCTTATTAAATCACATTTGTCTCTAATTTTTTAATGATTTGTCGCCATATATTCATTAATATCTTCATTAATATCGTCTTCAACGACATTTCTCTCCAATTTTTCCAAGATTTCTTGCCATATCTTCATTAATATCGTCTCCAACGACATTTCTCTTAAATTTTTCCAAGATTTCTCAACATATCTTCATTAATATCTTATTAAATGATATTTCTCTCTAATTTTTTAATGATTTCTCGCAATATATTCATTAATATCGGTGTTGTCGTTGTAGGGTATCTGAAGATTTATCAAATTTCTGAATAGTGGCTGTAATAACAGACAAGAATCATCTTCGAGATGTAAAAAAACCTCCAGGCTAACCTTAGAGCACAATCGGAGAAAGTTCTATATCGACGAAGTGAATCACAAGCGTTTTTTTTTGCTGAGAAACAAGTTACTTGTCCATTTTCGATTTGTGGTGTTCTTGTAGGTGCTGGCCTTATGTAGTACACGTAGACCAGAGTGTTGCCAACGTATTTGAGAGCTTTGAAGTTGCTTAAGCACTTTGTGGGGATCTGGTTCATGTTTACCTAACGAAGTTTCTTCCTTTAGGAATTTTCTGTTCGGCTGCTGTGCCCAAGGGAAGAGATTCATAGTGTTGATAGTAGCTTCATGTTTGTAGTCTTTCTGGTCGATTCTGATCCTCCTAGGTCGACGTATATCATATCAGCAGATAGTTTGGGATTTGTACAGTAGTATTGGAAAAAACTTCTAGACCTATCTTTGGTTTGTTCAATAGTCCGGGTCGTAGTCCTTTCTTTAATTCTTGGACTCGTTTTTCACACCGGATTAATTCTCTGGTCTAACGTGATTACAGTCCATGAACTTCTCGAATCCGCAGCTTCGGAACAGACCTTCCAAGCTTCCAGATAACCACATCTTTAGTAGACTTTCTCTTCCAGAAATCGGGGCATTGCTTTGACAAAAATGATTTTTTGACGTTTTACCTCAGATTACCGAAAGTTGCTTACAGTTTATAGGTGGGTATTCCACATTTTTTATCTAAGTGGGTTATTCTGTACAATTATTCGTAATAATTCTACATTTAACATCATATTTTGAATAATTTTGAAACATTTTGATCATCATTATCTTAGTAGGAAATTTTCGTAACATGTTTGTACAGAATAAGTCCGGAAATCTATCGAAAATGACTGGACTATTAACTAATTGGTGTATATCAATTTTAGTACGAGGACGGATCAAATAAATACACAATTATTCATTATGAAATATATTTACAATCTTTCTAGTCAATTCCTCTTACATTTTTGTAAATTCTCGAAGAATGCACGTGCACAACTCGTCGTGGGTGTTTGATGGCCTCTCTAGCTGCGACCTTCAGAATATACAGCCGCGCCATCTACAGCGCTTGTTTGAACCACTTTAGCATCTTGGAAAGGCATTATGATGTCCCAGATTTTAATCCTAATCAATCCTAATGGTAACTTTTCGACCAATAGATATTTACTCAATCAATTAGGTGATCAAATAACTAGAGAAACTTAACTTGCACCAGGTGGTGATCAATTGGTTTTATCCAGAATGATACCTTGAGACTCGCCAGATAGTAAAACCTATTAGATGGATACGATGGTATAAAAGGGAATGTTGGGTGGATAAAATTTAATTTGCTTTAATACTAGACCGTATCAAAGACCAGAGAAATATCCAATCTTCTGTTTTTCTATGGTGGAACTTGCAGTTTCGACTGATCAATACTTTATGGTGAATAATATACCAACGAAACTTATTAAACAGTCTGTATACAAGGTACTCGATTCTGAAGCTATTTAGAAGCCACCAGCACGTGTTTTAGATCAAAAATGATGATAGGACCAAATATACATCAATAGTTATGTGATAAGATACAAGACGTTCGAGATGCTTTGGAATATTTCGTACTGAACACACTGTTTAAACTACCACTACACCGACACTCACAATTACACTGTCTGATGAGCGTTTCGACGAGACCGAAGACTGTTTACACCATCACTACACCAACACTCACAATTACGTTGTCTGACGCGAGTTTAAATAACCAAGTTATCGTCTTCAGAGGATGAAGGTGGATTTAGTTTAATCTGAAGACGGTAACTTGGTTATCGACACGCGTGTCAGAGAATGTAATTGTGAGTGTTAGTGTACACAGTGTGTTCAGCGTGAATATCACCAACGGTTCTAGAAATTCCAACTAAGATTTACCGTCCAAAAAATTAAATTTTTACCAAATGGAATAATCGAAATTTGATTTCTAGGTTTTGGCATGTCTAATTATTACCTCATTTTTATGAATATCATTAAAAAATGACTCGAATTAATTTTATCGTTCGTCAGTAGTAATTCATTTAACGCCTCATACAGGGTGTTTCAAAAAATGTGATCCTGTCTCTAGAATAGATGGAAAATTGAAAAATATTTGGGATTTAAGTGGGGTAAAAAATTTTCGAAAGGACATTCGTATTCAAGGTATTATAATTTATTTTTATGTCTGACTCTAATAGAGGGCGCTAGTTATACGGTTCGTACCAACTTATACATATTTTGAACACGGATGAAGCTACGAATTTTTTACCGAGCAAATTCCAAATATTTTTCAGTTTTCTATATATCCTATCTTTTTTTTTAAAAAACACCCTGTATAAATGTAAGTAAAATAGTTTTCGTACTTTAACGCCGGTCCTGTTATGCAAATAGTTTTTGTCGAAAATTGTGCACTGATTTAATTTTTGTGATAAAAAAAATGGGAAAAACTACAATGTATTATAGTAATACGTAGTTTCTACAAGTTATGTAATGTACATAATTTTGTAAAGATGTCATTTTATAATTTTTTTTTCTTTGGCAACGCTCCATTAAATATTTCAATGCATTTAAAGGTTGTTCTAGTATTTATAGGTAAATTATATTTACCGAATGTCATTCAAAAACAACGTACTCATCTATTTTTGTTAGTGCAAACATGAAATGATTATTTAACACGTTTACAGGTAAAATTTTGAACTACTAAAACGGTAAAATTTGAAGAACGTACTTACAAAGTCCAATCGAATTTTTCTCTTGCAAACTATTTGACTGATTTTACAATTTTCTTTTTAAATTTTAGCTTGATGTTTCCAAATTCTCAGTTACTTTGTTTTTTCTTTGTGTTACACAGGGGTAGAAAATAATAAACATCGTCGTGGAATAAATTATTTACAGAACAGACTTTTACAAACGTTATTTTATTATTATTTTTCATCTAAATATTTCCTTTTTTTATCAATGGAAAATGGAAAACAAACGGTGGGTTTATATACGAGGTCTGGCTATTAAATAATGAGACTTTGCGTATAGAGGGCGCTTTAGACCGATATAAATTGCTATAAATTGTTGCAAGAGGCCTATGGGGGCAATTCTCTATGTCGTGGGCGTGTTTTTGAGTGGTGTAAGCGCTTTAGTGACTGCCGGTGGAGCACTGAAGATGACCAGCACCCAAGTCGCTGTATGACTGTTGCAACTCCGGAAACGCTGACCAAAATCAATCAAATGATGCGTGCAGATAGTCGAATGAGTATCCGGATTAATACCGAGACTGTAAACGTCGATAAAGAAACGGTCAGAATTTTTTTTTCACGAGGAATTACAAATGACAAGTCTGTGCCAAAAAATCTGACTACTGACCAAAAGATCTTGCGTCAACGGGTCTGGTCAGATTTCCTTGAAAAGTTAGAAAGGTTAGAACAAGATCTGCTTTGAAAGGGACCCGATTTGAGTCAATGGAAGCGGTAAAGCAGAGTTCCTGAAGACTCTAACCAAAGAAGACTTCCAGCATTTGCTTTGATCAATGGATACAGCCATTAAAGCTTAAAATCGACCGAAATGTTCATCGATCTTCTTGAAAATTAAGTTCATCTTACCCTCCTCTTCAAACCCGACTTAGTCGCAAAGTATACTTTTTATTTTTAAGGGGTGAAAATCACCCCTTACTTCAATAAATTGAAAACTAACGAATTAAAGCGGTAACTGGCTATAGTTATGTTTAAAAATAATAGATGTTGATTGTTTTGTATCATGACTTTAATATTTTGATATTTTACAGCTCACCCTCACTATTTTTAATAATGCAACCACCAAATAAATACTCCAAACAGATCAAAACTTGGACGTTTCCTGATTTTCCAGCATTATCTTTAGAAAGTATTCGGTTTTTTAATAATAACTCGGCTTCCCTTTAAGATTTTTGCATTGATCTATACATCATTTTGTAGGGAATTTCATGAGCTACAAAACCATGATAGTTGCAACCCTTTTCTTCAGAGAATTTTGATGTTAAGGGGTAAAAAAGACTCTCCCTCAGCATTGAAATCAATATTTTAAACGCTTATCTCGTTTAATTTTCAAGCTACCTAAGTTTTAAAAAAGCAAAATGTTCAGTGAAATAAAAGTTAAATTTTAGATACAACAAAATTTTTTGTTGATCCAATAGTTTTTGAGATATTTTGAAAAAATAACGAATCGAAAAAAAAATTTCACATTAAACAACTTTTTTTTGAAATATACGTGTTGCAAACCATTCAAACTTTTTGAATGTGTTGTTAGGGCTTAAATAAAGATAATTTTACATGGGCTACGATTAATTTTAATTTTGACGGACCTGGTGTAAAATTTACCGATATTTATATTTATATATTTTTTCAAATTCGAGTTACTTAAATTATTTTCGTCATAACTCGCTTAATTTTTAAGCTAGACGGTTTTATAAAAGCTCATTTTAAAGGTCTAAAAAAGTAATTTAAAAATGTTTATCACAATTTTTTATGAAAAATTGTTCGTTTTTCCGTTATTTGAGCTCAAACCTCTCTGTATAAATTTACGAAAAAGAATAAATTGGTTTTCAGTGACTCAAAGCTGCTGAATATTATTTAAGAAATTTAATTTAAACTGACTAATTTGTTTGTTTTTTTATAAGCTTCAATTTTGATAAGAATAATTTTTTCCAGAAAATGCGTAATTTTCGAGTTTTTCCTGAAAAAATGTTGAAAAACGCGAATAACTCAGAAATTATTGAGTTAAATAAAAAACTTTATTCTAAATTTTCTTCATAAAATTCAATTCTCTATCGATTCCCGGTTTTATTTCGAATTTTCACCCTCGATAAAGAGGGGTATTCACCCCTGGGATAGAAGCTTACATTTTTTTTTCAAATTCGAGTTACTTAACTTATTTTCGTCATAACTCGCTTAATTTTCATGCTAAACGGTTTTTTAAAACCTTATTTTAAAGGTCTGAAAAAGCTGTTTAAAAATGTTTATCACAATTTTTTATGAAAAATTGTTCGTTTTTCCGTTATTTGAGCTCAAACCTCTCTGTATAAATTTACGAAAAAGAATAAATTGGTTTTCAGTGACTCAAAGCTGCTGAATATTATTTAAGAAATTTAATTTAAACTGACTAATTTGTTTGTTTTTTTATAAGCTTCAATTTTGATAAGAATAATTTTTTCCAGAAAATGCGTAATTTTCGAGTTTTTCCTGAAAAAATGTTGAAAAACGCGAATAACTCAGAAATTATTGAGTTAAATAAAAAACTTTATTCTAAATTTTCTTCATAAAATTCAATTCTCTATCGATTCCCGGTTTTATTTCGAATTTTCACCCTCGATAAAGAGGGGTATTCACCCCTGGGATAGAAGCTTACATTTTTTTTTCAAATTCGAGTTACTTAACTTATTTTCGTCATAACTCGCTTAATTTTCATGCTAAACGGTTTTTTAAAACCTTATTTTAAAGGTCTGAAAAAGCTGTTTAAAAATGTTTATCACAATTTTTTATGAAAAATTGTTCGTTTTTCCGTTATTTGAGCTCAAACCTCTCTGCATAAATTTACGAAAAAGAAAAAATTGGCTATCAGTGACTCAAAGTTGCTGAATATTATTTAAAAAATTTAATTTAAACTGACTAATTTCTTTATTTTTTTATAAGCTTCAATTTTGATAAGAATAATTTTTTCCAGAAAATGCGTAATTTTCGAGTTTCTCCTGAAAAAATGTTGAAAAACGTGTTTTTTTAAAATTTGCAGTCGCGAATAACTCAGAAATTATTGAGTTAAATAAAACTGCATTCCACATTTTCTTCATAAAATTCAATTCTCTATCGATTCCCGGTTTTATTTTGAAATTTTAAATTCTCACCCCCCGACTAAGGGTGGATTTACCCCTGGGGTAGAAGCACCAAAACTGTAAAAATTCCAAAATAATCCATGAAGGTTTTTTAAAATTGCGAGGTGATTTGCTTGGTTCACTGTACTATATGAAAAGGTATGTGGAGTAACCAGCCTCGTTAATTAATAACCAGACCTCGTATATAACTGTCAATCTTTATAAGCGGTTACAACCTACAACTAGAGATCAATTATTTGAAAACTTCGCAGTTCGATGACGTTTCTTTTAAAACATTTTCTATCTCAATTTTAAGTACCAAGTACGTAATTTTGTTTTTTTTTAAACATAAATATTACAAAAATTAGTAAATAGTTTGTTTTATTTCTTGTATGCGGAATTCAGTAGGACGTTTTGTTTTCTTACATAATTCACGAATGGCATTCGGTTTAAACAACTTGTTATATAAAAAGTTTGTAATATATGTAGATGTCCTAAATATAATATAGATGATAAGTACTTATATATGTATATTATTTATTTGAAATATTTGAAAAAATATAGGTACCTGTGAAAATTAATGTTTGTGTTTTGTATCCACATAATATCCCAAATCATATACCAACAGTTTCTATACGTGGAAGGTGTTCCCGGAGACGTTTTATCCCATAAGAACTTTCATTATAGCTATTTGGGACATATATATGTAATATATGTCCCAAAATGACCTTATTCCTTTCAAAACATATGAAAAATGTGATCTGTACATTGGTTAAGACAGAATATTTATTTATGTTTTTGTTTTCAGAGGTGTTACTAGTTTTCTAATCCTTTCTTTTTGATTCCTTTCCTTATTTTGGTGGTTTCGCTTTTCTATGTATAATCATCCGTTAAACCTGTTTAGTTTTTTGTAATTTCGTCCATACCATTTACTCACGATGATTGCTACTTAAGTTTTGAGACGAATCGTTCTCCACCACGAGCCATCAGTTCAAACCAGCATAATCACAACATCGAATTGATGGATCATCTACCAAACAGTCTTTGTTTGGAACATTTTTAGTCCTCTAGATCAAAAATCGATGTTTTTTTTTTCACCTGAAGAAGCTATTGATGCATTCAAATGACATGTTTTGAAGGTACGTCAATCGGAATGGAATGCTTGGACGAATTATTCAATGTAATGGAGAAAATTTTGAAAAATAATAAAACCATATCCAATTATGGATAGTTAAGTAACAAACCACGAATTTTACACGAAAAATTTTATGGGAAAACTCATTTTTATGTTCGAACGACGTTTGTCTTGCCATTTTGATACTTTTTCAACTTTATTTTCCACAGATTTTTTGGGTATTTAGTAGAAAAGAAGGTTTTTTTCGATACCAATATATTAATTTAGTCAAGTCCTTTAATTTCAGCTTGTACAATCTGTCAACAGATGATATTGAACGATACTAACTAAATGGAAATAACGTAGAATTGAATTCTATTGAAAACACTAAAAAATTACATTTTACGAGAATGATTCCAACAAAGAAAACATCAAGCTCCTTAAAATAACCATTAACTGTTGACATCACTTCTTCATTGTATGAAAATCTTTGACCTCCAAGCTATTTTTCAAGTCTGGGAACAGATAATAATGCATTGGGGCTAAATCTGGCGAATAGGATGATTCCTTCTCTCAAAAGTTGCTACAACAATCGCCGTTGATGGTTTTTCCTTTTTCATGAAAATCAATGGAAATTATCCTAAGCACATCCCAAAAACCATGAACTTGCTTGCAGATGGAACTGTCTTTGTCTTCTTTCTCGCAGTACCCATCTTCTGCACAGCTTTCTTATGTTGAATAGATTGTAGACTTTCTAATACTGGAATTTTTGAAAAACTATCTTCGTCTCTAGGTCAGGGCCATCTTCGTAGCGCTTGTTTGATCTTCTATATTATAGAAAAAATGTATTTTTGAAATTTATTTGCTTTTCTTCACTTAGTTATCGTTTCCCGGTTTCTCCCATCTCTACCTTTTCAACTAAGTACTTTTGGTAGCGTTCATACCAGAGGAAAATTCTATTTGCTTGGGAAACGATATTTGAATATATTTTGAAAATTTGAAAAACGCATCCTTTCCTGAAAAGATATATTTCATTTAAAAACGTCGACGTTTAAATCTGAAACTTAGATGTGAGTCGATACAATTCTTTTGTTTCAAAAGTCTCAATTCTACATTATTTTTAATGGAAAAAATTTTCCTGTCTCCCTTTTGATATAATTTTCTTGGGAAATGAATTGTAGGTTTAAAGCCCTGCGTTGTAAAAACCAAGCTATGACCTGAAGGAATTTTCCGTTTTGTAGATGTTGCTCTTAACATTGATGCCAATTTCCTTAATGAAACCTCCTCACCTCACTTGAAAATTTACCTGCTGGTGAATGTGTAACAAATATTTGTTTATTTTTTTGGTTACCTTGATTGAAACAATAGTAATTTTCGAAATCTTTAATTAGAAATTAGAAATACAAACTGTATGTTCCTTGGCAATAGCCAAGTTCCGTAAGGGATTTTATTACTTGTTCCAACATGGGCCAAGGACCAGATATTAAATTCAAATTATTTTCGCCAGGAGGAAAAAGATGTTCCTGAATCATCTGCTTGCTTATTAAACCGGTACCGAATGGCCAATCTAAAATATTTATAAACATTGTCATAACCTCTCCAGAAGTTTGAAATATGCCGTTTATATTTCTGGTTTTGGTAACACTGTATGTTTCTGATTCATCGTAGACTATACAAGAATTGGGAGATGAATGGACTGACGTCAATGCTTCTATGTCTGGTTTAAAAACAAACGAAGTGATATCTATTCTTTTTAAATGATCGAGAAGCTTTTGGTGTCTTGAAATGTTGAAAAAGGCTGCGATTTATCAGCATAAGCTATGATTCCAGAAGAAGGTTCTAAGGTAACGGAAGATCAACATATTTGCTTGCCACAAGTTATTGGAGACATTTGCAAAACGTGAAAACCCGTTTTGTCTAAAATCAAATTGACCTAGACCGTCAAGAAATCGAGTGGAAAACAGAAGGGAAATATCTGGGATTCACACTAGATAATGAACTTTTCTGGAACAAACATGGAGAAGAGATAATCACCAAAGACACAAAAGCTCTGATTGTGTGCAAAAACTTTGTAAAGAGGACTTGGTGTTGTAACCCAATGATCCCAAAGTGGATGTACATGGCAACCATCACTTATGGGGTAGTTGTTTGAGGTACTGGAACTAGTCTGATTACCACGATTTCTCAAAGGTAGAAAGATTTCTAAATCTCCCACCTCTTCACGTAGTACTGGAAAAGGTGGCCGAGAAAACATCATTTAGAATGTTTAGAGACGGAATCATCAAAGAAAACCCGTTCCTAAACAATGACCAATCTTGGGACATGCATCAGGACGTTGCTTCGAAACAGTTTAGCTTTGAGAAAAACTTCAGCTCGATAATAAACTGTAAAAGCAATTGGGATCAAAACACCATACAAGAAATGGTTAGAAATACCATTAAATGGTATAAGGACGGACCTAAGAACTGGAATAGGAGTGTGGGGTCCCAGAACCAAACACTCGGAAAGATAAAAACTATTAGAACTTCAAAGTTTCACTGATAAGAAGAAGAAACTAGTAATTTCTTAATCTTCGTTTGTTACATCTTTTCTATCTTGGTGCGACTTCTTCGCTGTTGGTGACAAGAATAAAATCATTTCCGTAGTCTTATCCATTTAATATCCAGCGCTACCTCTAGTAAAAACCTTTACAATAAAGCATTTTTCTCTCTTCCATGTTTTCACCAACATATACGCAGTATTTAGAAGCCTGCAAGATTTCGAAATTATAGTAATAGCCGTTGATACTAATGAAGAATCATCGATTGCAGCTACAATTTTAGTACCCAAACTTTTTATTTGTTAATTCCAATTTCAATTTCAGCAAATCAGTTGTTTTGTTTAAAACATTTTTATATTATTTATCTAGCACCATCTGCTTTGCCATCTAGTCAGCTAACTATACGTTTGAAACAAGTTTTCAGTGTTAAAATCTTCTGCAAATTCTTCTGTTTTACAGGACTGAAGGCACATAAGAAAAGCTTTTTCGACATCTTTCGTTTATCCAACACTTTAACGTTTGCGCGTTTATTTTCCTTTGACAAAAATTTCAGATTAAATCAATTGCATTACCTAAAGAATTAAAATTTTGTAAGAAAACTGATTTTCTTCTAGACTTTTCGTTTTGTCCTTTTCAAATAAGTCACTTCGAAGAAAGAACAGGGGAATGGAAAGGTGAAGAAAAAATTGTATTTGATGACTTTATTAGCATTCTTTGAATAATTAAAAACAAACTGTAATTTGAGATAACTCACCTGGACCGGGTTTTTCTAAGGTATACCAAATTTTTAATCGGCCGCATAGTTTTTTCGTCATTTCTTCGAATTCTTCGTTTCGTAAAATATCCCGTTTTTCCGAAGATGCGTATATGAATGAACAATTAATTTTATCTTCAGGATCATTAATTATTGTTCGTAATATCTGCAGGGCCGGAGTAATACCTACCCCACCTAAACGAAATTTTAAATGAAAAACGTTTGATAATTAGGGTAAATACATTCCTGGTTTTTTTGACAGAAATATTTCTATCAACTCCACTTAAGGATCAAGGATTCCTTTTGTTTGTTTTAAGTTTATTTTATACAAAAATTTTAGTATTTTATTTATCGATTAAGACAGTAACTAATAAATTAAAGAAATCGGTAATTAAAGATTTTCCAAAAATGAAGGCGGTTAATTATAAAAAATTTTTCGAATTTTTTGTACATAGCTCCTAAAAATTCTTAAAGGAGATTGAGTTGATGTGTGAATACATTTTTTGCCTCGGTATTAGAGAACTTTCTCCGGTATTTCGTCATTATTTCAAAAATATTTTGGTTTAAATATATAAAAAAAATAAACTAAAAGCCACACCACAAATAAAGTTTCGCACATTAGAAGGGTTTAAATTATAAAAAATTCTTTTTAAATCTTCAAATTAGTTATAAAAATAAAGTCAAATATAAGGTGACCCAAATAATTTTTTCAAAACCTAAAAAAATTATCGAAAAATTTCAAAAGTTCTTTGTATTTATGGAAATTTTTAGATTATCGACTTTTCGATTGTACAGGGTGTCTCAATTCTTCAGTATCGACATCAACTTTGGAATATTAAATGGAACACCCTGTATTTTATAGCGTTTTTTGATTTGGTTAAGGTTATCTTTATCAAAAATCATGATATCTGGAAAATACAACAAAATAAAAATGAAGCATCATTTGTAAGATGATTTTTTCATTATTTTCGAGTCTAGACTTATAGAATAAAACGCGCTTAAAAATAAAAATCCTTTCCTACATACGGGATGTGCCATTTACAAAAAATTAGATTTTTTACAATAGAAAAGACGCCCAGTATGATCCTAGCCTCGAAAATCTCGAAAATTCATTAAACCTAGGTTTTCTGTAAAAAAATTCATTTTTATTTTGCTGAATTTTCCAAATTCAATAATTTTTCAATGAAAGTTAGTTTCGTTTTTACCTCTAAATCAAAAAACGCTATAAAATATAGGGTGTTCCATTTAAAATTCAAAGTTGACGTCGATTCTTAAGAATTGGGACACCTTGTATAATCCAGAATATAAAAATTCCTTCAAATACAAAGAACTTTCGAAATTTCTCGATAACTTTTACAGGTTTTGAGAAAAGTATTTGGGTCACCATGTATTTGACACCTTGGAAATGATTTGCATATGCAATTAGATGAAGTTCTTGAAAATCTTTGATCGTATATAGCGTAGACCAAAAAGATCGTTTCCATCAAGATATAATTATGGAAGACGACTACCAGAAGGAAAAAGAAATAGGAAATTTAAAAAAATAAGTTTTTAACTTGTGAAATAAATTTCGAGCTTTTTATTTCTCCTTAAATATATGAAAATAAAACGATTTCGTAGACAATAAGAAGTTGGATTGGTCGGTGGGGTTCATTTGCATGGCTGCCTCGTTCATTAAATAGAATAAATGTATTAATTTTATTTTTGTAGAAGTACAAGTTTCCCACAGTTTTTTTTTGTTTTAATTTGGATCAAAGTTACAGTTTGCAGTTCAATTAGAAATGTTTTAATACCTCCAGTGAGTATTTTTAATAAAAAATTATAATTTATGTTAATTTTTTTCAGAACATCTCGTTATGGCGAACGGTTTTCTTGACAGTCGCAACGATCCAAAACCACAAATTTCCTCGAGTTAAACAAAGAGTATATTTTTGTTGAAAAATTTATCAATAAATTGATTTTTGTTATCTTTATATTGTACAGGTTGTCCCTGTTCTTTTCATATCATCTACTCACACCCTGTATATATAAAACATAGCGTAACTTCCCTATCCTTTTTAAAAGGAAACTTACCAGCGATTAATCCTAATTTTTTTACATCCATTATTGAGGAAGTTTCATTTTTTGATTTGATGATAAATTTTCCTTTCCCTTTGTAAGCGACTTTTCCATGCGGACCAGAAATTTGTACAACGTCACCAATTTTTAGACTATCCAAGTGTTGGGTAAACTTCCCTCCCGCAGGGAATTTAGGATGGACATTTCGAAAATATATCTAAAATATGTTTTGAACTATTAAAAAAAATTTCATAGTGACGCTTAGTTATTATCTAGCTATTCCGTTCTACTCTTCTTGGATGGTCCAAGCTTCGTCTCGGAATCTAATTCCACGTCGAATGTGAAGCAGTTGAAGTTGGAGCCATCGTTAGTAATTCTTCTTCAAATTCGTTCTCTTCCATTAATTTCCATAATGTTGGTACAGTTTTCTCCAAGCTTTAGAGGCCTGCTTTCCTGCAACCTGCTTCAACAATTTCCATTACATCTCCAGAAAATTCGTTTTATAAGGTTTCCATGTATTTTCCAGCCCCAATCTTCAGTGTTTTCCAAGCCATGATTGTACCTGGTGATACACTAGAAAAATGGGCTGCATCCTGTGTTGGAGGAATCGATGATAATCTGAATGAATTTTTTGATATTGTCTTCGGGAATCGTTTGTATCTCATGGTATCTGGAGAATCGTCCACTGGTGCCACAGTATAAAACAACGAAAAGATGTACGCCCTTTTGAAGGTTTTAAAAAGAAAATATTTGACTTTTTCCTTCCTTATGCTTTGAGCAATACAAGGATGTCGATGTCCTCTGCTACGATAGTCACGGAATCACAGGATTGGGATGCAGCAAGTGCAGTAGAAACGATGACTGTATCTGCATCTGATTCAGCCTGATCAACACAAAAACCCAGTTTGGTCAGAGCAGTTTTTAATTTTTCTTGGGATATTGTTGGTGCAAATTGAATTCTGTTTTCTGTAGATTGATGGTGTTTCTGGAATATCAGGATTTTCGTGGTAGCCACTTGCAGATAGTCCAAAGTGTCCTTGCACACAAAGAATGTTGTTCGATCATGAATTTCGATACCAAACCACTTTATGTAACAGGAAGTCAACATCGATAACAAAATGAACTCTGGGAATAATATTAATCGATTGTTCTAATTGTGTAAAAGCATTAAACAAAGATGATTTGGTAACTTTTGGCACTTTTCTCCAATTTCAGACCAACTGCACGTGAAGATTTAGTTAACAGCTCAATACTTTATAATGCGAAAAAAATGCACAATCATTTGCCAATTGTCATCTTTTCCCAAATTTCGTAATAATTTGAAGGGATTCTACTCTATAAACGACTTTTATTATAATATTAATTTTATTATGATTGTTTTTTAGTATTTTACAAGATTTGTCTCCAAAATTTTTTGACAATAAGGCATTTCTCCCTTTCTTTGAATTGACGTCGTATAAATCAATCTCAACATGTAATCTCAAAGTTATTTACCTTAATCATAAACTCGACGTATCCTTTGGTGTTAATTAAAGAGATAGGGGTGAAAGGTCTCGATAGATATTCCTCTCCGACTTTGGAATGTAATATACAGTGATTACTACATTCATGACCTATATATCAAGAAAAAATCGTATTGGTAACAATAATTATTATTAAAGATTGTTAATTATACAAAAATTGACGTAAGAGATTATCCATGAATAACGTCACGTGTTTACGGGGAGGTTATCAGCAGAATGTGACAAGTGACAAGTGACAATTACAGTTAGACGTGCACAAAATATTCTTTGTTTATGGATGGGAGAAAATGACGTAGACTTTAAAGATGTTTAAAATCAGAATGAAAATGAAGTGTCTGATTTTAAGAAACATCCAAGATTTTACAGAATGAGGAAAAAAATTATTTTTTCTAAGAATGAGTGCATTTTTGGTATTGGGCTGAAACTAATTGAAAATTACGTATTTTAAATCTTCCACAAAAAGCCTTTTAATTAAAGATTGTTTAGGTTAGGTTAGGTTAGGAGACTATGAAAATGTGACAACCTGTGACATGGACGAGGGTTTGAAATGTTCCAAAATTCGTGTGGCGTAATTTATGGATGATCCCTAACTAGTACTTAATTGATAGTTGAATAAAAGTTGTTCTAAATAATTTTATAATAATTTTAATTTCAAACGACTGTAGCGTAGAATTTTTTTTCGTATTCAACAAATTCAAATTTTATGAAAAAATGGTAAATGGTGGAACATCTAACGTAATTTCGAAATATTGAGTGCCATTTAGTGAAAATAACCTTCCTTGGTGTTTTTGTAAAAAATTAAATGTAATGAAAATAAATGGCAACATCAAAAAGATCTGGTTTATAAAAGTCTGAGGTTTAGTCAATTCTGGAACCAAAAATATCCATATACCTATATCAGTGATTACCAATGTCGTCCATATGTATCCCTAGGGGTCTACACGAATGTATCAACTTAAACTAGTATTTGGTTAGGTTTACTATGAAAAAAATTTGCGAGCTTCTGCTAAATATTTATCTAAATGTTTTTGATTTTAGGTCTATTTTATATTAAAATTAGTTTTTTTAATAATTTTTCGAAGATAAAATTTGACTTTTCGACTTTTCTTCAAGTCTTTATCTTAATTTTTATCAAAATGTTTTTGATTTTAGGTCTATTCTGTTTTAAAATTAGTTTTTTTTAAACTTTTCGAAGATAAAATTTGACTTTTTGACTTTTCTTCAAGCCTTTATCTTAATTTTTATCAAAATGTTTTTGATTTTAGGTGTATTCTGTTTTAAAATTAGTTTTTTTTAAACTTTTCGAAGATAAAATTTGACTTTTTGACTTTTCTTCAAGCCTTTATCTTATTTTTTATCAAAATGTTTTTGATTTTAGGTGTATTCTGTTTTAAAATTAGTTTTTTGATAATTTTTCGAAGATAAAATTTGACTTTTTGACTTTCTTAAAGCCTTTATCTTAATTTTTATCAAAATGTTTTTGATTTTAGGTCTATTTTATATTAAAATTAGTTTTTTTTAAACTTTTCGAAGATAAAATTTGACTTTTTGATTTTTCTTCAAGCCATTATCTTAATTTTTATCAAAATGTTTTTGATTTTAGGTCTATTCTGTTTTAAAATTAGTTTTTTTTAAACATTTCGAAGATAAAATTTGACTTTTTGACTTTTCTTCAAGCCATTATCTCAATTTTTATCAAAATGTTTTTGATTTTAGGTTTATTCTGTATTAAAATTAGTTTTTTTTAAACTTTTCGAAGATAAAATTTGACTTTTTGACTTTTCTTCAAGCCTTTATCTTAATTTTTATCAAAATGTTTTTGATTTTAGGTCTATTCTGTTTTAAAATTAGTTTTTTTTAAACATTTCGAAGATAAAATTTGACTTTTTGACTTTTCTTCAAGCCATTATCTCAATTTTTATCAAAATGTTTTTGATTTTAGGTCTATTCTGTTTTAAAATTAGTTTTTTTTTAACATTTCGAAGATAAAATTTGACTTTTTGACTTTTCTTCAAGCCATTATCTCAATTTTTATCAAAATGTTTTTGATTTTAGGTCTATTTTATATTAAAATTAGTTTTTTTTAAACTTTTCGAAGATAAAATTTGACTTTTTGATTTTTCTTCAAGCCATTATCTTAATTTTTATCAAAATGTTTTTGATTTTAGGTCTATTCTGTTTTAAAATTAGTTTTTTTTAAACATTTCGAAGATAAAATTTGACTTTTTGACTTTTCTTCAAGCCATTATCTCAATTTTTATCAAAATGTTTTTGATTTTAGGTTTATTCTGTATTAAAATTAGTTTTTTTTAAACTTTTCGAAGATAAAATTTGACTTTTTGACTTTTCTTCAAGCCATTATCTCAATTTTTATCAAAATGTTTTTGATTTTAGGTCTATTCTGTTTTAAAATTAGTTTTTTTTAACATTTCGAAGATAAAATTTGACTTTTTGACTTTTCTTCAAGCCATTATCTTAATTTTTATCAAAATGTTTTTGATTTTAGGTCTATTCTGTTTTAAAATTAGTTTTTTTTAAACTTTTCGAAGATAAAATTTGACTTTTTGACTTTTCTTCAAGCCTTTATCTTATTTTTTATCAAAATGTTTTTGATTTTAGGTCTATTCTGTTATAAAATTAGTTTTTTTAAAGTTTTCGAAGATAAAATTTGACTTTTTGATTTTTCTTCAAGCCATTATCTTAATTTTTATCAAAATGTTTTTGATTTTAGGTCTATTCTGTTTTAAAATTAGTTTTATTTAAACATTTCGAAGATAAAATTTGACTTTTTGACTTTTCTTCAAGCCTTTATCTTAATTTTTATCAAAATATTTATGATTTTAAGTCTATCTTATATTAAAATTAGTTTTTTTTAAACATTTCGAAGATAAAATTTGACTTTTTGACTTTTCTTCAAGCCATTATCTTAATTTTTATCAAAATGTTTTTGATTTTAGGTCTATTCTGTTTTAAAATTAGTTTTTTTTAAACATTTCGAAGATAAAATTTGACTTTTTGACTTTTCTTCAAGCCTTTATCTTAATTTTTATCAAAATATTTATGATTTTAGGTCTATCTTATATTAAAATTAGTTTTTTTCAAACATTTCGAAGATAAAATTTGACTTTTTGACTTTTCTTCAAGCCATTATCTTAATTTTTATCAAAATGTTTTTGATTTTAGGTCTATTCTGTTTTAAAATTAGTTTTTTTTAAACTTTTCGAAGATAAAATTTGACTTTTTGACTTTTCTTCAAGCCTTTATCTTATTTTTTATCAAAATGTTTTTGATTTTAGGTCTATTCTGTTATAAAATTAGTTTTTTTAAAGTTTTCGAAGATAAAATTTGACTTTTTGACTTTCTTAAAGCCTTTATCTTAATTTTTATCAAAATGTTTTTGATTTTAGGTCTATTTTATATTAAAATTAGTTTTTTTTAAACTTTTCGAAGATAAAATTTGACTTCTTGACTTTTCTTCAAGCCTTTATCTTAATTTTTATCAAAATATTTATGATTTTAGGTCTATCTTATATTAAAATTAGTTTTTTTTAAACTTTTCGATGATAAAATTTGACTTTTTGATTTTTCTTCAAGCCACTATCTTAATTTTTATCAAAATGTTTTTGATTTTAGGTCTATTCTGTTTTAAAATTAGTTTTTTCAATAATTCTTCGAAGATGAAATTTGACTTTTCGACTTTTCTTCAAGCCTTTATCTAAATATTTATCAAAATATTTTTGATTGCAGTATTTTCCTGTTTTAAAATTATTTTTTTTAATAATTTTTGAAAGATTGATAAAAATTGACGTTTCGACTTAATTTTCTGTATGTATATAAATATCTTGATTTCAAAGTTTCATTCATAGTACCTAGTGGATTTTAAACTTTCCTCCAGTGAAGTTTTAGTGCTTTCATATTGAAATTTGTACAGGGTGTTCCGTGTACTTGATTTAAAAAATATATAATTTATATTTTCTAAATTCTACAATCAAACATTATGAATTATCAATAGGACAACCTGTACAATCTAAATATAGCAAATATAATTTTATTATCAGTTTTTTAACAAAAAGGTACTGACTCTTTAATTTGATAAAATTTATGGTTTAGGAAATATCTGTAGATGTTTAGATCGTTGTACATGCCAAGTTAACAATCCGTAACTTTTACAGGGACAACCAGTACAATCTGAGAATATCAAAAATAGATTTTTGAATAGATTTTCAACAAAAAGATATTTTTGGTTCAACGATAAAAGTTATTGTTTAGGAGATATCTGTAGATGTTTAGATCGTTGTACATGCCATGAAAACCGTTCACTATAACGAGACAATCTGAAGAAAATTAACATAAATTGTAATTTTTTATCAAAAATGCTTACAGGAAGTATTAAACCATTTCTAATTGAACTGTAAATTTTCGAATATCGTGTTATTTACATAAGGAAAAAATTGAAATGTACAAAAATTTAGTTGAATAACCTACAACCAAAACTATAAAATAAATATTCGTCATTTGCATTTCTACACAATCCTGGAGTTTACGGAGGATAATTTTTTGAACTAAAAGCTTTCAAGGTAAAATTCTACTTAACTGTAGAACTGATCGTAGCTAAATAAATTAAATAAATTATTTTCCATTATTTATTATAAAATGATATCTTAGGAAGTGTCCTATGAAAAAAAAGTCTAACTACTGTCGAATTTGTTGCATCAAGTCCGGGAACGCCCTGTATATTTAAATATATAAGAAGTTAAGAAGACTTAATTGTTGAAATGGAAAATTTTTCTCTTAAAGTACTGTTTGTTATTGTAGTCATTTTAGAAAAACTATTGCTTTCTAATTAAATGCGAATTTTACCTAGAATCATATTTTCCTCGGGAAATTTGAATCTGAATATCCTGACATTGTGATTTTCGCATTTTTTGTCACATAAAGAAACGTCATATTTGCACGTCGAATCTATTAGTAACTTTTTCGCAGTACCTACAATAAACAACGTTATATCGTATTTTTTTCAAAATAATCACTTACTAATATTAAATATTTTAAATATATTATATCATACTCGTTTTAACGTGGGATTTACTGCAGAATTTTCTGAAAAAATTGATCATTTCCACCACATTAGGACGCGTTCACGAAATGTCGAAAACTGACATATTATGACAGTATCTAATAATTTTCTTCTACATTTTTATCTTAAAATAAAACTGAATGTATAGATACTTCAGGTCAAAAAAATAAAACAAAAAACGAGGTTTTTGAAGTTGCGCTAAAGAAAAAATTTCCAATTTGAGGCGTTGTAATATATTCAAGAAAAAACCGAGTCTGTTAGCATGTTTTACTTGATTTATTTTATCGCGCTACCCACATTTAAAATTGTAATTGACGAAGTCGGAAGTTTTTGTTTTTCTTACTGTAAAATCCGGAAACGCCATTCCCCGGAAATTTCAGGGAAAAATAAAGATGACGGAAAATCGCCGCCGTGGGAAAGACGGAGAAAGAGACCAGCTTTCATCGCTTAAAGACGCTTCTTATATATTATATTACAGTACATATTATACTAAACATAATATTATTGTTTCTTAAAACCTTAAAACTCCCAGTTTCTCGTTATCTTTGTTTTTCGATTCAATATAAATCGTCTTATCTTTATTCAACTTCAAATCAATATTATAATTTTATAAGCATTTTAAATGTTATAGTTTTCATTAGATAAATATAGAAACCCAAATAGAAATCACGCACTATCACGTGACAAACAAGTACAGTACTAACATAAGTTTAAAAACATAAAGCAACGTTATCTATCAGTAAAAAGCGAAAGTACTCAATTACCAACTTTGGTGGGGTACGAAGAGCGCACGTGCATCGAGCGCGCGGGCACATTTAGCGAATCCGACGAGCGCACAATAAAATTTGATCTACCGAAGCGAAAATTAGGTTAGGTTAGATTAGATCAGCTACATCTGGAATAAACCGATGAGACGTTGCTTGTAGTGCATCGTATTTGATTGCAATTATTTCCAATGAAACTTTACATTCGATTCATCTTTTCTGAACACACTTCCGGTAACTAAACTCTTCAGTTTAACGTCCAATAGCGCACACTTGATATTACTGAACATACTTCTTTAGCGCAGAATTTCCGAAACTTCGAGATGATTGGGATTACACCAAACTGAGTCAAAACACACCATGGAAACCACGAAAAAAACCATCCTGAAAGTCTATTCTAACAGAATGAAGGATATTGTTGTATGGAGGAGAAATTACTGAAAAACTATAAAAGAATTGATAAATAAAAGAAGAAATATGAAACTTGAATCAACGAGGGAGGTAAACCAAATAAATTTTTACATAATGAAATTATTACAAGCCGAAGACTTTCTCAAATAATTTAACTGCTAGTTTAAATTTAGATTTAGAAAAATTACCCACAACCAAGTGGTTGAAAAAACATTCACAGATATAGTTAAATTGAAAGAAATCAAGTTCCATTCAGGCTCTATGAGAAAAGGAGTGTATGCTTTGTGTTTTCTTCACAAAAAGGATTTTTTTAGTGGTACTTAGATATCCACCACAAACACAATTGAACTGGTATTACCACAAATGAGCTTCGAATTTATTCAGAAGATTAAGGAAAAAGAGATAATACTGATGAAATGAAGGTCTAATTAGTGATGGCCAACATATTAAGACGAGTTTAGCTACAAGTGCTTCTTCGTTTTTAATAAACTGGCGCAGAGACCTTTGTTAGAAGTATCACTGAGATGGTACAAAAAAGTATAACGGCCGAAGGTTTTTTTCCATTCTTCGAATAGGTCTTCTGGATTAGCAAACGCTGAAGGGTACTGTGAAACGTGATTGGCAGCTTTAAATTTCACTTCCTCTTGCAACAAGCTTCACAGGATTTCAAATCTTCTAGCTAAAGATTCGCCCATTGCTTCGTTTAAAATGGTTTTCCATGAATCTCTCGGGATATGCAGTTCATTCAATAAATTTTTAATCGGTTGAGTTTATGGAAAAACGTTCACGTTGAATGATCTCTTGGAAAATCGTATTTTATAATTTTGCAAAGTAAATTCAAGCACCAGACTTTATCAAAGGCCTGACTCACATGATTTTATTTGTTTGCTCAACCGTGGTAGTTTTCATTGGAATAACTTAGCTTCCATGAAGATTTTGTCTTCTGATGTTTCATAACTTTTAACCAGCAGTTCAAATAAAACTGATTTGTCTATTAATAACTTCTTCAGTTGATTTTCCAGGCTATTAGGATTATTTCAGCTAATTACAAATGAAGAAAAACGTAAACAGTTCTGAGCTAGCTGTGTCGCTTGGATGACGAAGCACTAATCAGCGAAATAAGATTAAAAAATGATAAAATCATTCGAAAAATGAAATTTTATAATTTTGCAAAGTAGATTCAAGCACCAGACTTCATCAAAAGTATGATTTACATCGAGGAAAATCCTCGAGCGATAATTCATTTTCTAGTTTTTGCATGATTTTATTTGTTTGCTTAACCATGGTATATTCTATTGGAATAACTTACCTTCCATTAAGATTTTGTCTTCTGGTGTTTTATAACTTTTAACCAGCAGTTTAATTAAACTGATTTGTCTATTAATAACTTCTTCAGACTATTAGGATTATTCCAGGCAATTTCCATTGAAAAATAGTCCTGAACTACCTGAAAATGATCATGGCGAGGAGAAATCATCATTCAGTTTGTTTATAAAGTAAAGTAATTTACTAATAATAATTTAGATTTGTTAAGAAGTTTCTCAAAAAAGAAATCTATTTAATAACGATTTTAACAACAATAAAAATATTAAAAAATCTACGAACAAGCCGTATATTTCGAAAAATCTTTTTCAATACTGAAATACATCTTGAAGTAGATACGTATTTTTTGTTTCCCAACAAAAATAAATCGGCACAGTTTCGATTTTATACAGGGCGGGCTTACAATAATATTTTCTTTGAAAATTCATATCGAAGTGGAAATATATTTTTATAGTCGTACAAGTGTGATGAAAATATGCGAAAAGGAAGTTATTTTTTTGTATCGACGATAGCGGAAACTTATGTTTTGTTTTCCTCTGCAATATTTCTTTCTCGATATATATTTTTTCACAATTCCAATCTTCAGATTCCTTGTATTCATAAAAGTGTTGAGAAAACAAATTATATCATAGATGTTTTTGATCTAAACTATAAAAGATTCAATGTTCAATAACCCACATTGAAAATAGAGTAACAGAGAAATATTTTTTGGGATTTGTACGAGGGTATTAATCATATTATTAATCATTAATAATATTTTAAGTGAAAAACTTTCATCACCAAATGCAAATTCATATTTCGTATATACGATTTGATAACAGAGGCACAACTACAATTAGATCCTACCCCTTAGGCCGGTTTCATACGTATGCCTCGATCTCTGTTCGTTGTAACAGTACAACATCGAATATTCCCTCGATACGAACAGTTTTTTTTATGACCATAACTTGCCTTCTATTAATCAAAAATCACCACAATGTATTAACCTAGTTTTACACGGAAAAAACACTTTCTTTCTATTCCGATTTCTATCGAAAACGAGCCGAACCGAATAGAGCTGCATACGTATGAAACAGGCTTTAATGATCGCGCTCAATTGCTTTTGGGAGCTCGATGGACAAGTTGGTTGTCAAGCGGAAAGTAAATAGATGTATTTCAAAGCTTTGTTAGTTGCTGCAAGTCTGAAATCTTTTATGAAACAATCAGTTGATCTTCTTCTGCGCGTTCAGTTTCCAAATATGGTAAATCTAAGGAATTAACTACAATCTTTCTGGAGAGAAAAAATCTTCCTGTGCTCGTCTGGAAACATTTGCCTTTACCTTCGTGTTTGTCTGTTTCAGTGTCGTTTTCGTCAGATTTATCAGCTTTTATTTGCTTTCTTTCATCTTCCTTTCTTCCTCGTTCTTCCTTGTTCTATGTCTATAATTTTTTGTTGCTCTAAAATCTGGCATTCTCAGTTTGTGACCCAGCTACTCTATTTTTTGGTATCTTATTATCTTGCTTAGTTCTGCTCTTCCAAATAGATTTTTTATTTTATTATTTATCGTCCATTTATATGAAGGTTCCGTCGTTTTTGTCTGTTTCAGTGTCGCTTTCGTCGGATTTATATCCCAATTTCAGAAGAGCTGTTATTCTATAAATCTTCGAGGCTCTATTTTGTGTCTTTTTGACAAATCCTCGTCGTCAGATTTGTTTAATCATAGAAGATACTATTAATATAAGAAACCCTTAATTTAGAATACAATTGAAGTGATCACTGGATATTTTACTATTGGTACAAGATTTCCAAAATGGATAGGACATCGTACCAAGCCTTAGAGCTCCAATTGAACCAAGAACAATATAGATTCACGTTGTCTGTGAAGAGTGCTGGTATTTTTAGATTGAGATCGTAAATTTTCCAGACACCACTTTAGTAATACCTCCAAATAGTGTCGTTGTTTAATTGTCATTCATATTAGAGTTGATAATTTGTTGATAAAGAAACAACTACCAAATAGTTATTATTTTTCATGTATAAAAGGTGCGCTACAAACTCCTGACGAGGTTATTTCAGGTAAACGAAAAGGTAGTCCGAGTATATGATACAACTCATTATCTAATCCACTGTGTAGTATTGGAAAATCTAAAAATCAGAATTTAGAATGTCTAAATATAATAAATTGCATTTCGGATTTGGTAGATACTAAATAATGTATAATATACGAGTTGTCTAATCTTCACGACAACTACGATCACGAATTAGAATATTGTAATTGAAATTAAAATTTTATGATGATTGTGCACGACCTGTATAAGTACAACATTCAAAATATTAAACTTTATACATATATAAAAGTAGAATTATTTAGGTTTAAACATATTTTTTATTTGTGGGTCTACAAGAAACAGAATTTTTTGTACAATACTTTAGTATGAAATGTAATAAAAAAAATCCATTGTTAAACTACAAAAAAAAATTATGTGAATAGTTTAAATCCTGACAAGTATTTGGCAAAGTGGCCAAAGACCACCCAACGAGATGAAAACCTCTTAACAATAAGGGTTTTTATATGCCCTATTAAACAGGAAGGTAAACACGAATCCCAACATCTGGTCAAGTGATGATTAGTTCGAAAATTTTTGCCGGATATCTCGAATATTTTCGGTATTTAAATAAATATTTGTCTTGGATTGTACCCTAATATATGAATGGAACGTTTCTTTCCATAGAAATACTATTTTTTCTATACGTGCCTCATCAGATTCATTCTGTAAAATTGAATGACTTAAGTGCATAGTCATGGACTAGAAGAATCCGTAAAACTTTAATTTACATAAATATTTGATCCAAAAATTTTCGAAATTAACTAGAAAGCTATTTAATCTTTAATATACAGGGCTTTTGGCCTGTCCAAACTGTTCTCTATTGGTCTGTACAGCTCAAGGTTACAACAGATTAGTAAAAGATCGAAAACTTGTATTAGCTCAGGTATATTCATCAAAATATTTAAATTTTGTGATAATACCTAAGATAATTGTACTAATTTTTGCATTTGAAAATATAAATTTTAATACTATCTCACGTAAAAATAGACTATAATAATATTTTGAAAACTTTCGTAATAATAATATTTAACGAGTGATTTTTTTACTGGTATCTTTTTGGCAACACTGTTTTTGACAGATCACGAGTGAATCGTGTCTTATGTCATTGTCAAATTTGTTCAATTTAATATTGAATAAAAAACGCTTGCGAATTATTGAATTTTACTATCAAAATCGATCTCCCATAACGTCTAATATTTGGTGATTGAGCGTTGGCAAAATTTGAAGAAGATCCACTTTTTTATCGAACCTAATGGATAAGTCAACAAGCAAAATTGTCGCATCTGGACTGAAGACCAACCAGAAGAAATGCAAAAGCTACCAAAGAATCCCGAAAAAGTCATTGTTTGGTGTGGATTATGGGTTAGTAGCATCATTGGGCTCCTTCAAAAGTAATGATGGCAGAAACGTTATTGTTAATGGCGAGCGCTACCGTGTGATGATTAACGATTTTTTTTGTCCAAAAATTGATGAATTGGACTAGCCTGACATGTGGTTTCAACATGACGGTGCCATATGGTCAAATTGAGAGTCGCTTTCGATGAACAGTTTGGGGTCCGTTAATTGGCCACCTAGATCGTACGATTTAACGCCTTTGGGCTATTTCTTGTGGGGCCTTATTAAGGCTAACGTCTACAGGTATAAACCAACAATGATTGACGCACTGGGAATCAATATTGAAGCATTTATTTGTGAAATACTGGTCGATATGTTGAAGAGAACGCATGTGCTATCAAACATTAAATTATACTGATCGTTGTATCTATTCCAATAAAGATTTCATTAATTTTTTATAGTTTTTTTGTCCAAAATCACTGATTATCATTAAAACTTTTAACAATAAATTGATTTTCGTTGTTTTTTTTCTTATAATCAATGTTTGTTTTATTATAAAAATTCGCATTTCGGAAACCCCGTATAGAATTCAAAACTAATTATCTCGCAGTTTCCGAAAGTATTGCGGTGGTCCGATAATATGGTCACATCTCCATAACAATGCATTTCGTTCATCCCGAATTTCCCAGTTCGCTTTGATATGATAATGAAAGCCTTTGATCTCATTGCTATTCGGATCCGCTCGATTCCATTCCATTATATCTGCATTCTATTACGATCTGTTATCACAATCTAATGTTTTATTAATTTAGAATCTGCTTTCTCTCGAATAATTCGATATGGCGTTTGGAGACAAAAATAAATAAACGTTTCATAACAGGTGGACTGAAAAGTTCCAAGGCTAGTGTAGGGAAAAATTTTTGTTTGATGCTATTTAATTTCATTATTCAGTATAGTTGCCTTCAAGGACGATTTGTCTTCTGTCTCTAAATAGGCGGAAAATTTCTGTCCGGAAAGCATCATATCGAGCTTTCCCTTATTCACATGTTATAGTCCATACTTTGAAGTAGTTTCATCACAGACAGTTGATTATAACTGGACTGTCTATTGAACTGGTAGAACCATGATTCATCCTTTGTCCAAAAAGTACTCGATTCTACAAAGAAAACGAAAATAATTTGGAAATGAAATCTCCTTTCAGCTCTTTTCAGAGCGGTGTTTAATTAGTTCGTTTGTTGGAAAATATTTTACCACCGAGCAATTTTTTCAAATCTGGGAAAAGAAAATGATCCGAGGGGGCTAAATCTAGTAAATAGGGCGAACGAGGTAGCAATTTAAACTTTAATTAATTAATTTTGGCCTTTGGAATAATGGATGTGTTGACCTGGTGCATTGTCTTGATGAAACATTTTCTTATTAGCCAAATGCGGCCGTTTTTGTTTGATTTCTTCATTCAAAGAGTTTGCATAATATTCCCCATTGATAGTTTTTCTTTTTTTCAAGATATTTAATGGAAATTATCCCACGTACATCTAAAAAAAAACCGACGCCATGACCATTCCCACAGATGGAGCGGTCTATAACTTTTTTGGAGCCGATTTTCCCTTTTCAGTCCGTTGTTTTGATTGTTTTTTTGTTTCGTGTATGAAATGATGAACCCACGTTTTATCAATGGTTACGAAACAGTCAAACACTCGATGGAAACCTCTTCACGACGCTTATTTTTCGGAATAACTGGACATGTCTCGACCGTTCCATTAAACCAACGTAGAAGGTTCAAATGGTACATCAACATTTGTTTGCCAAAAGCAATTTTTTAACAAAACATCGAATGATTTCTTCTTATTTTCGCAGATCTAAAATAAATTGCGAGTTCAACGTTTTCCTACACCTCAAGAAGCGGTTGAAACTTTCGAATCACATATTTTGGAAGTACCTCAATCGAAACGGGAAAAATGCTTCGAGAATCGGTTCAAACGAAAACGCATATAAAAGTGTATGATATTTCATAAAGCGTTTTGTGATTTTCATTCACATTTTACACAATTCTTCTGCAATAATAAGGCAGTTACAGGTACAATACGATATAGAAATGTCTCAATATCGATGTCAAAATCAAATTTTCACTATTCCACCATTTCACCATTTCACCATTTCACCATTTCACCATTTCACCATTTCACCATTTCACCATTTCACCATTTCACCATTTCACCATTTCACCATTTCACCATTTCACCATTTCACCATTTCACCATTTCACCATTTCACCATTTCACCATTTCACCATTTCACCATTTCACCATTTCACCATTTCACCATTTCACCATTTCACCATTTCACCATTTCACCATTTCACCATTTCACCATTTCACCATTTCACCATTTCACCATTTCACCATTTCACCATTTCACCATTTCACCATTTCACCATTTCACCATTTCACCATTTCACCATTTCACCATTTCACCATTTCACCATTTCACCATTTCACCATTTCACCATTTCACCATTTCACCATTTCACCATTTCACCATTTCACCATTTCACCATTTCACCATTTCACCATTTCACCATTTCACCATTTCACCATTTCACCATTTCACCATTTCACCATTTCACCATTTCACCATTCCAACATTTCACCATTTCACCATTTATTTCGCTATTAATTGAATCGAATTGAAAATTACGAGTTCGGAAATTTGTTGAATTCATTGTTGGAGTAATTAAAAAAGGAACCGTCTAATTTTGGTGTCTTGTTTATTTTGGCTGAGAGCCTATATAATAATAGGTAGAATGACTGTCTTACACTGCAATTATACAGGGTTAATCCTTATGAAATACGATCAGGATAAATAAATTATTATTTCTTTAATTTCTTAAACCTTTCATATATGTTTCTAAATCGTTTTGATGTTGGGTCCCTTCAATAATTTCTGTCGAAATATAATTTTTTTTTGGTTTAAACTGAATTTATAATATAGATTTTGATAACGTATGTTTTTTTTTCAAAGGAATCTCTATACTTTACACAAAAATACAATTATCCTTTCTCTGATATTTGATTTTAAAAAGTTATTCTATCCAGGGGCGTTTTTACCTATATACTTTTTAACATTCTAAACAAACAAATCCCATAGCAAAATATACGGACGATAATTGTTTCCCGTCCTTCCATGTCCTTGTGCATTTTCAATTTCATTTCAATATATTCATAATATGGTTTTCCTTGTCGCCTTGATGATTTCTCTTCAACCGAATGTTCTATAATTTTGTTCATCAATCTTTATTTGATTCTTTTATCAAACATCTTGGTTATAAATATTTTAAAAATTCTCTATCGCATGCTTTTGAAGCAGTTATCGAAGCATTTTTTCCATTGGGATTGAGGTACTTCCAAAACATGCGATTTGAACCTCTTCTTCAGGCGTAGAAAAACGTTGTCATCGCAATTTATTTTCTATATGCTAGAATAAGAAGAAATCTTCGGAGGCCAAACACGGCGGATGATCCATCAATTAGATGTTGTGACCGTTCACAAACAACCGATGTTTGAGAACTCGTGGTTGTGATTCGTCTTCTGTGATTGGTTTCCCTGATTTCCTCGACAACTTCTGGTGTACCATTCGGGATTGGACGCTGTACGTTGCTTTGGAGACATGTGCAGTTAAAGACAGAACGTTTGCTTCACAGTGCTTTGTGTGCGAACAACTTTTATTGGATCTTGAAATACTCATGAGAGAATGGAGAGACCATGTTGACAGAATGCCAAATGAACGTTAGCAAGAATTGCAAAGGAAAAGAAACCAGACACAACTCGACCTCCTGGACGACCACCTATAAGGTGGTATGAAAGCTGGTCCTCAGCATCCCAACTACTCCTGGCAAACCCTTGATGAAAATACAGGACCTAGTCCTAACGTGAGAAGAAGAAGAAGAAGAAATACTCATACATTCATGGAATTAACGCCTCAATGTCATGGGTCAAGATTATCTTGCAGTATCAGTTATCGCGCAGCAGCGATGTTTTTTGGACAACAACCTATTTTGGACGTGTTGCCGTATCTCAAAATTTCAGCAGCAGCTTTCGTAGACGTCTTTCAATTTCCAACCACTATCTGTCTTTATCTTCATTCCAAATTTTTCATGATCTTCCTTCACTTCATTTGTGATGTTATATTGCTTTTAAAGATGATGTTTGTCTACTGGATTTTGATATCGTTTGGTTCCATGAAATTCCATTCCATTCCCGTTGTCCAGGTCGATGTTTTATGCACTTACTATAAATTTTCGAGTCATGTAGCTCAAATCGTCATGATCCTGTTCCAATACCATCTGATCGTCAACGAAGCAAACCGAATATGATGTAGTGTTGAGAAGCCTAACCATCCAACTGCATTACCGCTTCCATATCTTGATCACCTCCTCCAAGTAGATCTTGAATCTTCTGTTTTAGACCTTTCGTTATAGTAAACCCTTTAGATAAGTTCCTGTTTATCTAAATATCTATCTACTATGGATCTAAAACCAACTAGCTTGGCAGGAATACCTCCTGGTTCTGAGAATGTTCCCGTACATATTTCTTTAGTTTCTTTTTGACTGAGATAAATTTTTACTGCAAGTGCTTATTCTGATTAAATCTCCTGCTTGAAGTGATCTTGTACCATCCAAATAGAATATTAAGAAGAGAAAATACATCTGTCTAAAGTAGTAAAGAGGATTTGAAGGATGTAGTACCTTTGAGAAAATTTTTTCTAAAGCACGTTTGATGCATTGTTTTATATGTTTTTCTGGGTTCCTCTAGCTCAATGATCTGTTCCATAGCCATGTTTCAATTATCTTGCTTGGTTTTTCTGCTATAATCTTTCTTCTTCTTCTTCTTCTTGTTCTTTTTATTGATCTTTTGTTTTCTTGTCTCATGTATTTCATCAATTCCTTTGTCTATTATCGGATATTGCGGATTCACGTAAGAACAAACAAGGAAGCTAATTTTAGAATAACCAACACTCAAATTATGAATAATATAACACACTAAAACATAACAAAAAAAAGTTCATTTCGAATTATAAACTCTCTCTCTGTATATTTCTGTGTCTAAAACGTCAAAATTGACATTTTTATTAAATACATCTACTACGTTAACAATTACGTTGTCGGAAGCAACTTTCTGTAACCAAGTTATCGTCTTTAGAAATTATTTTTCGAAAAAACTAAATTTGAGGTTATATTTTCTATATCGTTCGATTGATAGGGGGTTTAAATTACGTCTAATTGACCATACAAAATTTGAACACATATTTTTGCGCGCCTACACGCAACATCGCCTCGTATGTTAAAATGCCCCGCAGTTTTGGTTGTGTATGGGAAACAGCAGAAATTGGGGAAGTTTGGGGGGTTATATAACAATATTCTACCGTTGAACGTTTCATAACTTGAGGCACTTTGTACGTTATTTTCATATCAAACACGGAAAACGATTAATTAAATGTTCTTTAAACCAAACGAATCGAGATGTAATTATTTAGGGTTTTTATAATCTGCAATTGATATTTGAAGAAAACTTTTCAGACAATCCTCGTAAATTGATTTTTTTTTCGTGATTGTCGTTGATAAAATATAGTATTCTATTCGCGAATAATGATAATACTAATTGGATAATGCACAATTGAAAGATAAATCAATCTTAATTTTATTTTTGAATCAAAATATGATGTTTAATGTATTGAAATAATTTGTAATATCTTGATAGAATTGACATGTTTTGCTTTTGAGTTATTTACTGCTCGATTTTTGATATATGTTTGTATATATAGATGACGATCAATAGAAAATTTGAACGGGCCACATCAAAGTGATCTTAATAAACAATTTAATGAGATACCATAAACAAACACTTCGGGGAAAATAAGAAAAATCTAATGCGGATCAAAAGTAAAGTCAAGGCACGAAGAAAATCGATTCAGTAGCGTATATTCAATATATTTTTTTTTTTTTTCGGTAAATTTACAACGAAAATTGATGCTGATTTACTAATTTTAAGTTGCAGCTATAAATCTCATTTTTCTGCTGGTGTTTACAGATTGTTTCCATGGCTTGATCGCAGAATCTACCGTCGTCGACCTCTGCTATATTTGTTGGAAGACCCACCACCAAGTCCTTGATATCACCAGAAGTTTCTCTTCTTCTTATCCGATAAGCTTATGAATCTACAAGATTGTGACAAAGCTGTAATAAAATTATATCTTTTCCTCTATCCATGAGTTCCAGATTATTCTCTTCGACGGTTTTGTCTTCTATTTTTTCGACTATTTTACGAGAACTATGCATGGGAATGATTTGAATGCAATTATGAATCTAATAGTAATAAATATCAAGGAATTCAAGTTTGAGATACATTTCTACAATTACAGATTACATTATTAAGAAAATGGATTCACTAAATTATCTTTCATGTAGTATCCAGTAGTTTAATTAGGCACAACCCACTGTATGCCTGGATTGCTAAGTACAGCCACAACTGTACCATATCAATTGCTGGTTCCTATCTATCAGATTCTGATTGAAGAGTTTCCCTAGAAACTACAATAGTGACGATTATAATGAACAGCTTTCTACAGTTTTTAAAATCGCACAAATTCTCTTCGAACATTTTTGCTTATTACAAAATGGTGGCTGCTCTAGATTCAGTAGTCTATATTCGATGTTATGTGGACTACCACATTCTGATCATTAGGACGTCGATTTTACTTTTTAGAGGTAAAATTCCGAATCATTCAACTAAATTTTCAAAATCTTTCAACGTTCCTTTGACAGAATTTTTTATATACTTTAAAGATTGTGTTTGTATCTTCAATTGCAACCACTTTCCTTTAGACAATGTTTTCCAGATTTGCAGCAACTGATTTTTGAGAAACTGGATCAAGATGAAGCGACGTTTATGTCAAATTGTACATGAATATTGGAGGGATTGAATTCTAAATGCTTGTAAGAATACAGAACGTCTTTTAAAGGCGATATCCCACTAATTTAATGGAACAAAGAAAAGCGAATAGCTTAGGTAGTGTCTTTTTCTTTAGTGGGAAAATCCTCGATAAGACTCTTGGGAAGAGGTCCTGAATGTGCTGGATTCCACTCTTTTCTGCAGAAACTAGAACTGTCCTCATGGAGAAGCAAATAGTTTAAGTAGTGTATTTGTTCTTTATAATCTTTTTTTGTGATTTGAAAAAGAGTCTTTGGAAGGGGTCCTAAGTGTACTGGATTTGTCCAGTTAACCGAATACCTACCTGCTAAAAAACCACCGTTTTTTTTTTATTTGCCGAAACTGGAACAGTCCTCACGGACAGGCTGCCAATCTTTGTTTTCCCACTTGATTTGTTGTTGTTGTTTTAGTTCGTTTTTTGTCACCATCTGGTGTTTTCTGTCTATCCAATTTTCTAGTATATGTGGCAAAACATCCAGGTCCTGTCAATCAAAAAATAATCCATGCTACGGTGAGAATAATTGGCCCTTATTACTATTCTGGGAATAGGTTCCTTAGTCCATCTCTTTCATTAAAATCCCATCTTTTTTAGTTATTTCCTCAATCTTCTTTTCCAATTTGCTTTTTCTCTTCTACATTGAGGTCTATTGGAGGGATTCCAATGAGTTAACTCGTAGAAAAGTCTTTCCCTGTATTCCCTCCATTATATGCTGGACGATTCCTTAGAGTCTTTTTCTTATTTTTTCCTCCGGGTCTTCATCATTTGGTATTATCCTCATTAGCTCTAAAATTAGTATTTTTCCCTATCCATAGGTATTTTATTTCCCCGTTTCCTTCAAAAATGATGTTTCTGGTGCTAATCAAAGTCAATTCTCTTTGTTCTTACTCTAACCGCCAGATCCTGGGCGGATCCGATTGTATCACGTTGGACATTTAATAAAATGTCATACAAAATATATTCCATAATATGGGATGGTTGCTGGTACTCCCGCCGTCGTGTTATATGTTGTTTTACCAAGAACAAAGTGTCCATCTTTTTTATTTGTACATAAACTCTAGAAAAAACATTTTTTTATTAGTTTCTGCGATGTCTTTGTCTCAATTTTCAAATTTTTCGTTGATGTTCGAGCTCAATTATTTTAGTGTGTTGAATGTGAAGAATGAATCAGAGGTAAAGCTAGATGGATCAAATTTCATTATGAAAAAATTGATTAAACCTATTGTGGTCGAGAATTACCACAAACTCGGTGTTTAGTGGTATTTGGGAATCCCCAAAGCACCAAAATATAATGAAAACTAAATAATTTATATATTGAGGATAATGGGTATCAAGTTAAATAAACACAGCACAACCCAACCAATTTTTATGATACTTAGGTAGGTTGGTGAATATTTGTTTCAATATTTCAACAAACATCTGGAAACCACACCCATTTCATTGCAAAGGATACTAAACAGATGATGAACTATTCGAAAGTCCTGTAGAGGAAACTATTCATATAAAAGGGCTATAAAAAATGTCTATGGGTTTGTTCCAATCCACAAGTTCTTATATAAGAGATATCAAACTTCATTTTTCCATATATTAAATTTTGAATTCGTAGGTGGGCCAGATTGAAAATAACAGAAAAATGAACTGCATTAATATATAATAACATTTTATTTATTAAATAATTCTAGAGTTGTATCGTTTCGATTACTCGACTCAACTGACTCACGTCATGCCTACGCACTCGTTTTATATGATTAAGGAAGGTTTTAGTATAAATTCCTACCTCTTGAAAGATTATATCGTTCTAGACAATAAAAATAGGATATTTCAGCTTGCTGCTAAGAGATGGCGATACCATCTTACTCTCACGCTTGTCTGGGTACGTTCTGCCCTTGAAATTACTTATAAATATCAGTAGAGTAATTGAAATATCCGTAGAGGGATCGACTGAAATCTAAAAGAATTTTATTTCTGTGACTCATTGCGATCGCGGGCCTTATTGATACGGGCTAGGGACAGGAAACGGCCCGCGGGCCGTATCTTTGACATATTCCAAATAAAATAACTAATAATCAGAATTGAGTTACGGCACTGCGCAAACGTAAACATTAGGCGCGATTGATATTCGAAAGTTTATAAAATCGGCGGATTTATCATCTGGTAGCTATCAAAGTTTTCTGTTGCGGTTTTCGTAAACAAAACACTGAGAGATGTGACGCCGTCAAACATATTTTGAATGATATGAAGTATATCATTAAGTTCATAATAATGTGAAATTTGCGGCGGACTTCAAAAGGAAACGAACGAAAAGTCGGTTAGACGTTCTGGGAAAATTAAAATAAAAATAAAAACAGTAGGAAATCGTTTCATAAATTTGATTTTGCCTTGTGATATTTCGGTGTACTTTTCGTATATATAAATATATTAATAATAAATATATAAATTATCGATTTTCCAACCCAGTTTTGGGCAGAAATTGGGCAGAAAACTTAATTAAGTGAGTAACATTCTAAAAGAACAGAATGTAGTTCAAAATAGTCTGAGTGACGTGTCTGATGAAATTTAATGTTAAAAAACAATCGACAAGAAGTAATTGACAAGTTCTATGAACAATTGAAGACCTGAAGAAATCGTTTGCAAGAACGGGAATACCCAGAAAGAAAATTTACAATATCTGTCGGCGTATTGAGATAGATTTCGCTTTAAAGACAGTCAAAATCAGGCAAAAAAGCAAAAAAATTCCAAATAATAAGAGAGTAGTTTTGGTTAAGGCAGTTCATGGAAACCTGGGAGTCAGTTTGCAAAAATTGGGCAGAAAACTCAATTATTTAAGTGAGATCCTAAAAGAACAGGATGTAGTTCAAAATAGAAGTCTGAGTGACGTGTCTGTTGAAATTTAATGTTAAAAAACGGAAAATTCAAGAGAAAACAATCGACAAGAAGTAATTGACAAGTTCTATGAACAATTGAAGACCTGAAGAAATCGTTTGCAAGAACGGGAATACCCAGAAAGAAAATTTACAATATCTGTCGGCGTATTGAGATAGATTTCGCTTTAAAGACAGTCAAAATCAGGCAAAAAAGCAAAAAAATTCCAAATAATGAGAGAGTAGTTTTGGTTAAGGCAGTTCATGGAAACCTGGGAGTCAGTTTGCAAAAATTGGGCAGAAAACTCAATTATTTAAGTGAGATCCTAAAAGAACAGGATGTAGTTCAAAATAGAAGTCTGAGTGACGTGTCTGATGAAATTTAATGTTAACAAACGGAAAATTCAAGAGAAAACAATCGACAAGAAGTAATTGACAAGTTCTATGAACAATTGAAGATCTGAAGAAATCGTTTGCAAGAACGGGAATACCCAGAAAGAAAATTTACAATATCTGTCGGCGTATTGAGATAGATTTCGCTTTAAAGACAGTCAAAATCAGGCAAAAAAGCAAAAAAATTTCAAATAATAAGAGAGTAGTTTTGGTTAAGGCAGTTCATGGAAACCTGGGAGTCAGTTTGCAAAAATTGGGCAGAAAACTCAATTATTTAAGTGAGATCCTAAAAGAACAGGATGTAGTTCAAAATAGAAGTCTGAGTGACGTGTCTGTTGAAATTTAATATTGAAAAATGGTAAATTCAAAAGAAAACAATCGACAAGATATGATTTAGTAAATCTGCCTTTCGTTGGTTATTTATTGCCTATTCTGCATCCTAATTGGTGGTTTGACATAATCTGTGCTAGCCTCATCTTCAGATACTGAAGAAAAACATCTAGATCCTAGATTTTTTCATAGATTCCTCGAATAACTCGATCTCTGGAACCAGTTGTTGCTTATTTTTTAAGAAATAATCAAAACTTTTATCAATGACGGATTTTCAAATCCTAAACATTTCAAAACTACTTTTTATCGTACCCTGTATATATTTTTACTGTTAATATAATATCTATTGGTCGTTTTTACTTCATCTTGTTTATCATATAATATTCCGCATCTCGAAATAACTTTTGGTTAATTATCTACAGGGAACGGTTAAATATAACCCGAATTGAATACGGTTTTAGTTTAGATTTAGGCAAAGCATTAAAATACGGTATGTCTGGTTTGTTTATTCTATTTTATGATTTGTTTAAAATAATGTAAGTGTGTGAAACCTCACACGAAGACTAGCTAACACCAAACTAAAACGAGGGAACCGGCGTGTGCATCATTCGAACACCGTTGCCAACTCTAACCAAACGAATATGGATTTTCTACTAAAATTTACTAAATCATATTCAAAATATGTACACTAACAGTCAAAAATTTGTATGTAGAATAAAAATAAGTTGCGAAGTCAACGTTTTTCTACACCTGAAGACGCCGTTGGTTATGTTCAAATCAAATATTGTGATCCGAATGGAAAAAATGCTTCTTTTATATCAAAACTTGAGTAGCATTCTTATATAATTTACTCAAATTAAGATATTATAGATTTTCAAATGAATCTCTAACAATTACACTGGAAAAAATTGATAATAACACGTAACCTAACATAACATAACCTAACTTAACCTAACATAACACATTTTCTCAACTGATTCATTACGCGAAAAAGTTTCATCATCTCCTGTAGTTTGTAACAGTTGTTTGTATTGATTTATTGACATAAACTGTCCGTTTCTATATATCAATAATCCAACCTAATCTAACATAACCTAACTATTTGTGGAATCAGTTCTGCAAAAATTTAACGTCAATAACATATCCACCCCTAAATGAGATCCTTAGACGTCTTTGCTCTGTATCGGCTCTTTAACTGGACATCCTGTATATGACAGATTTTTTCATTTGTGGAAATATGGCTGATTTTTGACATGTTGTTAAGTTGTATTTAAAAGAAGTCTTCAAATTTGAAGTAATTATTCACAAATCGACAACAGTGCTTAGCATCTGATTTCCGAATGTAAATATGGCAACCGATATTTACGAAACGCACTACAATAAAATTAGTTGACTGTTTTATCGATATCTTAAGCCATAACATCGTCTGTTGTTATAAAAATAATGATAAAGAAAATAGGTGATTAATTTAAAACAGATCCCGACGTTTTTCCATTATTTCAACATGCAGAATCTTACAACATATTTAAATAACGAATCTAATCGATAATAAACGAAAAGCCTTAACAAGGGGTAGTAACCGATTTAGGGAGAATTAGGGGCGCGGTTTTGTATTGAAAACTCTTCGTAGGGCGGCTTTCGCTTAATAGGAAAAACATATTTGCAAAGCGCTTTCGTTAGTGCTAGTGTCAATAAAATGAAACCGCCCCATTAATTTATAGGTTATCTTCAGATCTCGTATAGTCCGAGGGCCGACTGTACAAAAGTCCTATGGATCATTTTTGAGGTATAAACACTTCCGGTTTCTATTTTAGATGTTATTTATAAAATACATCAAGAAAATTTTATATATATTCAATACTAATTAAAAATATATGTTTTTTTAAATTTATCTTAAGACATCGAATACATGGATTTGTTTACATTTTTTTTTAAACAAAAATGACTGAAAAAAATTGTTTTTTCATTTGTTGGGATATGACTGTAGACTTAGTTTGAAGAATCAATGAGCTCTAACTCGTACGTTCCATGTCTATACAGGGTGTCTCACGACGAATTAAAACTATCTGTATAAATGGCAAAATACTTATAGTAAAATCATGAAAATTTCTACGTTTAGGTTTTCGAATACGATCTTTTTAACTAAAATATTTTCAAACATGGCCGACTTCCGGTTCTACCGGAAATCGATTGTAACTTTGTTATTTTACATAGAACACCCTGTATATTAATACAATTTTGAAATCTACGTAAAATATTGGTATACTTTTGTCTGAAAACTTTTTTTGAAAAATGCGTACTTTTCGAGTTATTAATTTTTTTGTAATAAAATTTAACCCTTGCAGACCCTTATAAATTATATTTTTACGAAGACACCCCTAAAGATATAAAAATGGTTTCTATTCGGTTGCTTCTAACAAGGTCAGAGGTATTTGAATCTACGTTGAAACATTTTTTATTTTATACAGAGTGTGTATAAAAAGTGTTCAAAGTTTAACTTCATAAATATCAAATTTCTTTATTTTTTTTAAATAGAACCACCCGATTTTCACTATTTTAATGCATTCAGGGGTTAAAAATAAGGCGAATTCATGTATACTTTTTTATACCTAAACCTTATCAGATATTAAATGTTTTCTGTAAATTTCTAGAGATGCAAGTGTGGTCTAAATTAATTTTTATAAAGTTAAACTTTGAACACTTTTTATACGTACCCTGTATGGAATAGAAAACTTTCCAGCATAGATTCAAATACGTCTGATCTTTCTAAAAGTAACCGAATAGAAACCATTTCCATATCTTTAAGGGTGTCATCGTAAAAAAATAATTTATAAGGGTCTGCAACGGTCAAATTTTTTACAAAAAAAAATTAATAACTCAAAAAGTATGCATGTTTCGAAAAAAGTTTTCAGACAAAAGTATACTTAAATCCTACGTAGATTTAAAAAATGTATTAATATACAGGATGTTCTATACAAAATAACAAAGTTACAGTCGACTTGAAAATATTTTAGTTAAAAAGATCGTATCTGAAAACTTAAACGTAGAAATTTTCATGATTTTACTATATACAGTTAATTTTAACTCGTCGTGGTACACCCTGTATATATTTAATTATCTACATATCCTTTCCAAATACATTAATAATTTTTGTTAAATAATTCTAAGATTATTACAATCTTTTTGAAATGAATATAATAAAGTATCATGAAATGTTTGCTTATCGGATGTTGATTTATCACGAGTAATCATTTTTCAAAATAATTTATCTGCTGTTTCTACTCCAGAGGCGTTTTTGAATGAAATAAAAAAATAAGATCCCTCCTAATGCCACCTAGTTGGGAATAGTTAAAACAATAAAACTTTTATGGAGCTAAAATAAATGTGGAAATTTGCCTCTAAACAAAAGTCTGCAAACACGTAAAATAAATCATTTACTGAGATATTTTTGTTGTAGAGCGTTGTCGATCAAATATAGAAACACCCTGTATATTGTGAGTTTTGGTTTTATCAATTAATTCCTGTGAGAAAGAACGAAATAAATTGAAGTTTCAGATAGTAGAATCAACACTTGGATGAGATTTATTACATACAAAAATGTTATACAATGATTAACCATTAATTTTCCATATATCGTCATTAAAATCATCATCATCGTCTCTAAATCTATAGATACATGAGTTGCTACTTTTGAAATATGGCAACACTGATGCAAACTACGTCAAATCTGACATTGCCGTCATAAAGTTTGACATTGACAGAACGTGTTGTCATACGAGTGCTATTTGAGTTGTTTACATATATTTGACAGACTTGACAGACCTATTAAACATCGCCGGGAAAAGTGTATGGAGCTTGTTGGGTCAGTACTTTTGGTACCATCCTCGTAGTATACAATTAATTATTATTACTTCAGAATGAAATATAAGTATATACAAAGTTTGAAGATGGTTTTTTTTAATGGAAATATATATTAGAATTATAAGATTACGCAAATTTTCTTTTTTATAATTTTGGTATTTGGAATAAAATTCCTGGTATGTATCGAATATTATTGGGGTTTCTAATTAAGTAATACATTCGATGCTGATATAAAAGTTATTAAGTAACAGTCAGATAATATTTTTAACGAATACAAGCAATATTTGTTTTTAAAATAAATAATAAAATGTGTATTGATTGAAATTTTTGTATATTTAAAATTTCTATTGGCGATTTCAAATCTGTAACGAAAATACTATTTAACAAAAACAAATAATTATATAGGTGGATATATACATATGAATAATAGTCCAGTTAAATTATAATCAAACCTCCGAAATTTTTAATGGAATCTGTTGTGATAAACATACACGCACGTCCCTCCAAGTATCCACCCACGGGTAAATCCGCGGATGAATGCGAAGGACAATCCACCACTTTCTGTCATTTTGACAGCTCCTAATTCTCGTTCGCCCAGAGTTCTTTGGAAACTTTTGTCTTCTTGGATTTGACATCTTAATGTGTTTTCGCTGCCTTGGGTAAGCCCTTTATAGTCTCCTTTCGCAAGAAAAGATCTTCTTCTCAGCTGTCCACGATGTATACCTCGAAGGGTCTCCTATTGTGGGTGGACTCAAAAAACCCAAGAACTTGGAAAACATAGTTTTGTCCATCTTTATTTTTGTTTTTTTTTTTGGTGTGTGACTTAGTGGTTTGTGTTTTAGATATTTTTTCATTAACCTATATTTTTGGCATACCATGTTTCCTCGAATAGCTTTTCTCCCTGTCGTCCATGATTTCGTCCCTATTCTCGCTTCTTATTACCTAGTAGACATCCAATGTTTGTCTCAGGTACTTGAACTATTTTGTCCACTGGATTCTGTTATAACCACCATAGTAGAGTCCCTTATGTACAGCTGAGCACATAATTATTCTGGAATACGTGGTCTACTTTTTGGTACAAAACAGCTTCGCAATATCTTCTTCATAAAGTCTAGTCGCCAATGATTGGAAGTGATTTGAGACGGTTTCTTTGAACTCCACGTCAGTTTGGGAGCGCAGCTCTCCAAGTCACTTCAGTTCAGGAAAAAGATGGTACTAGATGGTGATTGTTTCAAAATATCCAATTGAAATTGTTGGAAGAGTCGTTGGCGTTGTCGTGCAACACATCTTGTTGATTCCAATAGTTGCCGTGATCTTTCGGCTATTGAAGGTTTGTGTGGATTCTCATTACCTATTATAATAGATTTCAAAAATCTTCTCGCTGATCTCCTTCATCAATTCGGAATTCTTCAAATTCTCGATGATGTCCTTCTAAATTTTTCATAGAACACAATTATCTGTCCCCGATAGTCTCAGCATCTTACGGTAGGCCTACACGTCGAAGACTTCTGGTCTAATATTAGTTTAGAGCTCCAGCTTCTACGCTCTACGTGCTCTTAGCTCGAAGCTTAAGTCGCAGCTGCAGAGAAGCTTCTTAATCTTCGTAAATGATGCTTGGGATTACTTGATTCGAATCTTAATTTCTAAACAGAGCAGACTTGTAGACAGGTAGTCATACCTCTCGACTTTTCCCAATCGTTTGGTTCAACGTTTTTACCTTCAAGTTCCAAGGTTTGTGTCTCTCTTTATCAAAAGCTTTATTATAATCGTTGAAACAGTCGTTTACTTTTTGGTTGACATCGCTGCATCAAGATATTTTAAACAAACAATGGATAACTTTTAGAAATACTTTTGGACTAATAGTATGACATTCTTCGTGTTTTTTGGCATTGATTGAAGCCATTATCTCATTAAACATGGAGGTTATCTCAATTAAATATCGTTCCTGAATTAACTTTAGCGTTTATTGATGCTTCTAGCTTCCTGACCGATTTCGAAGTTGCTGCATCTCTTCAGATCTGTTTAACTAAATTTTTAGCCGAATTCTACCGATAATTTTTTCTATCAGATCCATATGATGAAACCAAAAGACGCTTTTTGACGTGATCTCATCATCAATAATGTTTTTATACGAGGTGCGTCGGTTGTATCTTTGTTTTTGTATGATGAAATGTGTCTTGAATTTTTTTCTAGTTTGACTGTGCTATAATATATATACTTTCGACTACAGGCCTGATACATTAAAATCTCGTATTTATTTTTCATAGTTCCTCATATAATAATCAAATTCGTTGTACTAAAACAAATTATCGACAATGGCTGTTGTCCCGATCGTTGTGATTATTTTTTCTTCATCTTGAAACTACAAATGGATGTTCGTCGAATTAGTGAATGAAAACTGTGACGATTGTTTGTTGTTTTATCATGAAAAATAGTAAAAAAAGCGATTTTTTGGATAAAAGAAAATATATTTTCACGTAGATGAGAAATTAATAATTATTATACCTATTCGTCGGGGGATGTTGCGCAAATATATTATTTTGCATCTCGATTGGGCAAATTTGCCCACTAACGATCATCGGCGGTTTCGAAAATTTAAAAAACACTCTTTACTTAATTTTGCCATGTATTTTTTTTCTGCCAAATGTTTCAGTGAGTTCTTAGACAGTTTTTGACGAGGAATGTCTCATATTTTTTGAAAATTTTTTCCTATTACTTCAGATCTAATAAAAAATCTAAAAGGTTTGTACATGTACTTAGATCTTTTTGACTCACCGAATTACAGCTTTCAAACCATATCTTTGGCAGTCTACCTAGTAATGTTTAGTTTTTGTTTTTTCTTTATTTTTCTGGTCTGTTTTTGGGGAAATGATCTTTTCAACCTAGTTTACCTTCTCCAGCCCACCCAACCAAATCCTGAACCCCTAGATCTTCTCCAATATCCCGACTTCTCTTTCTATGGTTGATAATCATTAATAATTTCTTTTTTATATCAATATAATTCATTAAATACGTATTTTAATGATAGTTATGGATGTTATCCACATTCCAAAAGCATATTTTAGTTTGACCTATTCTAAGTCTAGTTACTAAGACTTGTTTTGGGTGATTACTGCGTTTATCACTCAGTCAGATCCCCAGTTTCTGTTTGAGACAAATTTTAATCCATTTAGTGTCCATATGGTGTTGGTTCCAGTTTAATTAATAGTCGAAAATCATTCCCAGATATGAGACTCGGTTTTCGCTGCAGAGAAGAAAAAAACGCAATATCTGGACCAATTTTCCAACTATATTTATGTGTGTGTGTGTGTGTGTGAAATCGATTTTATTATTATTAGTTTCTATAAATTAGTTGATAACTATCAGGAATAGGATCTAATAGAAAAAATTATCGGTAGAATTCGGCTAAAAATTTAGTTAAACAGCTCTGAAGAGATGCAGCAACTTCGAAATCGGCCAGGAAGCTAAAAGCATCAATAAACGTTAAAGTTAATTCAGAAACGATATTTAGTTAAGATAACCTCCATGTTTAATGAGATAATGGCTTCAATCAATGCCAAAAAACACGAAGAATGTCATACTATTAGTCCAAAAGTATTTCTAAAAGTTATCCATTGTTTGCTTAAAATATCTTGATGCAGCGATGTCAACAAAAAAGTAAACGACTGTTTCAACGATTATAATAAAGCTTTTGATAAAGAGAGACACAAACCTTGGAACTTGAAGGTAAAAACGTTGACCCAAACGATTGGGAAAAGTCGAGAGGTATGACTACCTGTCTACAAGTCTGCTCTGTTTAGAAATTAAGATTCGAATCAAGTAATACATTTAAGAATGTAACATGGGTGAGTGAGGTTAGGTTAAATAGTTAAGTTATAGGTTTCATTTTTGGTGAGGATTTTTTTATACCAAAAAGTAACATTTGAGACGATGAAAATTTCATTTGAAGCATCCTAATACACATTTACTAATGTAAACCGGTTAAAATTATATTTTCAATAACAAAACATGAAAATCTCGAATCGATAATCCATGTTTAATAATAAACGAATCATTCATTTGCAAAAAGTCTATTTTCCTTTATGATTTTTACTTTGAATTTTCGTTTTCCATAAAAATAAAGGAATGGGGTACAAAAACGGCCCAGTTCATGTCTTGTATCCTGTTTAAGCCAAACGCAAATGTTTCGAACTGGATTTAAATGTTTGCAACTGAACTGTAAGAAAATATTTTGTTGTAATTAGTCTTCAAGACATGGAAATAATCCATGTTTAATAATAAACGAATAATTCATTTGCGAAAAGTTTATTTTCCTTTATGATTTTTGCTTTGAAATTTCGTTTTCCATGAAAATAAAGGAATGCGGTACAAAAACGGCCCAGTTCATGTCTTGTATCCTGTTTAAACCAAACGCAAATGTTTCGAACTGGGTTTTAATGTCTGCAACTGAACTATAAGAAAATATTTTGTTGCAATTAGTCTTCAAGATGGGAAATAATCCATGTTTAATAATAAACGAATCATTCATTTGCGAAAAGTTTATTTTCCTTTATGATTTTTGCTTTGAAATTTCGTTTTCCATAAAAATAAAGGAATGGGGTACAAAAACGGCCCAGTTCATGTCTTGTATCCTGTTTAAGCCAAACGCAAATGTTTCGAACTGGATTTAAATGTTTGCAACTGAACTGTAAGAAAATATTTTGTTGTAATTAGTCTTCAAGACATGGAAATAATCCATGTTTAATAATAAACGAATCATTCATTTGCGAAAAGTCTATTTTCCTTTATGATTTTTGCTTTGAAATTTCGTTTTCCATGAAAATAAAGGAATGGGGTACAAAAACGGCCCAGTTCATGTCTTGTATCCTGTTTAAACCAAACGCAAATGTTTCGAACTGGTTTCAAATGTTTGCAACTGAACTATAAGAAAATATTTTGTTGTAATTAGTCTTCAAGACATGGAAATAATCCATGTTTAATAATAAACGAATAATTCATTTGCGAAAAATCTATTTATCTTTATAATTTTTGCTTTGAAATTTCGTTTTCCATAAAAATAAAGAAATGGGGTACAAAAACGGCCCAGTTCATGTCTTGTATCCTGTTTAAACCAAACGCAAATGTTTCGAACTGGTTTTTAATATCTGCAACTGAACTATAAGAAAATATTTTGTTGTAATTAGTCTTCAAGACATGGAAATAATCCATGTTTAATAATAAACGAATAATTCATTTGCGAAAAGTTTATTTTCCTTTATGATTTTTGCTTTGAAATTTCGTTTTCCATAAAAATAAAGGAATGGGGTACAAAAACGGCCCAGTTCATGTCTTGTATCCTGTTTAAGCCAAACGCAAATGTTTCGAACTGGATTTAAATGTTTGCAACTGAACTGTAAGAAAATATTTTGTTGTAATTAGTCTTCAAGACATGGAAATAATCCATGTTTAATAATAAACGAATCATTCATTTGCGAAAAGTCTATTTTCCTTTATGATTTTTGCTTTGAAATTTCGTTTTCCATGAAAATAAAGGAATGGGGTACAAAAACGGCCCAGTTCATGTCTTGTATCCTGTTTAAACCAAACGCAAATGTTTCGAACTGGTTTCAAATGTTTGCAACTGAACTATAAGAATATATTTTGTTGTAATTAGTCTTCAAGACATGGAAATAATCCATGTTTAATAATAAACGAATAATTCATTTGCGAAAAATCTATTTATCTTTATAATTTTTGCTTTGAAATTTCGTTTTCCATAAAAATAAAGAAATGGGGTACAAAAACGGCCCAGTTCATGTCTTGTATCCTGTTTAAACCAAACGCAAATGTTTCGAACTGGTTTTTAATATCTGCAACTGAACTATAAGAAAATATTTTGTTGTAATTAGTCTTCAAGACATGGAAATAATCCATGTTTAATAATAAACGAATAATTCATTTGCGAAAAGTTTATTTTCCTTTATGATTTTTGCTTTGAAATTTCGTTTTCCATGAAAATAAAGGAATGCGGTACAAAAACGGCCCAGTTCATGTCTTGTATCCTGTTTAAACCAAACGCAAATGTTTCGAACTGGGTTTAAATGTTTGCTACTGAACTGTAAGAAAATATTTTGTTGTAATTAGTCTTCAAGACATGGAAATAATCCATGTTTAATAATAAACGAATGATTCATTTGCGAAAAGTTTATTTTCCTTTATGATTTTTGCTTTGAAATTTCGTTTTCCATAAAAATAAAGGAATGGGGTACAAAAACGGCCCAGTTCATGTCTTGTATCCTGTTTAAGCCAAACGCAAATGTTTCGAACTGGATTTAAATGTTTGCAACTGAACTGTAAGAAAATATTTTGTTGTAATTAGTCTTCAAGACATGGAAATAATCCATGTTTAATAATAAACGAATAATTCATTTGCGAAAAATCTATTTATCTTTATAATTTTTGCTTTGAAATTTCGTTTTCCATAAAAATAAAGAAATGGGGTACAAAAACGGCCCAGTTCATGTCTTGTATCCTGTTTAAACCAAACGCAAATGTTTCGAACTGGTTTTTAATATCTGCAACTGAACTATAAGAAAATATTTTGTTGCAATTAGTCTTCAAGATGGGAAATAATCCATGTTTAATAATAAACGAATCATTCATCTGCGAAAAGTCTATTTTCCTTTATGATTTTAGCTTTGAAATTTCGTTTTCCATAAAAATAAAGGAATGGGGTACAAAAATGGCCCAGTTCATGTCTTGTATCCTGTTTAAACCAAACGCATATGTTCCGAACTGGTTTTTAATGTCTGCAACTGAACTATAAGAAAATATTTTGTTGTAATTAGTCTTCAAGACATGGAAATAATCCATGTTTAATAATAAACGAATCATTCACTTTAGTTAAATAGAAGAAAAGAGGACCGAAAACCCAACCGAAAAATTACAATAAAATAATGTTATATAACTGATCTGTAACATAGTATACAACCCTAGTGAAACGTATATAATGGCCTTAATAGGCTCTATATAATTGTGGGTACACACATCTTATTCAGAAACCATTTGACAGGCGTCAAAATAACAATGAATGTAGCTGGGAGGCAGCCGATAAGCACGTTCGTTTGGCTTAGGGGGCTCTTGTATTTCGTTAACCCCGTATAATCTTTTACAGTTTCAAGACCACCGTAGATGGATATTACGAAGGGTGGATTTTAAATTTTCGGTATTATATCCGTAGGTATAGAGGTAGATCATCCTTTAATTGTTTGTAAACTAACTAGTGTTTTATTATCGGCAATAAATTCTCACAAAAAACTTGTAGCTAGTTCGGGTTTTTTGTATTTAATTCTCATATAACTGTAGATGTACCCAAATGAAAAAAATTTTGCACATTATTAAGAAAATTTTTTACTTTTCGACCTGTTACGATCTTGCTGTACCTACTTGACACTGACAACTTGCAAAATTTTAATCAATAATAGATCACACACAACTTGTATAT